>NC_053022.1:285965005-286272978 GCF_003073215.2 Triticum urartu
TGGCTCCTACATATTCTACGAAGATCTTTATCGGTCAGACCGCATAACAACATACGTTGTTCCCTTTGTCATCGGTATGTTACTTGCCCGAGATTCGATCATCGGTATTCCAATACCTAGTTCAATCTCGTTACCGGCAAGTCTCTTTACTCGTTCCGTAATACATCATCTCGCAACTACCTCATTAGTTGCAATGCTTGCAAGGCTTATGTGATGTGCATTACCGAGAGGGCCCAGAGATACCTCTCCGACAATCGGAGTGACAAATCCTAATCTCGAAATACGCCAACCCAACATCTACCTTTGGAGACACCTGTAATGCTCCTTTATAATCACCCAGTTACGTTGTGACGTTTGGTAGCACCCAAAGTGTTCCTCCGGCAAACGGGAGTTGCATAATCTCATAGTCATAGGAACATGTATAAGTCATGAAGAAAGCAATAGCAACATACTAAACGATCGGGTGCTAAGCTAATGGAATGGGTCGTGTCAATCAGATCATTCAACTAATGATGTGACCTCGTTAATCAAATAACAACACTTTGTTCATGGTTAGGAAACATAACCATCTTTGATTAACGAGCTAGTCAAGTAGAGGCATACTAGTGACACTAAGTTTGTCTATGTATTCACACATGTATTATGTTTCCGGTTAATACAATTCTAGCATGAATAATAAACATTTATCATGATATAAGGAAATAAATAATAACTTTATTATTGTCTCTAGGGCATATTTCCTTCAGTCTCCCACTTGCACTAGAGTCAATAATCTAGTTCACATCGCCATGTGATTTAACAGCAATAGTTCACATCACCATGTGATTATCACCCATAGTCCACATCGATATGTGATCAACACCCAAAGGGTTTACTAGAGTCAGTAATCTAGTTCACATCGCTATGCGATTAACACCCAAAGAGTATTAAGGTGTGATCATGTTTTGCTTGTGAGATAATTTTAGTCAACAGGTCTGTCATATTCCGATCCGTAAGTATTTTGCGAATTTCTATGTCAACAATGCTCTGCACGGAGCTACTCTAGCTTATTGCTCCCACTTTCAATATGTATCTAGATCGAGACTTAGAGTCATCCAGATCTGTGTCAAAACTTGCATCGACGTAACTTTTTACGACGAACCTTTTTGTCACCTCCATAATTGAGAAATATTTCCTTATTCCACTAAGAATAATTTTGACCGATGTCCAGTGATCTACTCTTACATCACTATTGTACTCCCTTGCTTAACACAGTGTAGGGTATACAATAGATCTGGTACACAGCATGGCATACTTTATAGAACCTATGGCTGAGGCATAGGGAATGACTTTCATTCTCTTTCTATCTTCTGCCGTGGTCGGGCTTTGAGTCTTACTCAATTTCACACCTTGTAACACAGGCAAGAAACTTTTTCTTTGACTGTTCCATTTTGAACTACTTCAAAATCTTGTCAAGGTATGTACTCATTGAAAAACTTATCAAGCGTCTTGATCTATCTCTATAGATCTTGATACTCAATATGTAAGCAGCTTTACCGAGGTCTTTCTTTGAAAAACTCCTTTCAAACACTCCTTTATGCCTTGCAGAATAATTCTACATTATTTCCGATCAACAATATGTCATACACATATACTTATCAGAAATGATGTAGTGCTCCCACTCACTTTCTTGTAAATACAGGCTTCACCGCAAGTCTGTATAAAACTTATATGCTTTGATCAACTTATCAAAGCGTATATTCCAACTCCGAGATGCTTGCACCAGTCCATAGATGGATCGCTGGAGCTTGCATATTTTGTTAGCACCTTTAAGATTGACAAAACCTTCTGGTTGTATCATATACAACTCTTCTTTAATAAATCTATTAAGGAATGCAGTTTTGTTTATCCATTTGCCAGATTTCATAAAATGCGGCAATTGCTAACATGATTCGGACAGACTTAAGCATAGATACGAGTGAGAAACTCTCATCATAGTCAACACCTTGAACTTTGTCGAAAACCTTTTGCGACAATTCTAGCTTTGTAGATAGTAACACTACTATCAGCGTCTGTCTTCCTCTTGAAGATCCATTTATTTTCTGTGGCTTGCCGATCATCGGGCAAATCCATCAAAGTCCATACTTTGTTCTCATACATGGATCATATCTCAGATTTCATGGCCTCAAACCATTTCGCGGAATCTGGGCTCATCATCGCTTCCTCATAGTTCGCAAGTTCGTCATGGTCTAGTAACATGACTTCCAGAACAGGATTACCGTACCACTCTGGTGCGGATCTCACTCTGGTTTACCTACGAGATTTGGTAGTAACTTGATCTGAAGTTACATGATCATCATCATTAGCTTCCTCACTAATTGGTGTAGTAGTCACAGGGACAGATTTCTGTGATGAACTACTTTCCAATAATGGAGAAGGTACAATTACCTTATCAAGTTTTTTTACTTTCCTCCCACTCACTTCTTTCGAGAGAAACTCCTTCTCTAGAAAGTTTCCGAATTTAGCAACAAAAGTCTTGCCTTCGGATCTGTGATAGAAGGTGTATCCAATAGTTTCCTTTGGATATCCTATGAAGATTTACTTCTCCGATTTGGGTTCGAGCTTATCATGTTGAAACTTTTTCACATAAGCATCGCAGTCCCAAACTTTAAGAAACGACAACTTGGGTTTCTTGCCAAACCATAGTTCACACGGTGTCGTCTCAATGGATTTAGATGGTGCCCTATTTAATGTGAATGCAGCTGTCTCTAATGCATAACCCCAAAACGATAGTGGTAGATCGGTAAGAGACATCATAGATTGCACTATATCCAATAAAGTACGGTTATGACGTTCGGACACACCATTATGCTGTGGTGTTCCATGTGGCATGAGTTTGTGAAACTATTCCACATTGTTTTAATTGAAGACCAAACTCGTAACTCAAATATTTGTCTCCGCGATCAGATCGTAGAAACTTTATTTTCTTGTCATGATGATTTTCCACTTCACTCTGAAATTCTTTGAACTTCTCAAATGTTTCAGACTTATGTTTCATCAAGTAGATATACTCATATCTGCTCAAATCATCTGTGAAGATCAGAAAATAATGATACTTGTCGCGAGCCTCAATATTCATCGGACCACATACATTAGTATGTATGATTTCCAACAAATCTGTTGCTCGCTCCATTGTTCCGAAGAACAGAGTCTTAGTCATCTTGCCCATGAGGCATGGTTCGCAAGCATCAACTGATTCATAATCAAGTGATTCCAAAAGCCCATCAGTATGGAGTTTCTTCATGCACTTTACACCAATATGACCTAAACGGCAGTGCTACAAATAAGTTGCACTATCATTATTAACTTTGCATCTTTTGGTTTCAATATTATGATTATGTGTATCACTACGATCGAGATCCAACGAACTATTTTCATTGGGTGTGTAACCATATAAGGTTTTATTCATGTAAACAGAACAACAATTTATTCTCTTACTTAAATGAATAACCGTATTACAATAAACATGATCAAATCATATTCATGCTCAACACAAACACCAAATAACACTTATTCAGGTTCAACACTAATCCCGAAAGTATAGGGAGTGTGCGATGATGATCATATCAATCTTGGAACCACTTCCAACACACATCGTCACTTCACCCTTAACTAGTCTCTGTTTATTCTGCAACTCCCGTTTCGAGTTACTAATCTTAGCAACTGAACTAGTATCAAATACTGAGGTGTTGCTATAAACACTAGTAAAGTACACATCAATAACATGTATATCAAATATACTTATGTTCACTTTGCCATCTTTCTTATCTGCCAATCACTTGGGGTAGTTCCGCTTCCAGTGACCAGTCCCTTTGCAGTAGAAACAGTTAGTCTCAGGCTTAGGACCAGACTTGGGCTTCTTCACTTGAGCAGCAACTTGCTTGCTGTTCTTCTTGAAGTTCCCCTTCCTCCCTCTGCCCTTTTCTTGAAACTAGTGGTCTTGTCTACCATCAACACTTGATGTTTTTCTCGATTTCTACCTTCGTCAATTTCCGCATTACGAAGAGCTTGGGAATCGTTTCCGTTATCCCTTGCATATCATAGTTCATCACAAAGTTCTACTAACTTGGTGATGGTGACTAGAGAATTCTGTCAATCACTATCTTATCTGGAAGATTAACTCCCACTTGATTCAAGCGATTGTTCTACTCAGACAATCTGGGCACATGCTCACTAGTTGAGCAATTCTCCTCCATCTTTTAGCTATAGAACTTGTTGGAGACTTTCATATCTCTCAACTCGGGTATTTGTTGAAATATTAACTTCAACTCCTGGAACATCTCATATGCTCCATGACGTTCAAAACGTCTTTGAAGTCCCGATTCTAAGCCATTAAGCATGGTGCACTAAACTATCAAGTAGTCATCATATTGAGCTAGCCAAACGTTCATAACGTCTGCATCTGCTCCTGCAATAGGTCCGTCACCTAGCGGTGCATCAAGGACATAATTCTTCTGTGCAGCAATGAGGATAAACCTCAGATCACGGATCCAATCCGCATATTTGCTACTAACATCTTTCAACACAATTTTCTCTAGGAACATATCAAAATAAACACAGGGAAGCAACAACGCGAGCTATTGATCTACAACATAATTTGCAAAATACTACCAGGACTAAGTTCATGATAAATTTAAGTTCAATTAATCATATTACTTAAGAACTCCCACTTAGATAGACATCCCTCTAATCCTCTAAGTGATCACGTGATCCAAATCAACTAAACCATGTCCGATCATCACGTGAGATGGAGTAGTTTCATCGGTGAACATCATTATGTTGATCATATCTACTATATGATTCACGCTCGACCTTTCGGTCTCCGTGTTCCGAGGCCATATCTGTATATGCTTGGCTCGTCAAGTATAACCTGAGTATTCCGCGTGTGCAACTGTTTGCACCCGTTGTATTTGAACGTAGAACCTATCACACCCGATCATCACGTGGTGTCTCAGCACGAAGAACTTTCGCAACGGTGCATACTCAGGGAGAACACTTCTTGATAATTTAGTGAGAGATCATCTTATAATGCTACCGTCAATCAAAGCAAGATAAGATGCATAAAAGGATAAACATCACATGCAATCAATATAAGTGATATGATATGGCCATCATCATCTTGTGCCTGTGATCTCCATCTCTGAAGCACCGTCATGATCACCATTGTCACCGGCGCGACACCTTGATCTCCATCGTAGCATCGTTGTCGTCTCGCCAATCTTATGCTTCCACGACTATCGCTACCGCTTAGTGATAAAGTAAAGCATTACATCGCGATTGCATTGCATACAATAAAGCGACAACCATATGGCTCCTGCCAGTTGCCGATAACTCGGTTACAAAACATGATCATCTCATACAATAAAATTCAGCATCATGCCTTGACCATATCACATCACAACATGCCCTGCAAAAACAAGTTAGACGTCCTCTACTTTGTTGTTGCAAGTTTTACGTGGCTGCTACGGGCTTAAGCAAGAACCAATCTCACCTACGCATCAAAACCACAACGATAGTTTGTCAAATAGACTCCGTTTTAACCTTCGCAAGGACCGGGCGTAGCCATACTCGGTTCAACTAAAGTTGGAGAGACAGTCGCCCGCAAGCCACCTATGTGCAAAGCACGTCGGGGGAACCGGTCTCGCGTAAGCGTACACGTAATGTTGGTCCGGGTTGTCTCGTCCAACAATGCCGCCGAACCAAAGTATGACATGCTGGTAGGCAGTATGACTTATATCGCCCACAACTCACTTGTGTTCTACTCGTGCATATAACATCAACATAAATAACCTAGGCTCGGATGCCACTGTTGGGGTTTCGTAGTAATTTCAAAAAATTTCCTACGCACACGCAAGATCATGTGATGCATAGCAACGATAGGGGAGAGTGTTGTCTACGTACCCACGCAGACCGACTGCAGAAGCGTTGACGCAACGTAGAGGAAGTAGTCGTACGTCTTCACGATCCAACCAATCAAGTACCGAAACTACGGCACCTCCGAGTTCGAGCACACGTTCAGCTCGATGACGATCCCCGGACTCCGATCCAGCAAAGTGTCGGGGAAGAGTTCCATCAGCATGATGGCGTGGTGACGATCTTGATGTACTACAGCAGCAGGGCTTCGCCTAAACTCCGCTACAGTATTATCGAGGAATATGGTGGCTGGGGGCACCGCACACGGCTAAGGAATAGATCACATGGATCAACTTGTGTGTTTCTGGGGTGCCTCTGCCTCAGTATATAAAGGACTAGAGGGGGCAAGGCTGGCCGGCCAAGCTTGGCGCGCCAGGAGAGTCCTACTCCCTCTGGGAGTAGGATTCCCCCCCCAATCCTAGTTGGAATAGGATTCCTCGGGGGGAGAAAGAGAGAGAGGGGGCCGGCCACCTCTCCTAGTCCTAATAGGACTAGGGGAGGGGGGAGGCGCGCAGCCCACCTTGGGCTGCCCCTTTCTCCTTTCCACTAAAGCCCACTAAGGCCCATATGGTTCCCGGGGGGTTCCGGTAACCTCCCGGTACTCCGGTAAAATCCCGATTTCACCCGGAACACTTCCGATATCCAAACATAGGCTTCCAATATATCAATCTTTATGTCTCGACCATTTCGAGACTCCTCGTCATGTCCGTGATCACATCCGGGACTCCGAACAACCTTCGGTACATCAAAATGCATAAACTCATAATATAACTGTCATCGAAACCTTAAGCGTGCGGACCCTACGGGTTCGAGAACAATGACATGACCAGAGACAGTCTCTGGTCAATAACCAATAGCGGGACCTGGATGCCCATATTGGCTCCTACATATTCTACGAAGATCTTTATCAGTCAGACCGCATAACAACATACGTTGTTCCCTTTGTCATCGGTATGTTACTTGCCCAAGATTCGATCGTCGGTATTCCAATACCTAGTTCAATCTCGTTACCGGCAAGTCTCTTTACTCGTTCTATAATACATCATCCCGCAACTAACTCATTAGTTGCAATGCTTGCAAGGCTTAAGTGATGTGCATTACCGAGAGGGCCCAGAGATACCTCTCCGACAATCGGAGTGACAAATCCTAATCTCAAAATACGCCAACCCAACATGTACCTTTGGAGACACCTGTAATGCTCCTTTATAATCACCCAGTTACGTTGTGACGTTTGGTAGCACACAAAGTGTTCCTCCGGCAAACGGGAGTTGCATAATCTCATAGTCATAGGAACATGTATAAGTCATGAAGAAAGCAATAGCAACATACTAAACGATCGGGTGCTAAGCTAATGGAATGGGTCATGTCAATCACATCATTCTCTAAATGATGTGATCCCGTTAATCAAATAACAACTCATTTGTCTATGGTTAGGAAACATAACCATCTTTGATTAACGAGCTAGTCAAGTAGAGGCATACTAGTGACACTCTGTTTGTCTATGTATTCACACATGTACTATGTTTCCGGTTAATACAATTCTAGCATGAATAATAAACATTTATCATGATATAAGGAAATAAATAATAACTTTATTATTGCCTCTAGGGCATATTTCCTTCAGGGTAGGGCTAGCACCAAAGACACATCAAGAAACACCAAGCCGTGTGCCGGCAACCCCGTCCCCTCTAGTTTATCCTCCGTCATAGTTTTCGTAGTGCTTAGGCGAAGCCCTGCGGAGATTGTTCTTCACCAACACCGTCACCACGCCGTCGTGCTGCCGGAACTCATCTACTACTTCGCCCCTCTTGCTGGATCGAGAAGGCGAGGACGTCACCGAGCCGAACGTGTGCAGAACTCGGAGGTGCCGTGCTTTCGGTACTTGGATCGGTCGGACGTGAAGACGTACGACTACATCAACCGCGTTGATATAACGCTTCCGGTCTACGAGGGTACGTAGACAACACTCTCCCCTCGTTGCTATGCATCACCATGATCTTGCGTGTGCGTAGGAAATTTTTTGAAATTACTACGTTCCCCAACAGTGGCATCCGAGCCTAGGTTTTATGCGTTGATGTTATATGCACGAGTAGAACACAAGTGAGTTGTGGGCGATATAAGTCATACTGCTTACCAGCATGTCATACTTTGGTTCGGCGGTATTGTTGGATGAAGCGGCCCGGACCGACATTACGCGTACGCTTACGCGAGACTGGTTCTACCGACGTGCTTTGCACACAGGTGGCTGGCGGGTGTCAGTTTCTCCAACTTTAGTTGAACCAAGTGTGGCTACGCCCGGTCCTTGCGAAGGTGTAACGCCCTTCGATGCGGCTATATCTCCCACATGTCGAAGCACGACTTAGAGGCATAACCGCATTGAAAGCAATGTCGCAAGTGAGGTAATCTTCACACAACCCATGTAATACATAAGGGAAAGAGATACATAGTTGGCTTACAATCGCCACTTCACACAATTACAGGAATAAAGCATTACAAAATCCAAATACAATCAAGGTCCGACTACGGAACCAAAATAAAAGAAGAACCCCAAAAGCGACAAGGTCCCCGATCGACCCCAACTGGGCTCCACTACTGATCAACTAGAACGAAACAACACAAAGGACAAGATCTTCATCGAGCTCCTCCTTGAGCTTGGTTGAGTCATCTGCACGGTTCAACGGCACCTGCAAACTGGTTTTGGAAGTATCTGTGAGTCACGGGGACTCAGCAATCTCACACCCTCATGATCAAGACTATTTAAGCTTATAGGAAGGGTAAAAGGTATGAGGTGGAGCTGCAGCAAGCGACTAGCATATATGGTGGCTAACATACGCACATGAGAGCGAGAAGAGAAGGCAAAGCACAATCGAGAAACTATGATCAAGAAGTGATCCTAGAACAACCTACGTCAAGCATAACTCCAACACCACGTTCACTCCCCCCACCCCGCCGAGAAGAGACCATCACGGTAACACACATGGTTGATGTATTTTAATTAAGGTCAACTTTAGGTTTTCTACAACCGGACATTAACAAATTCCCATCTGCCCATAACCGCGGGCACGGCTTTCGAAAGTTCAAATCCCTACAAGGGTGTCCCAACTTAGCCCATCACAAGCTCTCATGGTCAACGAAGGATATTCCTTCTAGCGGGAAGACCCGATCAGACTCGGAATCCTGGTTACAAGACATTTCGACAATGGTAAAACAAGACCAACAAAGCCACCCAGATGTGCCGACAAATCCCGATAGGAGCTGCACATATCTCGTTCTCAAGGCACACCGGATGAGCCAGACGTCGGGTAAGCCAGCCTAGAGTTGCCCCTGGTAGCCTCGGACATCGCTCAGTTGGACCAACACTCAGAGGAGCACTGACCCGGGGGGGTTAAAATAAGATGACCCTTGAGTCTACAGAACCCAAGGGAAAGAAAAGGCTAGGTGGCGAATGGTAAAACCAATGTTGGGCATTGCTGGAGGAGTTTTATTCAAGGCGAACTGTCAAGGGGTTCCCATATTACCCAACCGCGTAAGGAACGCAAAATCCGGGAATATAACACCGATATGACGGAAACTAGGGCGGCAAGAGTGGAACAAAACACCAGGCATAAGGCCGAGCCTTCCACCCTTTACCAAGTATATAGATGCATTAATTAAATAAGAGATATTGTGATATCCCAACAAGTA
This sequence comes from Triticum urartu, assembly GCF_003073215.2. Classification (NCBI taxonomy): domain Eukaryota; kingdom Viridiplantae; phylum Streptophyta; class Magnoliopsida; order Poales; family Poaceae; genus Triticum; species Triticum urartu. The sequence goes on from NC_053022.1 coordinate 285,974,642, forward strand.
AACATGTCCCAACAAGGAACAACATCCCCATGTTCCAACAAGGAATAAACTTCAATCTTCACCTGCAACTACAACGCTATAAGAGGGGCTGAGCAAAGCGGTAACATAGCCAAACAACGGTTTGCTAGGACAAGGTGGGTTAGAGGCTTGGTTTAAAAATGTGGGAGGCATGATAAGCAAGTGGTAGGTATCGCAACATAGGCATAGCAAAAGAGAGAGCAACTAGCAAGCAAAGATAGAAGTGATTTCGAGGGTATGATCATCTTGCCTGAAATCCCACAAGGAAGAAGAACGAGTCCATGAAGAAGACAAACGGACGCAGTTGAACGGGTCCTCACAAATGCGACGTTACCGGAACCAACCCGAAGAAGCACACACCGGAAAGAAGCACACAACATAGTAAACAACCAACACATGAACATGGAATGATATGCGGGATGCGGTATGTGATGCATATGCATGATGTGCAAAGGAATGATTGAACATGGCCTCAACTTGGAAATCCAAGAGTGCCACTGGAAAGGTGAGGTGATTTCGGTTGAAATCGATATAAAGATCACCGGAATCGGATGCACGGTTTGAAAATGGCAAGCAAAACAAATATGGCACCGGTCTGCGATAAACAACAAGTAGACATCTAAATGCATCAAGATAATTATGCTACAGCACTCAAACAAGACCACAATATACATGGCAGGGATTCAATCATGATGCTTGACAAAAGATGAACGCTGATCTACGGCCAATTCATCCATTAATAGGTTCAAACAAGCATGGAAAAAGAGCAAATGGTAAACAGGTTTCAGACTTAGTGAAATTAACACAAGCCTGGAATTTCAGATCAGGTAGCACACTTTGAAGCATGAAAACTAGATGCTACAGGAACTTAACATGGCAAAGCAAGGCATGGCATGAAGCTACTCAAAGAGCTTAACAAAAGTCCCTTAGTGCCCTTGAGCCAAAAGGAATCAGGAAATACAATTGCAAGCATGTGAACATGGCAAAAACATAATCAGGTTACAGACTTAGAGAAAAACTGGAACATGCAAATCTATTAACGAGGAGGCATGTTTACGAGCTCGATGCACTCACTAAAGAGCAAGCCATGACAATCTAAGCATACACCCATCAAGAATACACATTTTATAAGCTAGACATGGCAAGAACAACAATATAGCATGCCCGGATCAACAACAACATCCTCGGCAAAATCGCTAACAAGTAGACAATCTGCCAGGATTCACGAAATAGCAAAAGTAGAGCTCGATTGACTCAAGCTAGGGTGCTCCATAATTGCAAACAAAGACATGGATGGATAGAGCACCACAAGATCAACAAATCATCCTTACTGATCATCCTCAAAAGAGGCACAGATCACTAGGAAACAACATGAACATATGGCATATTGATAAGAACAGATCAAGGACTTAGTGAAATTGCTAAGTCCCTGAAATCAGCATTAACGAATGCACTACTTTGCAAGCTTGTGCTAGTCACCACACATATCACAAAAATACATGGATAGAACCTATGGAAATATGGCATGGCATATAACAAAACTCATGTAGAGCTCAGGAGCATATCATGCACACATTAATCATGGCAAAAATGACAAATAGCTATTTGATGCAGCAGATCTGACAATTATCTCAAATAGCTCTCTTCCAACAGCATTTCGGGCATCAAGATGAACTCAAATGAAAATGATGCAATGAGATGAAATGATGTGCTCTCTGAGACGAACATTTTGATATGCTACACGCCCAAAACGGAGCTATGGATGCGGAGATATAGCATGATGAAAAATGCAATATAGTTAGGGTTTCGGGAGAAAGTCAACCCTCGGGATTTAGATCTCAGATCCAGATCGGAATCTCGCCGGAGTTACTGTAGCGCACGGAGCTCGGAGTTCGCCGGAGGGTCGCCGGAGGTCGGAGAAGAGGGCCGGCGAGGTCAGGGCGCCGGATCCCGCCGGATCCGAGCAGGAGAGGGCGGCGGGGAGGTGCGGCTGCGGCGGAGGAGGAGGAGTAGGGCGGCGAGGCGCGGATGGCGGTGATGGCCGCGGCGGCCGGAGCGGGTGGAGGTCGGCGGCGATGCGGTGGCTCGGGCGCCGGAGCTGGGGAAGAGGGGCGGCATGGCGCGAGGAGCCTCGGGCCCGGTCGGCGTCGGGGAGGGCCCGCGGCGGGCTTCACAGGCCGGCGCGGTTCGCGGCGAAGTGGGGTGCCGGCTGGGACGCGTGGCAGCGTGTGGTTGGTCCGGGCGAGCGGCGGACGTGTCCGGCGGCCGGCGGACGTGTCCAGTCGCGCGGAGGAGTGGATCTAGGGTTTAGGGGGGAGGGGAGACCCGTGAATTTCGGAGGGGAACTTTTATATAGGCATAGGAGGAGCTAGGAGAGTCCAAATGAGGTGCGGTTTTCGGCCACGCGATCGTGATCGAACGACCGAGATGATGGAGAGAGTTTTGGTGGGTTTTGGGCCACTTTGGAAGGGTGTTGGGCTGCAACACACACAAGGCCTTTTTGGTCCCTCGGTTAACTGTTGGAGTATCAAACGAAGTCCAAATGGCACGAAACTTGACAGGCGGTCTACCGGTAGTAAACCAAGGCCGCTTGGCAAGTCTCGGTCCAATCCGAAAACGTTTAACACCCGCACACGAAAAGAAGGTAGAAAGGACCACCAGAGGAGATAGGTGCGCCGGAATGCAAAACGGACAACGGGGAAAATGCTTGGACGAATGAGACGAACATGTATGCAAATGAAATGCACATGATGACATGATATGCAATGCATGACACGCAAGCAATGACAAAGCAACAACAGCGAATAACTGGACAACACATGGCACATCGGTCCCGCGGCGTTACAGCCTGGGGGTGCTCCAAGGAGAGCACAACCCACCAGGGCGCGCCAGGAGGCCCAGGCGCGCCCTGGTGGGTTGTGCCCACCTCAGGTGGCCCCCGGACCGCCTCTTTGCTCTATAAATACCCCAATATTCCCAAAACCCAAGGGGAGTCGGCGAAATATTCATCCAGCCGCCGCAGAGTCCAGAACCACCAGATCCAATCTAGACACCATCTCGGATGGGGTTCACCACCTCCATTGGTGCCTCTCCGATGATGCGTGAGTAGTTCCTTGTAGACCTTCGGGTCCGTAGTTAGTAGCTAGATGGCTTCCTCTCTCTCTTGATTCTCAATACAATGGTCTCTTGGAGATGCATATGATGTGACTCTTTTGCGGTGTGTTTGTTGGGATCGATGAACTTTGAGTTTATGATCAGATCTATCTTTTTATATCCATGAAAGAATTTGAGTTTCTTTGATCTCTTTTATGCATGATTGCTTATGGCCTCATATTTCTTCTCCGATATTTGGGTTTTGTTTGGCCAACTTGATCTATTTATGTTGCAATGGGAAGAGGTGCTTTGTAGTGGGTTCGATCTTACGGTGCTTGATCCTAGTGACAGAAGGGGAACCGACACATATGTACCGTTGCTACTAAGGATAAAACGATGGTCTATCTCTACATAGATAGATCTTGTCTACATCATGTCATCGTTCTTATTGCATTACTCTGTTTCTCCATGAACTTAATACACTAGATGCATGATGGATAGCGGTCGATGTGTGGAGTAATAGTAGTAGATGCAGGCAGGAGTCGGTCTACTAATCTTGGACGTGATGCCTATGTAATGATCATTGCCTGGATATCGTCATGAGTATTTGAAGTTCTATCAATTGCCCAGCAGTAATTTGTTCACCCACCGTTTGCTATTTTTCTCGAGAGAAGCCACTAGTGAAACCTACGGCCCCCGGGTCTCTTCCTCGTATATTTGCCTTTACGATCTACTTTTCCTTTGCATTTATTTTCATATCTATTAATCCAAAAATACAAAAATACTTTGGTGCACTTTATTTTATTTGCGATCTACTTATTCAATCTACTACAATCTTTCTCCCGTCCATGCATCAATTTGAGGCGCTGTACCCCGGAAGGGATTGACAACCCCTTTAACATGTCGTGTTGTGAGAAGTTGTTATTTGTGTGTAGGGGTTGTTCACGTTGTGTTGCTTGGTTCTCCTACTGGTTCGATAACCTTGGTTTCATATCTGAGGGAAATACCTACCGCCGTTGTGCTACATCATCCCTTCCTCTTTGGGGAAATACCAATGTAGCTTCAAGTGACATCAGCCGGTCCTTGTTGAAGGTTAAAACAGCACACTTGACAAAAAAATCGTTGTGGTTTTGATGCGTAGGTAAGAACCGTTCTTACTAGAAGCACGTAGCAGCCACGTAAAACTTGCAACTACAAAGTAGAGGACGTCTAACTTGTTTTTGCAGGGCATGTTGTGATATGATATGGTCAAGACATGATGTGATATACGTTATTGTATGAGATGATCATGTTTTGTAGAAGTTATCGACAACTGGCAGGAGCCTTATGGTTTTCGCTTTATTGTATGAAATGTAATCGCCATGTAATTGCTTTACTTTATCACTATGGGTTAGCAATAGTCGTAGAAGCAATAGTTGGCGAGACACAACGACGCTACGATGGAGATCAAGGTGTCAAGCCGGTGACGATGGAGATCGTGACGGTGCTTTGGAGATGGAGATCAAAGGCACAAGATGATGATGGCCATATCATGTCACATATTTTCATTGCATGTGATGTTTATCTTTTATTCATCTTATTTTGCTTAGTATGGCGGTAGCATTATAAGATGATCCCTCACTAAATTTCAGGGTATAAGTGTTCTCCCTGAGTATGCACCATTGCGATAGTTCGTCATGCCAAGACACCACATGATGATCGGGTGTGATAAGCTCTACGTTCACATACAACGGGTGCAAGATAGTTTTGCACGTGCGGAATACTCGGGTTAAACTTGACGGGCCTAGCATGTACAGACATGGCCTCGGAACACTGAGACCGAAAGGTCGAACGTGAATCATATAGTAGATATGATCAACATAGAGATGTTAACCATTGAAAACTACTCCATCTCACATGATGATCGGACATGGTTTAGTTGATATGGATCACGGGATCATTTAGATGACAAGAGGGTGTCTATCTAAGTGGGAGTTCTTAAGTAATATGATTAAATTGAACTTAAATTTATCATGAATTTAGTCCTGATAGTTTTTGCATAGCTATGTTGTAGATCAATGGACCATGCTACCGTTTCCTTGAATTTTAATGTGTTCCTAGAGAAAGCTAAGTTGAAAGATGATGGTAGCAACTACACGGACTGGGTCCTTAACTTGAGGATTATCCTCATTGCTGCACAGAAGAATTACGTCCGTGATGCACCGCTAGGTGCAAGGCCTGCTGCAGGAGCAACTCCGGACGTTATGAACGGCTGGCAAGCTAAATCTGATGACTACTCGATAGTTTAGTGTGCCATGCTTTACGGCTTAGAATCGGGACTTCAAAGATGTTTTAAACGTCATGGACCATACGAGATGTTCTAGGAGTTGAAGTTAATATTTCAAGCAAATGCCCGAGTTGAGAGATATGAAGTCTCCAACAAGTTCTATAGCTGCAAGATGGAGGAGAACAGTTCTGTTAGTGAACACATACTCAGAATGTCTGGGTACCATAACCACTTGACTCAGCTGGGAGTTAATCTTCCGGATGATAGCGTCATTGATAGAGTTCTTCAATCACTACCACCAAGCTATAAAGGCTTTGTGATGAACTATAATATGCAAGTGATGGAAAAGACTATCCCGAGCTCTTCGCAATGCTCAAAGCTGTGGAGGTAGAAATCAAGAAGGAGCACCAAGTGTTGATGGTTAAAAAAACCACTAGTTTCAAGAAAAAGGGCAAAGGAAAGAAGGGGAACTTCAAGAAGAATAGCAAGCAAGTCGCTGCTCCCGGGAAGAAGCCCAAGTCTGGACCTAAGCCTGAAACTGAGTGCTTCTACTTCAAAGGGACTGGTCACTGGAAGCGGAACTGTCCCAAGTATTTGGCGGATAAGAAGGATGGCAAAGTGAAAGGTATATTTGATATACATGGTATTGATGTGTACCTTACTAATGCTCGTAGTAGCGCCTGGGTATTTGATACTGGTTCTGTTGCTCATATTTGCAACTTGAAACAGGGGCTAGGATTAAACGAAGATTGGCTAAGGACGAGGTGACAATGTGTGTTGGAAATGGTTCCAAGGTCGATGTGATCGCCGTCGGCATGCTACCTCTACATCTACCTTCGGGATTAGTTTTAGACCTGAACAATTGTTATTTGGTACCAGCATTGAGCAAGAACATTATATCTGGATCTTGTTTGATGCGAGACGGTTATTCATTTAAATCAAAGAATAATGGTTCTTCTAGTTATATGAGTAATATATTTTATGGTCATGCACCCTTGATGAGTGGTCTATTCTTGTTGAATCTCGATCGTGGTGATACACATATTCATAATATTGATGCAAAAAGATGCAAAGTTAATAATGATAGTGCAACTTACTTGTGGCGCTGCCGTTTAGATTATATTGGTGTAAAGCACATGAAGAAACTCCATGCTGATGGACTTTTGGAATCACTTGATGCTTGCGAACCATGCCTCATGGGCAAGATGACTAACACTCTGTTCTCCGAAACAATAGAGCGAGCCACTAACTTAGTGGAAATAATACATACTGATGTATGCGGTCCGATGAGTATTGAGGCTCGCGGCAGGGATCGTTATTTTCTGACCTTCATAGATGATTTGAGCAGATATGGGTATATCTACTTAATGAAATATAAGTCTGAAACATTTGAAAAGTTCAAAGTTTTAGAGTAAAGTAGAAAATCATCGTAACAAGAAAATAAAGTTTCTACGATCTGATCGCGGAGGCGAATATTTGAGTTACAAGTTTGGTCTTCATTCAAAACAATGTGGAATAGTTTCGCAACTCAAGCCACCTGGAACACCACAGCGAAATGGTGTGTCCGAACGTCGAAACCATACTTTATTAGATATGGTGCGATCTATGATGTCTCTTGCCGATTTACCACTATCATTTTGGGGTTATGCATTAGAGACAGCTGCATTCACGTTAAATAGGGCACCATATAAATCCGTTGAGACGACACCATATGAACTGTGGTTTGGCAAGAAACCTAAGTTGTCATTTCTTAAAGTTTGGGGTTGTGATGCTTATGTGAAAAAGCTTCAGCCTGATAAGCTCGAACACAAATCAGAGAAGTGCATCTTCATAGGATACCCATAATAAATTGTTGGGTACACCTTCTATCATAGATTCGAAGGCAAGATATTTGTTGCTAAGAATGGATCCTTTCTAGAGAAGGAGTTTCTCTCGAAAGAAGTGAGTGGGAAGAAAGTAGAACTTGATGAGGTAGTTGTACATTCTCTCGAATTGGAAAGTAGTTCATCGCAGAAATCAGTTCCAGTGATGCCTACACCAATTAGTGAGGAAGTTAATGATGATGATCATGAAACTTCAGATCAAGTTACTACTGAACCTCGTAGGTCAACTAGAGTGGTACAGTAATCCTGTTCTGGAATTCATGTTACTAGACCATGACGAACCTACAAACTATGAGGAAGTGATGATGAGCCTAGATTCCGCAAAATGGCTTGAGGCCATGAAATCTGAAATGGGATCCATGTATGAGAACAAAGTATGGACTTTGGTTGACTTGCTCGATGATCGGCCAGCCATAGAGAATAAATGGATCTTCAAGAAGAAGACTGACGATGATAGTAATGTTACCGTCTACAAAGCTCGACTTGTTACGAAAGGTTTTCGACAAGTTCAATGAGTTGTCTACAATGAGACCTTCTCACCCGTAGCGATGCTTAAGTCTATTCGAACCATGTTAGCAATTGCCGCATTTTATGATTATGAAATTTGGCAAATGGACGTCAAAACTGCATTCCTTAATGGATTTCTTAAAGAAGAGTTGTATATGATGCAACTAGAAGGTTTTGTCGATCCTAAAGGTGCTAACAAAGTGTGCAAGCTCCAGCGGTCCATTTATGGACTGGTGCAAGCCTCTCGGAATTGGAATATACACTTTGATAGTGTGATCAAAGCATATGGTTTTATACATACTTTTGGAGAAGCATGTATTTACAAGAAAGTGAGTGGGAGCTCTATAGCATTTCTAATTTATATGTGGATGACATATTGTTGATTGGAAATAATACATAATTTCTGGATAGCATAAAAGGATACTTGAATAAGAATTTTTCAATGAAAGACCTCGGTGAAGCTGCTTATATATTGGGCATCAAGATCTATAGAGATAGATCAAGATGCTTAATTGGACTTTCACAAAGCACATACCTTGATAAAGTTTTGAAGAAGTTCAAAATAGGATCAGTCAAAGAAAGGGTTCTTGCCTGTGTTACAAGGTGTGAAGTTGAGTCAGACTCAATGCCCGACCACTACAAAAGATAGAGAGAAAATGAAAGTCATTCCCTATGCCTCAGCCATAGGCTCTATCATGTATGCAATGTTGTGTACCAGGCCTGATGTGTGCCTTGCTATAAGTTTAGTAGGGAGGTACCAAAGTAATCCAGGAGTGGATCACTGGACAGCGGTAAAGAACATCATGAAATACCTGAAAAGGACTAAGGATATGTTTCTCGTTTATGCAAGTAACAAAGAGCTTGTCGTAAATGGTTACGTCGATGCTAGCTTTCACACTGATCTGGATGACTCTAAGTTGCAAACTGGATACGTATTTATATTGAATGGTGGAGCTGTCAGTTGGTGCAGTTCCAAGCAGAGCGTCGTGGCGGGATCTACGTGTGAAGCGGCGTACATAGCTGCTTCGGAAGCAACAAATGAAGGAGTCTGCATGAAGGAGTTCATATACGATCTACGTGTAATACCAAGTGCATCGGGTCCAATGAAAATCTTTTGTGACAATACTAGAGCAATTGCCTTAGCGAAGGAATCCAGATTTCACAAGAGAACCAAACACATCAAGAGACGCCTCAACTCCATCCGCGATCAAGTCAAGGAGGGAGACATAGAGATTTGCAAAATACATATGGATCTGAATGTTGCACACCGGTTGACTAAACCTCTTCCACCATCAAAACATGATCAGCACCAAGACTCCATGGGTGTTAGAATCATTACAATGTAATCTAGATTATTGACTCTAGTGCAAGTGGGAGACTGAAGGAAATATGCCCTAGAGGCAATAATAAAGTTGTTATTTATATTTCCTTATATCATTATAAATGTTTATTATTCATGCTACAATTGTATTAACCGGAAACTTGATACATGTGTGAACACATAGACAAAACAGAGTGTCCCTAGTATGCCTCTACTTGACTAGCTCGATAATCAAAGATGGTTAAGTTTCCAGACCATAGACATGTGTTGTCATTTGATGAACGGGGTCGCATCATTAGGAGAATGATGTGATGGACAAGACCCATCTGTTTGCTTAGCATAATGATCAATTAGTTTTATTGCTATTGCTTTCTTCCTGACTTATACATATTCCTTTGATTATGAGATTATGCAACTCCCGAATACTGGAGGAACACCTTGTGTGATATCATACGCCACAACATAACTGGGTGATTATGAAGATGCTCTACAGGTGTCTCCAAAGGTGTTTGTTGGGTTGGCATAGACCGAGATTAGGATTTGTCACTCTGAGTATCGGAGAGGTATCTCTAGGCCCTCTCGGTAATGCACATCACGATAAGCCTTGCCAGTAATGTGACTAAGGAGTTAGTTGCGGGATGATGCATTACGGAACGAGTAAAGAGACTTGTCGGCAACAAGATTGAACTAGGTATGAAGATACCGACGATCAAATCTCGGGCAAGTAACATACCGATGACAAAGGGAATTGCTACCTCTTGAGCACTGCGTTGGTTTTCCTTGAAGAGGAAAGGGTGATGTAGTAAAGTAGCGTAAGTATTTCCCCCAGTTTTTGAGAACCAAGGTATCAATCTAGTAGGAGACTACACGCAAGTCACCTCGTACCTACACAAACAAATATGAACCTTGCAACCAACGCGATAAAGGGGTTGCCAATCCCTTCATGGCCACTTGCAAAAGTGAAATCTGATAGAGATAATAAGATAAATATTTTTGGTATTTTTATGATATAGATTGAAAGTAAAGATTGCAAAGTAAAATAGATTGGAAACTTATATGATGAAAAATAGACCCGGGGGCCATAGATTTCACTAGTGGCTTCTCTCAAGATAGCACAAGTATTACGGTGGGTAAACAAATTACTGTCGAGCAATTGATAGAAATGTGCATAATTATGAGAATATCTAGGCATGATCATGTATATAGGCATCACTTCCACGACAAGTAGACCAAAATGATTCTGCATCTACTACTATTACTCCACACATCGACCGCTATCCAGCATGCATCTAGAGTATTAAGTTCATAAGAACAGAGTAACGCATTAGGCAAGATAACATGATGTAGAGGGATAAACTCAAGCAATATGATATAAACCCCATCTTTTTATCCTCGATGGCAACAACATAATACATGCCTTGATGCCCCTGCTATCCCTGGGAAAGGACACCGCAAGATTGAACCCAAAGCTAAGCACTTCTCCCATTGCAAGAAAGATCAATCTAGTAGGCCAAACCAAACTGATAATTCGAAGAGACTTGCAAAGATAAAAAATCATACATAAAAGATTTCAGAGAAGAATCAAATATTGTTCATAGATAATCTTGATCATAAACCCACAATTCAACGGATCTCGACAAACACACCGCAAAAAGAATTACACCGAATAGATCTCCAAGAAGATCGAGGAGAACTTTGTATTGAGATCCAAAGAGAGAGAAGAAGCCAACTAGCTAAGAACTATGGACCCGAAGGTATGTGGTAAACTACTCACACATCATCGGAGAGGCTATGGTGTTGATGTAGAAGACCTCCGTGATTGATTCCCCCTCTGGCAGAGCTCTGGAAAAGGCCCCAAGATGGGATCTCTTGGGTACAAAAGGTTGCAGTGGTGGAACTAGGGTTTCGTGGTGCTCCTGGATGTTTTCGGGGTATATGGGTATATATAGGAGGAAGAAGTCTGTCGGTGGAGCTGCGAGGGGCCCACAAGGGTGGGGGCGTGCCTGCCCCCCTGGGCGCACCCTCCTGCCTCGTGGCCTCCTCGCTTCTTTCTTGATGGCCACTCCAAGTCTCCTGGATCAGTTTGTTCCAAAAATAACTCTCCCGAAGGTTTTATTCCGTTTGGATTCCGTCTGATATTCCTTTTCCGTGAAAGACTAAAATAGGAAAAAAAACAGCAATTTGCATTGGGCCTTTGGTTAGTAGGTTAGTCCCAAAAATAATATAAAAAGGTAAATTAAAGCCCATTAAACATCCAAAATATATAATATAATAGCATGGAACAATCTAGAATTATACATACGTTGGAGACGTATCAAGCATCCCCAAGCTTAATTCCTGCTCATCCCCAAGTAGGTAAATGATAAAACAGAATTTTTGATGTGGAATGCTACCTAGCATAATTCTCAATGTAATTTTCTTTATTGTGGCATGAATGTTCAGATCCGAAAGACTCAAGACAAAAGTTTAATATTGACATAAAAATAATAATACTTCAAGCATACTAATAAAGCAATCATGTCTTCTCAAAATAACATGGCCAAAGAAAGTTAACCCTACAAAATCATATAGTCTGGCTAAGCTCCATCTTCACCACACAAAATATTTACATCATGCACAACCCCGATGACAAGCCAAGCAATTGTTTCATACTTTTGATGTTCTCAAACTTTTTCAATCTTCACGCAATATATGAGCATGAGCCATGGACATAGCACTATAGGTGGAATAGAACGGTGGTTGTGGAGAAGACAAAAAGGATAAGATAGTCTCACACCAACTAGGCGTATCAATGGGCTATGGAGATGCTCATCAATAGATATCAATGTGAGTGAGTAGGGATTGTCATGCAACGGATGCACTAGAGCTATAAGTGTATGAAAGCTCAACAAAAGAACTAAGTGGGTGTGCATCCAACTTGCTTGCTCACGAAGACCTAAGGCATTTTGAGGAAGACCATCATTGGAATATACAAGCCAAGTTCTATATTGTAAAATTCCCACTAGTATATGAAAGTGACAACATAAGAGACTTTCTATCATGAAGATCATGGTTCTACTTTGAAGCACAAGTGTGGTAAAAGGATAGTAACATTGTCCCTTCTCTCTTTTTCTCTCATTTTTTTGGGCCTTCTCATTTTTTATGGCCTTTCTTTTTTTCGTCCGGAGTCTCATCCCGACTTGTGGGGGAATCATAGTCTCCATCATCCTTTCCTCACATGGGACAATGCTCTAATAATGATGATCATCACACTTTTATTTACTTACAACTCTATACTTAGAACAAAATATGACTCTATGTGAATGCCTTCGGCGGTGTATCGGGATGTGCAATGATTCATGAGTGACATGTATGAAAGAATTATAAAGGTGGCTTTGCCACAAATAAGATGTCAACTACATGATCATGCAAAGCAATATGACAATGATGAAGCGTGTCATAACAAACGGAACGGTGGTAAGTTGCATGACAATATATCTCGGAATGGCTATGGAAATGCCATAATAGGTAGGTATGGTGGCTGTTTTGAGGAAGGTATATGCTGGGTTTATGGTACCGGCGAAAGTTGCGCGGTACTAGAGAGGCTAGGAGTGGTGGAAGGGTGAGAGTGCGTATAATCCATGGACTCAACATTAGTCATAAATAACTCACATACTTATTGCAAAAATCTATCAGTTACCGAAACAAATTACTACGCGCATGCTCCTAGGGGGATAGATTGGTAGGAAAAGACCATCGCTTGTCCCCGACCGCTACTCATAAGGAAGACAATAAATAAATAAATCATGCTCTGACTTCATCACATAACGGTTCACCATACGTGCATGCTACGGGAATCACAAACTTTAGAACAAGTATTTCCCAAATTCACAACTACTGAACTAGCATGACTCTAATGCCACCATCTTCATATCTCAAAACAATTATCAAGTATCAAACTTCTCATAGTATTCAATGCACTTTTTATGATAGTTTTTATTATACCCATCTTGGATGCCCATCATATTAGTGAAGGAAATATGCCCTAGAGGCAATAATAAAGTTATTATTTATTTCCTTATATCATGATAAATGTTTATTATTCATGCTAGAATTGTATTAACCGGAAACTTAGTACATGTGTGAATACATAGACAAACAGAGTGTCACTAGTATGCCTCTACTTGACTAGCTCGTTGAATCAAAGATGGTTAAGTTTCCAAGCCATAGACATGAGTTGTCATTTGATTAACTGGATCACATCATTGGAGAATGATGTGATTGACTTGACCCATTCCGTTAGCTTAGCATGATGATCGTTTAGTTTGTTGCTACTGCTTTCTTCATGACTTATACATGTTCCTCTAACTATGAGATTATGCAACTCCTGAATATCGGAGGAACACCTTGTGTGCTATCAAATGTCACAACGTAACTGGGTGATTATAAAGATGCTCTACAGGTGTCTCCAAAGGTGTTTGTTGGGTTGGCATAGATCGAGATTAGGATTTGTCACTCCGAGTATCGGAGAGGTATCTCTGGGCCCTCTCGCTAATGCACATCCCTATAAGCCTTGCAAGCAATGTGACTAATGAGTTAGTTGCGGGATGATGCATTATAGAATGAGTAAAGATACTTGCCCGTAACGATATTGAACTAGGTATGATGATACCGACGATCGAATCTCGTGCAAGTAACATACCGATGACAAAGGGAACAAAGTATTGTTGTTATGTTGTTTGGCCGATAAAGATCTTTGTAGAATATGTAGGAACCAATATGAGCATACATGTTCCGCTATTGGCTATTGACCGGAGATGAGTCTCGGTCATGTCTACATAGTTCTCGAACCCGTAGGGTCCGCACGCTTAACGTTTGGTGACGATCGGTATTATGAGTTTATGTGATTTAATGTACCGAAGGTTGTTCGGAGTCCCGGATGAGATCTCAGACATGACAAGGAGTCTTGAAATGATCGAGACGTAAATATCGATATATTGGAAGGCTATATTCGGACAATGGAAAGGTTCCGAGTGATTCGGGTATTTTCGGAGTACCGGAGAGTTACGGGAATTCGCCGGAGGGGTCAATGGGCCTTAATGGGCCTTAGTGGAAAGAGAGGGAAGCAAGGAAGTGTGCGGTGCGCCCCCCTAGGCCCAAACTGAATTGGTTTAGGGCTTTGGGGGCCGGCCCCTCTTTCCTTCTCCCCTCCTCCTCTTTCCTTCCCCTCCTAGTTGGACTAGGAAAGGGGGAACCTACTCCTAGTAGGAGTAGGATTCCCCCCTTTGGGGCGCATCCTATGAGGCCGCCGGCCCCCTCCCCTTGCTCCTTTATATACGGGGGTAGGGGGCACCCTAGAACACACAAGTTGATCATTGATCTTTTAGCCGTGTGCGGTGCCCCCCTCCACCATAATCCACCTCGGTCATATCGTAGTGGTGCTTAGGCGAAGCCCTGCGTCGGTAGCTTCATCAACATCATCATCACGCCGTCGTGCTGACGGAACTCTCCCTCGAATCTCTACTGGATCGTGAGTTCGTGGGACGTCACCGAGCTGAACATGTTGAGATCGCAGAGGTGCCGTACGTTAGGTACTAGGATCGGTCAATCGTGAAGACGTACGACTACATCAACCGCGTTGTCATAACACTTCCTCTTACGGTCTACGAGGGTACATGGACGACACTCTCCCCTCTTGTTGCTATGCATCACCATGATCTTGCGTGTGCGTAGAAAAAAAATTGAAATTACTACATTCCCCATCAGTGGCATCCGAGCCAGGTCTATGCATAGATGTTATATGGATGAGTAGAACACAAAGGAGTTGTGGGCGTGGGTATATACATATTTCTTGCCGTTACTAGTTGATTCTTGATCCAGCGGCATTGTTGGATGAAGCGGCTCTGACCGACATTACGCGTACGCTTACACGAGACTGGTTCTACCGACGTGCTTTGCACATAGGTGGCTTGTGGGTGTCTGTTTCTCCAACTTTAGTTGAATCGGATTCAATGAATAGGGTTCTTTCTGAAGATCAAAAAGCAATCACTATACCGCGTTGTGGTTTTTGATGTGTAGGCAAGAACAGTTCTTGCTCAGCCCGTAGCAGCCAAATAAAACTTGCAACAACAAAGTAGAGGACGTCTAACTTGTTTTGGCAGGGCATGTTGTGATGTGATATGGTCAAGACGTGATAAGATATAAATTGTTGTATGAGATGATCATGTTTTGTTAAAGTTATCGGTAACTGGTAGAAGCCTTGTGGTTGTCTCTTCATTGCATAAGATGCAAGTGCCATGTAATTGCTTTACTTTATCGCTATGCGATAGCAATAGCTGCAAAAGCAATTGTTGATGAGACGACCATGTGACGACACATTGATAGAGATCAAGATGATGGAGATCATGGTGTCATGTCGGTGACGATAGAGATCATAACAGTGTTTTGGAGATGGAGATCAAAGGCACAAGATGATGATGGCCATATCATGTCACATATTTTGATTGCATGTGATGTTTATCCTTTATGTATCTTATTTTGCTTAGTTCGGCGGTAGCATTACAAGATGATCTCTCACTAAATTTCAAGGTATAAGTGTTCTCCCTGAGTATGCACCGTTGTGACAGTTCGTCGTGCCGAGACACCACGTGATGATCGGGTGTGATAAGCTCTACGTTCACATACAATGGGTGCAAGCCAGTTTTGCACACGCGGAATACTACTTGACGAGCCTAGCATATGCAGATATGGCCTCAAAACACTGGAGACCGAAAGGTCGAGCGTGAATCATATAGTAGATATGATCAACATAGTGATGTTCACCATTGAAAACTACTCCATCTCACATGATGATCGGACATGGTTTAGTTGATATGGATCACGTGATCACTTAGATGATTAGAGCGATGTCTATCTAAGTGGGAGTTCTTAAGTAATATGATTAATTGAACTTAAATTTATCATGAACTTAGTCCTGATAGTAGCATATCTATGTTGTAGATCAATTGCTCGCATATAGCTTTCCCGTTTTATTTATGATATGTTCCTAGAGAAAAATAAGTTGAAAGATGATAGTAGCAATTATGTGGACTAGGTCCGTGATCTGCGGATTATCCTCATTGCTGCACAGAAGAATTATGTCCTTGATGCACCGCTAGGTGACAGACCTATTGCAGGAGCAGATGCACACGTTATGAACGTTTGACAAAGCTCGGTATGATTGACTACTTAATAGTTTAGTGCACCATGCTTTACGGCTTAGAACCGGTACTTCAAAAACGTTTTGAACTCCATGGAACATATAAGATGTTCTAAGAGTTGAAATTGGTATTTCATACTCATGCCCGTATTGAGAGGTATGAGACCTCTGACAGTACTTTGCCTACAAGGTGGAGGAGAATAGCTCAACCAGTGAGCATGTGCTCAGATTGTCTGGGTACTACAATTGCTTGAATCAAGTGGGATTTAATCTTCCAGATAAGATAGTAATTGATAAAGTTCTCTAGTCACTATCACCAAGTTACTAGAACTTAGTGATGAACTATAATATGCAAGGGATGACGAAAGTAATTCCCAAGCTCTTCGCGATGCTGAAATCGGTGAAGGTAGAAATCAAGAAATAGCATCAAGTGTTGATGGTTAACAAGACCACTAGTTTCAAGAAAAGGGCAAAGGGAAAGAAAGAGGAACTTCAAAGAAGAAAGGCAAGCAAGTTGCCACTCCCATGAAGAAGCTCAAAGCTAGACCCAAGCCTGGAACTGAGTGCTTCTACTGCAAAGGAAATGGTCACTGGAAGTGGAACTGCCCTAGATACTTAGCGGATAAGAAGGATGGCAAAGTGAACAAAAGTATATATTTGATATACATATTATTTATGTGTACTTTACTAGTGTTTATAACAACACCTCAGTATTTGATACTAGTTCAGTTACTAAGAGTAGTAACTCGAAACGGGAGTTGCAAAATAAACAGAGACTAGTTAAGGGCAAGGTGATGATGTGAGTTGGAAATGATTCCAAGGTTGATAAGATCACCATCGCACACTCCCTTTACCTTCGGGATTAGTGTTGAACCTAAAATAAATGTTATTTGGTGTTTGCGTAAAGCATAATATGATTGGATCATGTTTATTGCAATACGGTTATTCATTTAAGTCAAGGATAATTGTTATTCTGTTTACATGAATAAAACCTTCTGAGGTCATACACCCAAGGTGAATGGTTTATTGAATCTCGATCGTAGTAATACACATATTCATAATATTGAAGCCAAAAGATGCAAAGTTAATAATGATATTGCAACTTATATGTGGCACTGCCGTTTAGGTCATATTGGTGTAAAGCGCATGAAGAAACTCCATGCTGATGGGCTTTTGGAATCACTTGATTATGAATCATTTGATGCTTGCGAACCTTGCCTCGTGGGCAAGATTACTAGAACTCCGTTCTCCAGAACAATGGAGCAAGCAACTGACTTATTGGAATTAATAAATACTGATGTATGGAATCTGATGAGTGTTGAGGCTCGCGGGGGGTATCATTATTTTCTGACCTTCACAGATGATTTGAGCAGATATGGGTATATCTACTTGATGGAACATAAGTCTGAGACATTTTAAAAGTTCAAAGAATTTCAGGGTGAAGTAGAAAATCATCGTAACAAGAAAATAAAGTTTCTGCGATCTGATCATGGAGGAGAATATTTGAGTTATGAGTTTGGTCTTCATTTGAAAAAATGCGGAATAGTTTCGCAACTCACGCCACCTGGAACACCACAGCGTAATGGTGTGTCCGGACGTCATAACCGTACTTTATTAGATATGGTGTGATCTATGATGTCTCTTACCGATTTACCACTATTGTTTTAGGGTTATGCATTAGAGACAGTTGCATTCACGTTAAATAGGGCACCATCTAAATCCATTGAGACGACACCATATGAACTGTGGTTTAGCAAGAAACCTAAGCTGTCGTTTCTTAAAGTTTGGGGTTGTTATGCTTATGTGAAAAAGTTTCAACCTGATAAGCACAAACCTAAATCGGAAAGGTGCGTCTTCATAGGATACCCAAAAGAAAATGTTGGGTACACCTTCTATCACATATCCGAAAGGCAATATCTTTGTTGCTAAGAGTGGATCCTTTCTAGAGAAGAAGTTTCTCTCGAAAGAAGTGATTGGGAGGAATGTAAAACTTGATGAGGTAATTGTACCTTCTCCCTAATTGGAAAGTAGTTCAAAATAGAAATCAGTTCTAGTGATTCCTACACGAATTAGTGAGGAAGTTAAGGATGATGATCATGAAACTTCAGATCAAGTTACTACCGAACCTCGTAGGTCAACCAGAATATGTTCCGCACCAGAGTGGTACGGTAATCCTTTCTGGAAATCATGTTACTAGACCATGACGAACCTACAAACTATGAGGAAGCGATGATGAGCCCAAATTCCGCGAAATGGCTTGAGGCCATGAAATCTAAGATGGGATCCATGTATGAGAACAAAGTATGGACTTTGATTGACTTGCCCGATGATCGGTGAGTCATTAAGAATAAATGGATCTTCAAGAGGAAGACGGACGCTGATAGTAGTGTTACTATCTACAAAGCTCAAATTGTCGCAAAATGTTTTCGACAAGTTCAAGGTGTTGACTACGATGAGATTTTCTCACTCGTATCGATGCTTAAAAGTCTGTCCGAATCATGTTAGCAGTTGCCGCATTTTATGAAATTTGGCAAAGGGATGTCAAAATTGTATTCCTTAATGGATTTATTAAAGAAGAGTTGTATATGATGCAACCAGAAGGTTTTGTCGATCCTAAAGGTGCTAACAAAGTGAGCAAGCTCCAGCGATCCATCTATAGACTGGTGCAAGCATCTCAGAGTTGGAATATATGCTTTGATAAAGTGATCAAAGCATATGGTTTTATACAAACTTGCGGTGAAGCCTGTATTTACAAGGAAGTGAGTGGGAGCACTACAGCATTTCTGATAAGTATATGTGAATGACATATTGTTGATCGGAAATAATGTAGAATTTTCTGGAAAGCATAAAGGAGTGTTTGAAAAAGGTTTTTCAAAGAAAGACCTCAATGAAGCTGGTTACACATTGAGCATCAAGATCTATAGAGATAGATCAAGATGCTTGATAAGTTTTTTCAATGAGTACATACCTTGAAAAGATTTTGAAGTAGTTCAAAATGGAACAGTCAAAGAAGGAGTTCTTGCCTGTGTTGCAAGGTGTGAAGTTGAGTAAAGACTCAAAACCCGACCACGGCAGAAAATAGAAAGAGAATGAAAAGTCAGACCCTATGCCTCAGTCATAGGTTCTATAAAGTATGCTATGCTTTGTACCAGACCTATTGTATACCTTAGCATGATTTTGGCAAGGGAGTACAATATTGATCTAGGAGTAGATCACTGGACACCGGTCAAAATTATCCTTAGAGGACTAAGGAAATATTTCTCGGTTATGGAGGTGATAAAAGAGTTCGTCGTAAAGAGTTATGTCGATGCAAGCTTTTGACACCGATCTAGATGACTCTAAGTCTCGATCTAGATACATATTGAAAGCGGGAGCAATTAGCTAGAGTAGCTCTGAGCAAAGCATTCTAGACATAGAAAATTTGCAAAATACATACGGCTCTGAATGTGGCAGACCCGTTGACTAAATTTCTATCACAAGCAAAACATGATCACTCTTTGGGTGTTAATCACATAGCGATATGAACTAGATTATTGACTCTAGTAAACCCTTTGGGTGTTAGTCACATGGAGATATGAACTAATCACATAAAGATGTGAACTAGATTATTGACTCTAGTGCAAGTGGGAGACTGAAGTAAATATGCCCTAGAGGCAATAATAAAGTTATTATTTATTTCCTTATATCATGATAAATGTTTATTATTCATGCTAGAATTGTATTAACCGGAAACTTAGTACATGTGTGAATACATAGACAAATAGAGTGTCACTAGTATGCCTCTACTTGACTAGCTCGCTGAATCAAAGATGGTTAAGTTTCCTAGCCATAGACATGAGTTGTCATTTGATTAACGGGATCACATCATTGGAGAATTATGTGATTGACTTGACCCATTCTGTTAGATTAGCATGATGATTGTTTAGTTTGTTGCTACTGCTTTCTTCATGACTTATACATGTTCCTCTAATTATGAGGTTATGCAACTCCCGAATACCGGAGGAACACCTTGTGTTCTATCAAATGTCACAACATAACTGGGTGATTATAAAGATGCTCTACAGGTGTCTCCAAAGGTGTTTGTTGGGTTGGCATAGATCGAGATTAGGATTTGTCACTCCAAGTATTGGAGAGGTATCTCTGGGCCCTCTCGGTAATGCACATCACTATAAGCCTTGCAAGCAATGTGACTAATGAGTTAGTTGTGGGATGATGCATTATAGAACGAGTAAAGAGACTTGCCGGTAACGATATTGAACTAGGTATGATGATACAGACGATCGAATCTCGTGCAAGTAACATACCGATGACAAAGGGAACAAAGTATTGTTGTTATGCGGTTTGACTGATAAAGATCTTCGTAGAATATGTAGGAACCAATATGAGCATCCAGGTTCCGCTATTGGTTATTGATCGGAGATGAGTCTCGATCATGTCTACATAGTTCTCGAACCCGTAGGGTCCGCACGCTTAACGTTTGGTGACGATCGGTATTATGAGTTTTTGTGATTTGATGTACCGAAGGTTGTTCAGAGTCCCGGATGAGATCACGGACATGATGAGGAGTCTCAAAAGTGTCGAGAAGTAAAGATCGATATATTGGAAGGCTATATTCGGACATCGGATAGGTTCTGAGTGATTCGGGTATTTTCGGAGTACCGGAGAGTTACAAGAATTCGCGGGAGGGGTCAATGGGCCTTAATGGGCCTTAGTGTAAAGAGAGGGCAGCAAGGAAGTGTGGGGTGCGCCCCCCCCTAGGCCCAAACCGAATTGGTTTAGGGCTTTGGTGGGCGGCCCCCTCTTTCCTTCTCCCCTCCTCCTCTTTCCTTCCCCTCCTAGTTGGACTAGGAAAGGGAGAACCTACTCCTAGTACGAGTAGGATTCCCCCCTTTGGGGCGCATCCTATGAGGTCACCGGCCCCCTCCCCTTGCTCCTTTATATACGGGGGCAGGAGGGCACCCTAGAACACACAAGTTGATCATTGATCTTTTAGCCGTTTGCGGTGCCCCCCTCCACCATAATCCACCTCAGTCATATCGTAGCGGTGCTTAGGCGAAGCCCTGCGTCGGTAGCTTCATCAACATCGTCAACGCCGTCGTGCTGACGGAACTCTCCCTCGAAGCTCTACTGGATCGCGAGTTCGTGGAACGTCACCGAGCTGAACGTGTGTAGATCGCGGAGGTGTCGTGCGTTCGGTACTAGGATCGGTCGATCGTGAAGACGTATGACTACATCAACCGCATTGTCATAACGCTTCCGCTTACGGTCTACGAGGGTACGTGGACGACACTCTCCCCTCTCGTTGCTATGCATCACCATGATCTTGCGTGTGCGTAGGATTTTTTTTAAATTACTACGTTACCCAGGAATTATGACTAATTTTATAGCCAAAGAAAATTACCATGCTGTTCTAGAGGACTCTCAAAATGATATAAGTGAAGCATGAGAGATCAATAATTTCTATAAAATAAAACCACCACCGTGCTCTAAAAAGATATAAGTGAAGCACTAGAGCAAAATTGTCTACCTCAAAAGATATAAGTGAAGCACATAGAGTATTCTAATAAATTCCGATTCATGTGTGTCTCTCCAAAAGGTCTGTACAGCAAGGATAATTGTGGTAAACTAAAAATCAAAGACTCAAATCATACAAGACGCTCCAAGCAAAACACATATCATATGGTGAATAAAAATATAGCATCAAGTAAAGTTACCGATGGACGAAGATGAAAGAGGGGATGCCTTCCGGGGCATCCCCAAGCTTAGGCTTTTGGTTGTCCTTGAATTTTACCTTGGGGTGCCTTGGGCATCCCCAAGCTTAGGCTATTTCCACTCCTTGTTCCATAATCCATCAAATCTTTAACCAAAACTTGAAAACTTCACAACACAAAACTCAACAGAAAATCTCATGAGCTCCGTTAGTATAAGAAAACAAACCACCACTTAAGGTACTGTAATGAACTCATTATTTATTTATATTGGTGTTATAACTACTGTATTCCAACTTCTCTATGGTTCATACCCCCTGATACTAGCCATAGATTCATCAAAATAAGCAAATAACACACGAAAAACAGAATCTATCAAAAACAGAACAGTCTGTAGTAATCTGTAGGTTTCGAATACTTATGTAGCCCCAAAAATTCTGAAATAAATTGGCGGACGTGAGGAATTTTTTTATCAATCATCTGCAAAAAGAATTAACCTAATCGCACTCTCCAGTAAAAAATGGCAGCAAATCTCGTGAGCGCTAAAGTTTCTGTTTTTTACAGCAAGATCGCAAAAACTTCCCCCAAGTCTTCCCAAAGGGTATACTTGGCACAAGCACTAATTAAAAGCATAAAACCACATATAAACAGAAGCTAGATGAATTATTTGTTGCTAAATAGAAACAAAAATCAAGAAACAAAAATAAAATTGGGTTGCCTCCCAACAAGCGCTATCGTTTAACGCCCCTAGCTAGGCATTGATAATTTCAATTATGCTCACATGAAAGACAAGAATTGAAGCACACAAAGAGAGAATCATAAAACATGTGACAAACACATCTAAGTCTAACATACTTCCTATGCATAGGCATCTTATAGGCAAACAAATTATCATAGCAAGCAAAAACTAGCATATGCAAGGAAGCGGAAAGAAACAATAGCAATCTCAGCATAATAAGAGGTAATTTAGTAACATGAAAATTTCTACAACCATATTTTCCTCTATCATAATAATTACATGTAGGATCATAAGAAAATTCAACAATATAGCTATCACAAAACATATTCTTAACACGATCCACATGTATGCAAAGTTGACACTCTTGCGAAATAGTGGGATTAATATTATCTAAAGTCATGACCTCTCCAAACCCACTTTTATCAAAAACTTCATAAGATTGAACATTCTATAAATATGTGGGATCTAAGGTTGACACTCTTCCAAACTCACTTTCAATATTATTGCCAACATTATTATCAATCTCATATTCATCATGGGGCTTAAATAGATTTTCAAGATCATAAGAAGAATCACCCCAATCATGATCGTTGCAACAACTAGATGACATAGCAAAACTAGCATCCCCAAGCTTAGGGTTTTGCATATTATTAGCACAATTGACATCAATAGAATTTATAGTAAAATCATTGCAATCATGCTTTTGATTCAAGGAACTATCAAGTATGGGTGCAATAGCAATAATCTCGTGTTTAACATAAGGAACTATAGCAAATTCATCTCCATAAATATTGGCATCATGGCTATAAGAATAGCAAGAATCATGTTCATCAAGGGATATTTCAATCAAATCATCGGAATCATAATTATCTATAGATTCATGCATATGATTATTTTCTTCCAAAGCAATGGTCATTCTCTCAATAAATTCCTTAACATAGGCATTGTGAGCATAGTTTTCATAGCAATATTTAAGTATGTTGGAATTTTCAGATTTGTAGACAGTAATATCATACTTTTCAATCAAAGAAGAAACTTCATGAGCACCCTTAAAAACGACAAATTCTTCAATTTGTTTGATATCATAGTAACTATAAACACCCTTTCCATAAGAATATAAGATTTCATTATCATTAAACTCACATAGGTAGGGAAGGTGTTTTTTAGGGTTCTTAGAGCAACAAGTAAAGTCATAAATTTCACAAAGATTCCAAGCATAGCATAGCAAACTATTTATTTGATACCACAAGAGCTTCCCCTTTTCAGACAAACGATGGCGCACAAAATGAGCATGCTCATCTAAAGATTTCCCATCAACTAGGCTAGTTGGGGTTTCAGCACGAGCGCATAAGGATCGAAGATGATCCAAGTAGAACACTTTAAGTGGATCCATATCAATAGATTTTTAGCAAGCAAAGATGCAAGCAAATAGAAGGCACATGGAAACACAAAGAAAAAGACATACGAGAAGAAGGCGAAGAAAAGGCAAAGGTGAAGTGGGGGAGAGGAAAACGAGAGGCAAATGGCAAATAATGTAATGCAAGGGATAAGAGTTTGTGATGGTACTTGGTATGTCTTGACTTGTGCGTAGATCTCCCTGGCAACGGCACCAAAAATGGCTTGTTGACGGGAGATCAAATCTTGACTTGACTTGGTGCAACCTCCCCGGCAACGGCGCCAGAAATCCTTCTTGCTACCTCTTGAGCACTGCGTTGGTTTTCCCTTAAAGAGGAAAGGGTGATGCAGTAAAGTAGTGTAAGTATTTCCCTCAGTTTTTGAGAACCAATGTATCAATCCAGTAGGAGACTACACGCTAGTCACCTCGTACCTACACAAACAAATAAGAACCTTGCAACCAATGCGATAAAGGGGTTGTCAATCCCTTCACGGCCACTTACAAAAGTGAGATCTGAGAGAGATAATAAGATAAATATTTTTGGTATTTTTATGATATAGATTGAAAGTAAAGATTGCAAAGTAAAATAGATTGGAAACTTATATGATGAAAAATAGACCCGGGGCCATAGGTTTCACTAGTGCCTTCTCTCAAGATAGCATAAGTATTACGGTGGGTAAACAAATTACTGTCGAGCAATTAATATAAAAGTGCGTAATTATGAGAATATCTAGGCATGATCATGTATATAGGCATCACGTCTGTGACAAGTAGACCGAAACGATTCTGCATTTACTACTATTACTCCACACATCGACCACTATCCAGCATGCATCTAGAGTATTAAGTTCATAAGAACAGAGTAACACATTAGGCAGGATGACATGATGTAGAGGGATAAACCCAAGCAATATGATATAAACCCCATCTTTTTATCCTCGATGGCGACAACACAATACATGCCTTGCTGCCCCTGCTGTCCCTGGGAAAGGACACCGCAAGATTGAACCCAAAGCTAAGCACTTCTCCCATTGCAAGAAAGATCAATCTAGTAGGCCAAACCAAACTGATAATTCGAAGAGACTTGCAAAGATAACAAATCATACATAAAAGATTTCAGAGAAGAATCAAATATTGTTCATAGATAATCTTGATCATAAACCCACAATTCATCAGATCTCGACAAACACACCGCAAAAAGAATTACATCGAATAGATCTCCAAGAAGATCGAGGAGAACTTTGTATTGAGATCCAAAGAGAGAGAAGAAGCCATATAGCTAATAACTATGGACCCGAAGGTCTGTGGTAAACTACTCACACATCATCAAAGAGGCTATGGTGTTGATGTAGAAGCCCTCCGTGATTGATTCCCCCTCCGGCGGAGCTCTGGAAAAGGCCCCAAGATGGGATCTCTTGGCTACAGAAGGTTGCGGTGGTGGAAATAGGGTTTTGTGGTGCTCTTGGATGTTTTCGAGGTATATGGGTATATATAGGAGGAAGAAGTACGTCGGTGGAGCTGCGAGGGGCCCACGAGGGTGGGGGCGCACCTACCCCCCCCCCCCGGGCGCGCCTCCTGCCTCGTGGCCTCCTCGCTTCTTTCTTAACGGCCACTCCAAGTCTCCTGGATCACGTTTGTTCCAAAAATAACTCTCCCGAAGGTTTCATTCCATTTGATATTCCTTTTCTGCGAAACACTGAAATAGGCAAAAAAAACAGCAATTTGCATTGGGCCTTTGGTTAGTAGGTTAGTACCAAAAATAATATAAAAAGGTAAATTAAAGCCCATTAAACATCCAAAACAAATAATATAATAGCATGGAACAATCAAAAATTATAGATACGTTGGAGATGTATCAGGAATCACGTATGTTGTCATTGCGGTTTGACCGATAAAGATCTTCGTAGAATATGTAGGAACCAATATGAGCATCCAGGTTCCGCTGTTGGTTATTGACCGGAGATGTGTCTCGGTCATTGCTACATAGTTTTCGAACCCGTAGGGTCCGCACGCTTAACGTTCGATGACGATTTGTATTATGAGTTACTCGCTCCTTCCATCTATATAGGGCATAATGCGTTTTTCGAGACTAACTTTGACCAAATGTTAGAGCAATAATATATGACATGCAACTTACACAAAGCATATGGTCAAATTCGTAGGTGAAAGGAGCTCCCAATGATATAATTTTCACATTATACATCGAATTTACTATTAGTTTTGTCAATTGTCAAGGCGGTCTTGAAAAACGCTTTAGGCCCTATATAGATGGAAGGAGGGAGTATGTGTTTTGGTGACCAAAGATTGTTCGGAGTCCCGGATGAGATCACGGACATGATGAGGAGTCTCGAAATGGCCGAGGGGTAAAGATTGATATATTGGACGATAGTATTCGGACACCAGAATGGTTTCAGAGTGTTTCGGGTATTTTTCGGAGTACCGGGAGGTTACCGGAACCCCTCCGGGGAAGTAATGGGCCTACATGGGCCATAGGGGGAGAGAGAGGGGAGCCCACAAGGGGTGGCTCCACCCCCATGGGAGTCCGAATTGGACAAGGGGGAAGGGGGTGCAGCCCCCTTTCCTTCTCCCTCTCCCTCTCCCTCTCCTTCCCTTTTCCCTCTCCAAAAGAAAGGAATGGGGGCCGACTAGGATTGGGAGTACTAGTTGGTTTCCCCCCACTTGGGCGCATCCCTAGGGTCGGCCACCTCCCCTCCTCATTTATATATGGGGGCAGGGGGCACCCCAAAGCATAACAGTTGTTTCTTAGCCGTGTGTGGTGCCCCCCTCCATAGTTTACTCCTTCGGTCATATTGCGTAGAGCTTAGGCGAAGCCCTGCGCCGATCACGTCACCATCAATCACTGTCACCACGCCGTCCTACTAAAGAAACTCTCCCTCGACAATTCGATGGATCAAGAGTTCGAGGGACGTCATCGAGTTGAATGTGTGCTGAACTCGGAGGTGTCGTACGTTAGGTACTTGATCAGTTGGATCGCGAAGACGTTCGACTACATCAACCACGTTAACCTAACGCTTCCGCTTTAGGTCTACGAGGGTACGTGGACACACTCTTCCCCTCTCATTGCTATGCATATCCTAGATAGATCTTGCGTGATCATAGGATTTTTTTTGAAATTGCATGCTACGTTCCCCAACAATTTTGCTTAGTGCGGCGGTATCATTATAAGATGATCCCTTACTAAAATTTCAAGGTATAAGTGTTCTCCCTGAGTATGCACCGTTGTGATAGTTCGTCATGCTGAGACACCACATGATGATCGGGTGTGATAAGCTCTACGTTCACATACAACGGGTGCAAGACAGTTTTGCACATGCAGAATACTCGGGTTAAACTTGACGAGCCTAGCATGTACAGACATGGCCTCGAAACACTGGAGACCGAAAGGTCAAATGTGAATCATGTAGTAGATATGATCAACATAGAGATGTTCACATTGAAGACTACTCCATCTCACGTGATGATCGGACATGGTTTAGTTAATTTGGATCACATGATCATTTAGATGACTCGAGGGATGTCTATCTAAGTGGGAGTTCTTAAGTAATATGATTAATTGAGCTTAATTTATCATGAACTTAGTCCTTGTAGTATTTGCATATCTATGTTGTAGATCAATAGCTCGCGTATAGCTCTCCTGTTTTATTTTTGATATGTTCCTAGAGAAAAACTATGTTGAAAGATGATAGTAGCAATGATGCAGACTGGGTCTGTGATATGAGGATTATCCTCATTGCTGCACAGAATAATCATGTCCTTGATGCACCGCTAGGTGATAGACCTATTGTAGGAGCAGATGCAGACGTTATGAACGTCTGACAAGCTCGATATGATGACTACTTGGTAGTTTAGTGCACCATGCTTTATGGCTTGGAACCGGGACTTCAAAAATGTTTTTGAACGCCATAGAGCATATGAGATGTTCCAAGAGCTGAAAATGATATTCAGACTCATGCCCGTGTTAAGAGGTATGAGACCTCTGACAAGTACTTCGCCTACAAGATGGAGGAGAATAGCTCGGCTAGTGAGCATATGCTCAGAATGTCTGGGCACTACAATCGCTTGAATCAAGTGGGAGTTAATCTTCCAGATAAGATAGTGATTGACAGAGTTCTCTAGTCACTATCACCAAGTTACTAGAACTTCATGATGAACTATAATATGCAAGGGATAACGAAAAACGATTCCCAAGCTCTTCGCGATGCTGAAATCGGCGAAGGTAGAAATCAAGAAATAGCATCAAGTGTTGATGGTTAACAAGACCACTAGTTTCAAGAAAAAGGGCAAGGGAAAGAAAGGGAACTTCAAGAAGAATGGCAAGCAAGTTGCCACTCCCATGAAGAAGCCCAAAGCTAAACCCAAGCCTGAAACCGAGTGCTTCTACTACAGAGGAAATGATCACTGGAAGCAGAACTGGCCCAAATACTTGGTGGATAAGAAGGATGGCAAAGTGAACAAAGGTATATTTTATATAAATGTTATTGATGTGTATTTTACTAGTGTTCGTAGTAACCCCTAGGTATTTGATACCGGCTCATTTGCTAAGAATAGTAACTTGAAACAGGATTTGCAAAGACTAGTTAATAGCAAGGTGGCGATGTGTGTTGAAAGTGATTTCAAGGTTGATAAGATCACCATCGCACACTCCCTCTACCTTCGGGATTAGTGTTTAACCTAAATAAATGTTATATGGTGTTTGCGTTGAGCATGAATACGATTGGATCATGTTTATTGCAATACGGTTATTCATTTAAGTCACGGAATAATTGTTGTTATATTTACATGAATAAAACCTTCTATGGTCATACACCCAATGTAAGTGGTTTATTGAATATCGATCGTAGTGATACACTGCTACATCTTGAGATTTCATTGGTTTTTCCCTTGAAGAGGAAAGGGTGATGCAGCAAAGTAGAGTAAGTATTTCCCTCAGTTTTGAGAACGAAGGTATCAATCTAGTAGGAGACAACGCGACAAGCCACCTAATACCTGCACAAACAAACACCAACTTGCACCCAACGCGATAAAGGGGTTGTCAATCCCTTCACGGGTATTTGCAACATGAGATCTGATAGAGATGGATATAAGCTTCTAATTCAAGCTTTTCTTCAAAAGATTGCATCATAGCATCAACGATATGTTTAGTAAAAGCTTTGTTTTGATTATAAGCATGAGGAGAATTCAACATGGATTGCAACAAGGAAATATAATCTATTAAAGAAAAATTATCATAATTAAATTCCTTGAAATCCAAAAGAGTGGGTTCATTGCTACCTAAAGTTTTGACCTCTCCAATCCCACTTTTATCAACTTTTGCATCAAGATCTAGAAACTCTAAATCATTGGGACGCCTTCTAACTAAAGTTGACACATCTCCAGTCCCATCTTTATCAAGATTTACATTGGAAAACAAAGATTCAATAGGAGTCACCTCAATCACTTTAAGATCTTCATCATTATTTTCACGAAAACTAGAAGAACATGCTTTTATAAACCAATCTTTCTTAGCACGCATCTTAGCTGTTCTTTCTTTGCACTCATCAATGGAAATTCTCATGGCTTTGAGAGACTTGTTGATACCATGCTTAGGTGGAATAGATCTAAGTTTCAAAGAATCAACATCAAGAGAAATTCTATCCACGTTCCTGGCCAAATCATCAATCTTATGTAATTTTTCTTCAATCAAAGCATTGAAATTCTTTTGCTAACTCATAAATTCTTTAACACTATTCTCAAAATCAAAGGGCATCTTTTTATAATTTCCATAAGAATTGTTGTAGGAATTACCATAATTATTAGAGAAATTACTAGGAAACGGCCTAGGATTAATATTACCTCTATACGCGTTATTACCAAAATTATTCCTACAAACAAAATTCACATCCATAGATTCATTATTGTTTTAAATCAAAGTAGAAAAAGGCATATAATTAGGATCAATAGGAGCACTCTTGTTAGCAAATAATTTCATAAGCTCATCCATCTTTCCACTCAAAACATTATTCTCTTCAATTGCATGCACTTTTTTACTAGTGGAAGATCTTTCGGTATGCCATTGAGAATAATTTACCATAATATTATCTAGGAGTTTAGTAGCTTCTCCTAAAGTAATTTCCATAAAAGTGCCTCCTGTGGCCGAATCTAAAAGATTTCTAGAAGCAAAATTCAATCCGGCATAAAATTTTTGTATAATCATCCACAAATTCAAACCATGCGTAGTGCAATTTCTAATCATTAATTTCATCCTCTCCCAAGATTGTGCAACATGTTCATGATCAAGTTGCTTAAAATTCATAATACCGTTCCTAATGGAGATGATCTTAGCGGGAGGAAAATACTTGGAAATAAAAGCATCTTTACATTTGTTCCATGAATCAATACTATTTTTAGGCAAAGATGAAAACCAAGTTTTAGCGCGATCCCTAAGAGAGAACGGAAATAGCTTCAATTTAACAATATCATTATCCACATCTTTTTTTCTTTTGAATATCACACAAATCAACAAAATTATTAATATGGGATGCGACATCTTCATTGGGAAGGCCGGAAAATTGATCTTTCATAACAAGATTTAGCAAAGCGGTATTAATTTCACAAGATTCCGCATTAGCATCGGGAGTAATCGGAGTACTAATAAAATCATTGTCGTTGGTATTGGAAAATTCACACAATTTGGTATTATCTTGAGCTTGGAGACAAAGCAAGCAATCCAACACACGAGCACACAAAAAGCAAGCGAAGAAGACGAACGGAAGAAGGGCGAAGAAAAGGCGAATCTTTTCGAAAATTGTTTTAGAAGTGGGGGAGAGGAAAACGAGAGGTGAATGGCGAATAATGTAATGCGAGGGATTAGAGTTTATGATGGGTACTTGGTATGTCTCGGCTTGGCGTAGATCTCCCCGGCAACGGCACCAGAAATTCTTCCTGCTACCACTACAAAAAAAGACACTTCTGTGATGATACGTGCTTGTCACAGTAGGTCACGTTTTCTGTCATGCATGTACATCCATGACAATTTTATGATAGAATCAAGATAGTCATACCTGTGTTGTCGTAGAAGTGTTTCATGACATTACCAAAATTATCATCATGGAAGTGTCCACTTCCATGATGATAAATGGCGCGTCATGAAAGTGCTTTCATAAAGGGTGACCGACACATGGCATCCACCGTAACTGGTCGCCGTTAAGCTATCGCGTTCGGTTTCGGATCCGATAACCCGTTAACAGCCCAGACCAATGCGGATTTTCCACGTGTAAAATTCTCATTGGCCGGAGGAAACACGTGTTGGCTCACCGTTGGGACAGATGTCATCCACTCATTGGACAGGAGGCGCCTATGATAGATCAACACGTGGCACAGCCCAACAATGGCCCATTCCGGTGAAAAAGACTGCCCTAGTAAAAATTAGCAGGCTGGCCCATATAAGGCCTACTTGTGCCAGGTCCATTTAAGCCCACGGCCCATACGAGATGTGCCAATTCGGCCTGTCAACGACCCGTTAAAGATTTGACACCATTGCAGCCCATCGTCAGTTCAAGCCCGTTAATAGCCCGCTATATATTTGGGCTCAATATCGGCCCGATGTGATTTCGGCCTGTTAACGGCCCATTCAAGGGATGGGCCAATTTTCAGGATGTACATATTTCGGCCTTTTAGCGACCCATTTAAGTGTTGGGCCAATTTCCGGCCCGGTGTGTCTTTCAGCCTGTTGACGGGCCATAAATGAGTTGGGCCATTTGTAGTTGGACCTTAGTTTCAGCCTTTTAGCGACCCATTTAAGTGTTGGTCCAATTCCCGGCCCGTTGTGTCTTTTAGCCTATTGACGGCCCATAAATGAGTTGGGCCATCTGTAGTCGGACCTGAGTTTTGGCCTTTTAACGGCCTATGCTCTTCATGGTCCAATACCAGCCCGGTTTGTCTTTTGGCCTGCTAAAGACCCACAACACAGTTGGTCCATTTACTGTACGAACTGACTTTTGGCCTCTTAGCGGCCCATGATCTTCATGGTCTAGTATGAGCCCGATGTCTCTTTCGGCCTGCTAAAGGCCCACAGTATAGTTGGGCCAATGTAGCTCGACCTTAGCAATGTCCTGTTAACGGCCCGTGAAAGCAAATGGGCCCACCTGTCGCCCGCTTCGATGTCGGCCTGTTAACGACCCAAGAGGTAAGAGGGCCGACCATTAAATTTTGGCCTGGTAACGGCCATTAACTTAATGATCCCACTAAAGTTCGTACATGTCTTTAGGCCCAATTAGATAATTTGAGCCCATTACAACGAGAAATTATCACAGGACCAAAACCGATCAAGCAAAGGTACGACATACAGGGAAAAACGTTGCACATCCAGCATATATTACAGGAAATTACATCCACTGGGCAATCAAAGATTGATGCCAGTGCAAATAAATGAAGAGAACCTAATGATCTACAACGTCACAATCTGCAACTCAGCGCGGATGGCGCCCATAAGCATGTGGGCAAGTTCTTGCTGCTTTGCTACACTGTCTCTGAAAACATTGATCAGCTATTGTTGCGCACGAATGTGCACCTCTGATTCCTCCACCATTTCCATCATTGCTTCAGCCATTAATTGGTTCACAAACATACATTTTTCCGTAGCATTCGAGACAGAGGAAATTGAACATATTCAGATGGAGATTTTGGCGGGCTTGTATTATTGATAGTGGAGAGTGTCTCGACCACTGCATCATAACATAAATTAGGAGGGGGACCGAACAGATTAATCATGAGTTATTGCCATATTTCCTGGCCTAGATTTATTGGAAAGAAACAATGGGGTTGCCTTGCTGTTTTCAGAGTTTGTCTTCTTATCTTCAGCAGCCTGCACCAAATTAACACACTAGCATTGCTATCATTGGCCAGGTCAGATAATAGGAAAGCAACATTGACACAATGAATGTTTGGGCAACTAGCCTACACCAAATTAACACAATATGACACAGCTATCATCAGCCAGGTAAGGTAATATGAAAGCAACATTGACAAAATGAATGAATGGGCAACCAAAGCAGCACTACAATTCAGTAATGTGCATGATATGAGATAGTACACTCATGCAGCTCGGTATGCAAAACTACCAGGCAGTTTTCCTTACAAAAATCAACATTGGCGCCTTTAACATTTTTCTACAACTAATTTTAGATCAGATAAAGGTTGGATTCATGCAGATTAACAAAATACATGCCGATGTAAAAATATAGTGATATACAACAGGTACTTACATCAGCATTGGAGCATAGAGAATTCCCGCAAGATATTTTCCTCGAATACGATCCCAATGGAGGAAGTCTTCTATCGTTTAACGTTATTTTCTAAAAGAGAGATGTATAAGAAAACATGTAGAAAATATTATCAGAATGCTATAAAATTTCATGATGTGAGGATACGCACACGCTTCTTAGAATGGAGTTGACATATTTTTGCTGGACTGGAGCAGACTAGTTCTTTGGCCACTAGAATCTGCTTATTATCAGTGGGAGTTGGGTTTCTCTGTGCTGGAGCAGTATCGATGAAAATTGGAGTTAGTTTATTATCTCTTGGCGTTTGGATCTTTTGCAAAGACCTGGTTTGTAACCCTTCATATTTTAACATAGACGTCTTCCCCTTGCATGCCTTATATAGAAGAATGGTGCTTCAATTATAAAACATGCTACAACAGAGATGGAATAGGTACTGAAGAATAGAAAGGCATGACATATTGACATGTATTCCCTCCATCCAGAAATAAATGGATGGGTCTAGGTGAGGGAGTCCTGGATTAGGGGGTGTTCAGATAGCCGGACTATACCTTCAGCCAGACTCCTGGACTATGAAGATACAAGATTGAAGATTCCGTCCCGTGTCCGGAAGGGACTTTCCTTGGCGTGGAAGGCAAGCTTGGCGATACGGATATGAAGATCTCCTACCATTGTAACCGACTCTATGTAACCCTAACCCTATCCGGTGTCTATATAAACCGGAGGGTTTTAGTCCGTAGGACAACATACACATCAACAATCATACCATAGGCTAGCTTCTAGGGTTTAGCCTCCTCGATCTCGTGGTAGATCTACTCTTGTACTACCCATATCATCAATATTAATCAAGCAGGACGTAGGGTTTTACCTCCATCGAGAGGGCCCGAACCTGGGTAAAACTTTGTGTCCCTTGTCTCCTGTTACCATCCGGCCTAGACGCACAGTTCGGTACCCCCTACCCGAGATCCTCCGGTTTTGACACCGACATTGGTGCTTTCATTGATAGTTCCTCTGTGTCGTCGCCGTCAGGCTCGATGGCTCCTACGATCATCGATAGCGATGCAGTCCAGGGTGAGACCTTCCTCCCCGGACAGATCTTCGTCTTCGGCGGCTTCGCATTGCAGGCCAATTCGCTTGGCCGTCTGGAGCAGATCGAAAGCTACGCCCCTGGCCGTCAGGTCAGATTTGGAAGTTTTAACTACACGACTGACATCCGCGGGGACTTGATCTTCGACGGATTCAAGCCATTGCCGAGTGCGCCGCACTATCAGGACGAGCGTGATTTAGCTCTGCCGCTGAACAGTGCCCTGGAGGCCGCACCCGCATCGGCTCCAACCCTTAATTCGGAGCCAACTGCGCCGATCGAGGATGGGCGGTTGGACACCACCTCGGGGGCTGCGACCCCAACGGCGATTGAGCCAAGCACCAGCCCCATACTCTGCGAGACTCGTGACTCCAAGGAGCAGGACTCCTCTCCGGACTCCAAACCCTCCGCGCCCCTACCGATCGAATCCGATTGGGCGCCGATCATGGAGTTCACTGCCGCGGACATCTTTCAGCACTCGCCTTTCGGCGATATCCTGAAGTCACTGAAGTCTCTCTCTTTATCAGGAGAACCCTGGCCAGACTACGGTCAGCAAGGTTGGGGTACGGATGATGAAGAAATTCAAAGCCCACCCACCACCCACTTTGTAGCCACTGTCGACGACTTAACCGACATGCTCGACTTCGACTCCGTAGACATCGACGGTATGGATGCCGATGAAGGAGATGATGAAGAACCAGTGCCTACTAGGCCCTGGAAAGCCACCTCATCGTATGACATATACATGGTGGACACCCCAAAAGAGGGAGATGGCGATGGAACAGCGGAGGATGACCCCTCCAAGAAACAGCCTAAGCGTCGGCGTCAACGGCGCCGCTCAAAATCCCGCCAAAACAAATACGGTGATTCCATCACGGGAGATATTAATACTCTGGAAAGCGCCGAAGAAAACCCCCTCCAGCAAGATTTAGCACAGGAGGATGGAGAAACCAGCCCTCATGAGAGAGCGGCAGACAGAGAGGTCGAGGACGATAATTATATGCCTCCCTCCAAAGACGAGGCAAGCCTCGACGACGATGAATTCGTCGTGCCAGAGGATCTCGTCGAGCAAAAGCGTTTTCAACGCAGGCTTATGGCCACGGCAAGAAGCCTCAAGAAAAAACAGCAACAGCTTAGAGCTGATCAAGATTTGCTAGTCGACAAATGGACTGAAGTCCTTGCGGCCGAAGAGCATAAACTCGAACGCCCCTCCAAGAGCTACCCAAAGCGCAGGTTGCTACCCCGATTAGAGGAGGAAGCACTTGATGCGGCCGACCGGCCACCTCGTGGTCGCGACAGAGAGGCCTCTCGGCCCTCCACTCAAGCCGCACCCCGTACCAAGGCACGGGAATATGCGCCGGACTTACGAGACATGTTGGAGGACAAGGCAAGGCAAACAAGATCGATCTACGGATCGCGTGGGCGCCCCACGGCTCGAGACGGTAACCATCATGCCGGCCACAAATTCGGCAGGGCCGAACACAGTAGACATGGCTCATTGGAGCTACGTCACGATATAGCCCAGTACAGAGGCGCCGAACACCCACTCTGCTTTACAGACGAAATAATGGATCATCAAATCCCCGAGGGTTTCAAACCCGTAAACATCGAATCATATGATGGCACAACAGATCCTGCGGTATGGACCGAGGATTATCTCCTTCATATCCACATGGCCCGCGGCAATGATTTCCATGCCATCAAATACCTCCCACTCAAGCTTAAAGGACCAGCTCGGCATTGGCTTAACAGCTTGCCAACAGGATCAATCAGTTTTTGGGAGGACCTGGAAGCCGCATTCCTCGACAATTTCCAGGGCACTTATGTGAGACCCCCAAATGCCGATGACCTAAGTCACGTAATTCAGCAGCCAGAGGAATCGGCCAGGCAATTCTGGACACGGTTCCTAACAAAGAAAAATCAAATAGTCGACTGTCCGGACGCTGAGGCCCTAGCAGCCTTCAAACACAATATCCGTGACGAGTGGCTAGCCCGGCACCTTGGACAGGAAAAGCCGAAATCTATGGCAGCACTCACGACACTCATGACCCGCTTTTGCGCGGGAGAAGACAGCTGGCTTGCTCGTAGCAACAATATGACCAAGAACCCTGGTAATTCGGACACCAGGGACAGTAGTGGCAGGTCGCGTCGCAACAAGCAGAAGCGCCACATTAACGGCAACAATGCTGAGGATACGGCAGTTAATGCCGGATTCAGAGGCTCTAAATCCGGTCAGCGGAAAAAGCCATTCAAAAAGAATCCTAGGGGCCTGTCCAGTTTGGACCGAATACTCAACCGCTCGTGCCAGATACATGGCACCCCCAAAAAGCCAGCCAATCACACCAATAGGGATTGTTGGGTGTTCAAGCAGGCAGGCAAGTTAAACGCCGAAAATGAAGACAAGGGGCTGCATAGAGATGACGACGAGGAGCCCCGGCCGCCGAACAACAGTGGAAAGAAGGGTTTTCCCCCACAAGTGCGGACGGTGAACATGATATACGCAACCCATGTCCCCAAAAGGGAGCGGAAGCGTGCGTTAAGGGACGTATACGCGGTAGAGCCAGTCGCCCCAAAGTTCAACCCATGGTCCTCCTGCCCGATCACCTTTGATCGAAGGGACCATCCCACTAGCATCCGTCATGGCGGATTCGCCGCATTGGTTCTAGACCCAATTATTGACGGATTTCATCTCACTAGAGTCCTTATGGACGGCGGCAGCAGCCTGAACCTGCTTTACCAGGATACAGTGCGGAAAATGGGCATAGATCCCTCGAGGATTAAGCCCACCAAAACGACCTTTAAAGGCATAATACCAGGTGTAGAGGCCAACTGTACAGGCTCAGTCACACTTGAAGTGGTCTTCGGATCTCCGGATAATTTCCGAAGCGAGGAGTTAATCTTCGACATAGTCTCGTTTCGTAGTGGCTATCACGCACTGCTCGGGCGAACCGCATTCGCTAAGTTCAATGCGGTACCGCATTACGCATACCTTAAGCTCAAGATGCCAGGCCCTCGAGGAGTAATTACGATCAATGGAAACACCGAACGCTCCCTCCGGACGGAGGAGCACACGTCGGCCCTTGCAGCGGAAGTTCAAAGCAGCCTCTCCAGGCAGTTCTCCAGTCCGGCCACTAAACGATCGGCCACCGTCAAGCACGCCCGGAGTAACCTACAACAAGACCGCCTGGCACGATCCGAGCAGGTGTAGCAATGCGGCCCCAACCCCAACCCTCGCAAAAAGGCGACGCCAGTACTTCGCGTACATAACTACGCTCTAGAGATACCATGGGCACAGGGGGAGGGGCACCATCACGGCACGCCCAAAACACGGCTTAAACCGTACCAGGGGCTGCCGATTTTTTAATTTTCTCTTACTTTTAGGACTTCATCCTTCGGAAGGCCTGTTCGGCAGTTCAATTGCCGCACAAACGATGCAAGAACCAGGGAAGCAGACAAGCCACGCCGCACTACGGAACTCCCAGGTGGTCTCTATCACGAGCAGTATACCCGTTCCGCATACTATTCCGCAGCTTGCCCCTGGAACGGACATGTTAACTAGTCCAACCTTCCACTTATCGCATTATTTGTATCGTTCTGCCTTGATCGCA
The DNA here is from genome assembly GCF_003073215.2 of Triticum urartu. Lineage (NCBI taxonomy): Eukaryota > Viridiplantae > Streptophyta > Magnoliopsida > Poales > Poaceae > Triticum > Triticum urartu. The sequence continues at coordinate 286,012,720 of NC_053022.1, forward strand.
CACCTTTTTAATAAACAATGCATAACTTTCATCTATTTTGCATTACCTTTTTTTCTTTATATATGTTCCTTAACGACATGTTGCACCCGTACACGTTGGTACGGCCAAAATATGCCAGGGGCTTTAGTACCCCTCAATATGGTGTGAGAAGTCCGAACACTTTAACAAGTGCGGCACCCCGAACTTATAGCATTATATGCATCGGCTCCGAATCATGTCTTGGGTCAATAGTTGGGTTTGCCCGGCTCCTATGTTTTGGTGCCTTACGTTCCGCTATATCGGCTAAGGTAGCACTAGGAAAACCACTGCGATTGTGCCCCGGTTGAGCTGGGTCGAGCACCTCAGTGGAGAAAGCTAAAACTGACTATCATGATGAAGCGAGAGTTGGTCGCTGTTCGAGAGGTTTTTTCGAGTCCCTAAAGACTTATGCCGCTTAGGGCGAGGAGTCGGCTCTGTCCGGCCAAGGCGTGGATAGCGCCCCGAACTCGGTCTTCCAAATACCAGGGGCTTCGCCGAAATTTAAAATAATAGAATTCTATGGCTAAGTGAGAGTGTTCACGCATTATAGTCTGATTGCCTCGTTCGTTGGGCTGAGCGCCTCCCTCGAAGGACCCAAACATGGGAAAAAGAGCGCTCAGGTTTATCCCCGAACACCCCAGCACTAGTGACACGGGGGCAGAAGCCGACGACTCGCCATCTCTCAGAATTGATAAACAACCGCATAGAAGGTAATATTTTAAATTCCAACAGCATTGCTTAGCGCATATAAACAAGTTTTCAGCGCACAGGACAAAACGAGCAAGTTTCACTCAAAAATTACATCCCTAGAACATTCATCCGCCACAAGGCGGGCACCCTTCAGAACATCCTTATAGTAATTCTCGGGCTTGCGATGCTCTTTCCCCGGCGGTGGCCCGTCCTTCACAAGCTTCTCAGCATCCAGCTTGCCCCAGTGCACCTTAGCACGGGCAAGGGCCCTACGGGAACCCTCAATGCAGATGGAGCACTTGATGACTTCAAGCCTTGGACAGGCCTCCACCAGCCGCCGCACCAACCCAAAATAGCTCTCAGGCAGAGCCCCTCCAGGCCACAGCCGAACAATAAGGCCCTTCATGGCCTGTTCGGCTGCCTTGTGGAGCTCGACCAGTTGCTTCAGCTGGTCACTCAGGGGCACGGGGTGTCCGGCCTCAGCGTACTGAGACCAGAACACCTTCTCCGTCGAGTTGCCCTCCTCAGCTCAATAGAATGCGGCGGCATCGGACACACTCCAGGGAAGATCTGCAAACGCTCCTGGAGAACTCCGGATTCGGGTAAGTAACAAGTAACTCACGTTTATGTGTTTGCTTTGCATAAAGAATGCCTTACCCGCCGCTATCTTCTTCACCTCATCCAACTCCTGGAGGGTCTTCTGGGATTCGGCCTTGGCAGATTTGGCATTTTCAATAGCCACCGCGAGCTCGGACGCTTGCGTCTTCGAGTCAAGCTCCAAACTCTCATGTTTTCCCATGAGAGCCTGGAGCTCTTGCCGCACCTTGCCAACCTCGGCCTCATATTTCTCCCGCTCGGTGCACTCCGAGGCCGCACTCTTCTCGGCCTCGACCAGCGCTTGCTTAAGGGTCGCCACTTCAGACGTGGCCCCTACAATAGCCATGATAATCCTGTCATTCTTTGCAATTGCACCTTTTTATATATATTTTTAACAAGGTATTTCTTACCTTCATTATCCTCGAGCTGCTTCTTGGCACACTCGAGCTCTTGCTCGGACCGCTCGAGGTTCTGCTTTAGCGTGTCCACTTCCGCAGTCAGTGCGGCGGACGCAAGCAGGGAAGCCTGCATACGCATATTGACTCATTTTTGTTAGACTCCTGTGAATTCTATTTGATCCTCTATTCGGCTTTTCTTCCCGAACGCCAAACAGAGCATCAGGGGCTACTGTCTATGCGGTACTATTATTTACACATTCTTTACTCACCTCAAAGCCTGTCAAAAGGCTAGTACAAGCTTCAGTCAGTCCGCTCTTGGCGGACTGGACCTTCAGGACCACCGCACTCATAATAGCGCGGTGCTCCTCGTCGATGGAGGCGCCTTGGAGCGCCTCCAACATATTGTCCAGCGCCTCCTGTTGGACGGGGGCCACCGGCACGGCGGACTTGCTCCTCTTGGAAGGAGGTCCCCCGCTGGACTCTGGAACCTCTGAAGGTTCCGGAGTAGTGTCCGGCCTAGAGCCGGACTTGGAGCCCTGGGGGGTTTCATCCCCTTTGCTCCTGGAGTCCGGGAGGTCGCCTTGCGACGCCTCCAGGACCACCTCCTCCCGGCTTGGAACCTGTTGGGACAACACTTCGGTGTCGTCCGTAGGGACGGGGGAGGAAGCCGTCGTAAGCGAGTTCACATTCGATAAGTCCAGTGAGCCGCTCAACGACGCGTCGAGCCGGTCTTTGGGTGGGCTGCATAAACATATTCGACATGAGGGAAAGTTGTGGAATAAACGAATACCATGGATTACTCTGGTATCCGGATACTTACGATTTGGCCAGGGGCTTGGCCCTAGGCGCCCACTCCTCTCCGTCGCCGTCGCCGTCGGTGGAGCAGTCTGGAGGAAGGGTTTTCCCCTTCTTGGACCCTTCGGCCTCCCCAGTTGGGGCGGCCTTCCTTTTCTTCCCTTCCCCCGCTGGAGGGGGAGGGGTCTCTTCTTCCTCCTCCTCGTCTTCGCGGGAGGAGTGCGTCTTGGATTCGTCGGATGATGAATCCGACACCTCCGGGCGTCGGGCACTCTTTCGAGTCCCTGTGGCCTTCTTCTTGACCTTCTTCTCCGGCACCACATAGGGTGCCGGAACCAGCAGCCTCGCCAAGCGAGTGTCCGCTGGGCCTTCGGGCAAAGGGGCCGGACAGTTGATCTGTCCGGACATCACCTGCCAATCCTGTCAAAGGAAAGGGAGCTTAGATCCTACATAGAGTCAAACTATGAAAAACTGATACCCTGTAAAAGGAAAAAACAGCTTACCGCGAGAGCGTGACGCTGCGCACTGAATCTGCGATCCTCAGTAGCGGATGCGGGAGCCTCGGCGCCCTTGAAAAGCACCTTCCAGGCATCTTCATACGTCGTGTCGAAGAGCCTGCTCAGAGTTTGGTGTCGCGCCGGGTCGAACTCCCACAGGTTGAAAGCCCGTTGTTGGCACGGGAGGATCAAGCGGATGAGCATAACCTGGACTACGTTGACAAGTTTGAGCTTCTTGTCCACCAGGGTTTTGACGCATGTTTGGAGTCCGGTCAGCTCTCCTTTTTTACCCCACGACAGGCCCGTCTCTTTCTAGGACGTGAGCTGCGTTGGGGGTCCGGACCGGAACTCAGGGGATGCGACCCATTCGGCATCGCGCGGCTCGGTGATGTAAAACCACCCCGATTGCCACCCCTTCAGGGTCTCCACAAAGGAGCCCTCGAGCCATAGGACGTTGGCCATCTTGCCCGCCATGGCGCCTCCGCATTCCGCTTGGCTGCCGCGCACCACCTTCGGCTTAACATTGAAAGTCTTGAACCATAGGCCGAAATGGGGGCGGATGCGGAGGAAGGCCTCGCACACGACGATAAACACCGAGATGTTGAGGACGAAGTTCGGGGCCAGATCGTGGAAATCCAGGCCGTAGTAGAGCATGAGCCCCCGGACAAATGGGTGGAGAGGGAAGCCCAGTCCGTGGAGGAAATGGGGGAGGAACACCACCCTCTCATGGGGCCTAGGGGTGGGGATGAGCTGCCCCTTTTCGGGGAGCCGGTACGCGATGTCATTAGACAGGTATCCGGCGTTCCTCAGCTTTTTGATATGTCCCTCCGTGACGGAGGAGACCATCCACTTGCCTCCCGCTCCGGACATGGCTGGAGAAGGTTGAGGTGATGAGTGCGGACTTGGGCGCTGGAGTTCGGGTGCGCAAGAATGGATAGGCGAAGGAGGAAGAAGGCGTAGGTGAAAAGGTGGATCTTTATCCCCTTATATGGGTGGACGCAGCTACATGTCCCCACCAGCCTGGTAAAACTCGCTTATCTCCCAAGCACCGTAATCAATGGCGCGGTTGGGTTACCCATGCCCGTATTGATGAGAATCCCGGAATAAGGGGACACGATCTCTGCTTTAACAAGACGTGCCAAGGAAACCACCTCGCATAACGCGCTGAGATGGGACAGTAAAACGGTTCGAATAAAAGCTTGGCCGTGGTGTGATGTCACACTACGGAATACGTCAGCAGATTAGATTTGTGTAAATATTATTCTCTCTATGGCAATATGTGGAAACTTATTTTGCAGAGCCGGACACTATCTTTGTGTTCAAAATCTTCTATGAAGTACTTGGAGGAGGAACCCGCCTTGCAATGCTGAAGACAATCTGCGTGCCGGACTCGTCGTCATTGAAGCCTGGTTCAGGGGCTACTGAGGGAGTCCTGGATTAGGGGGTGTTCAGATAGCCGGACTATACCTTCAGCCGGACTCCTGGACTATGAAGATACAAGATTGAAGATTCTGTCCCGTGTCCGGAAGGGACTTTCCTTGGCGTGGAAGGCAAGCTTGGCGATACGGATATGAAGATCTCCTACCATTGTAACCGACTCAATGTAACCCTAACCCTATCCGGTGTCTATATAAACCGGAGGGTTTTAGTCCGTAGGACAACATACACATCAACAATCATACCATAGGCTAGCTTCTAGGGTTTAGCCTCCTCGATCTCGTGGTAGATCTACTCTTGTACTACCCATATCATCAATATTAATCAAGCAGGACATAGGGTTTTACCTCCATCGAGAGGGCCCGAACCTGGGTAAAACTTCGTGTCCCTTGTCTCCTGTTACCATCCGGCCTAGACGCACAGTTCGGGACCCCCTACCCGAGATCCACCGGTTTTGACACCGACACTAGGCGTATCTCAGTTCTAGATACATCTAGTTTTATCCATTTCTGTGACATGTAATCCGGACGGAGGGAGTATGATGTAAGAGCTAGGGATACGACATGACAACAGTGTAAAAAAACACTACTTGAATGTAAAATTGTATGCTAGCGGAATACATACAGAAAAACACTAAGGCAACATATGCGTGTATGATTGGGAAACTAAGATGGCATTGCAAGATACCACTAGAACAGCACTTCAATGTAAAAAACATGCTATGGTAGACAGATGAAGTACATACTGATGAATGACAATGCATAAGATATTGAGAAGCATGATGTCCAAACTAAGAAGATGGCATTGCGATAGAGTAGAATGATAGTACTTGAATTTGAAAACATGATATCATGAATGGAATAGGTACTGAAAAACAGGAAGGCATGCCATATTTACATGCATGATCATCAGGCTAAGCACAAGGCATTGCAACAGAGTAGATGCACTCCAGGACATTATATGCATGGTGTACCCATATCAAGGGCCAAGTTAGAGCAAGGACCTTATGGGGTGAATAGGATTCATTATCTTTCTGCAAGTCTTGTGAAGAAATGCCTTTACATGTTCCATCATATTGGGTATCATTGACGTCAAGTTTGTTGGCCGTTACATTGCTCCGTGAGGTTCTTGTGGATAAATCAGTGTGTGCAATTATATCTGACATGCATGGAAGACAACTAGTAGTTAGATTTATGTAATGAGTGCCTGTAGGAGATGACATAAATAGTAGGACTGGGGTTAACTAGCAGCAACAGGTCTCAAAAACTAAAGGGAGAACACAGATGAAAGATACAGAATATGTATCGTTTGTACTCGAGATTAACTAGATGGCACACAAAAGTATTAAGGAACAACATAGGTTATACTAGAAGTGGTATAATACTATAATCACCAGCCTGTGGGATAGAATTGGCTGATGGATAATAACTATGGAACAGCATTACCTAAAGAACAAGTCTCTTAGCTGAACTATGGAACAGCGTTAACTCCTGAACAAGATCCGTAAGAGATCAGCATGAATATACAGTGAAATGTGATAATCTTTTTTCCATGCTTAGATGAATAACAAAGCCATAAATGTTGCACACAAGTAAGATGATGGTACAACCTATCTGGTCGTCCTCCATAGGAGTGAGCATCATGTGCTGACTTGTCGATGGCCCTGTAGTTGTTGTGGTTGTCCATGTCAGGCACGCGCATCGATGTAGGGAACTGTTGAGTGGGGACTATAGCTCCCTTCTGGTGTATGCTTCCCTTGTTGGAGCAGCTGCGGTGAGTCGAAAGACGGTGTGGCTGAAGATGTAGAAAACGCATAATGTTAAGAACGACACATCTCTCTGATCTGAAGAAATACCCTAAGAGATCAACAGCAAGGTACAAGAGTGGTCACACATCTGTTGACTGAAGACTAAATTGGGGTCACACAATTTAATTTAATTTTGGTACTATCCGATCTACGCCAGATGGCTTGATGGTCGTCTTGTGCCTCTCGGCTGACACTGTTCGGAATCTTCCCCGAAGAGCCAGCGACCACCGGCAGAGCAGCCTGTCTCCGCCGTCCGTGGCCCCGACCAAAACCCCGCTCCCTGCCCCACCGCACTGCCGTGGTTGCGCCGCCCCCAGGCCAATCCACAAAGACTCGCCATCATCCAGATCCGGCGGCGGCAGTACCTTCAACCCACGCAACTCTGAGATAGCCATCTAAGCGCTACTTCCACGGCGAACTTGCGCCCCCGCACCCTTACGTTAGACACCAGCCAACTGGCAGCCTAGGAGCTCCGCCAGCTTGAGGGGTGATGCTTCCCATTGGGAATCGATTGGCCCGGAATAAAAATTCAGACAACTGACGCCTAAATAAAGTGATTTGAGATGAGGGTGCGACCTATCTGGCGGCCCGGTGAAGTAGGCAGCTCCAGCTGCCTAGTCGGTGAGGCCGGCGTGGTTGTAGTGGCTACCGGCGGCAGGGAAGCAGAGATGTCGCGATGGTCGACGGCTACGGGGAAGCAGCACTGGGGCTCTGGACGGGTCCAAAGTTGGAGCCGCTCCGGCGCTGTGAACAACGATGGGGGTGAATCGGCTCCAGTACAGTTCACGCGTCCATCGTCGAGGCAGCTCCGGCAGCACGGAGTAAGAGGCACACGGCCCAGTGCAGGACGGAAAATGGGCAGCGTCTCCGGGATTAGAGAGGAGGGCGGCTGTGAATTTGGTGCGGTGGGCGCCATGGAGGAGGGGATGAGGTTTCGCGGCTCAGGAGAAGGGAGCTTCCAGGGAGAAGGTGATTTGGCGCCCACGAGGTATGAATGGGGAATTGGGAGGGGGAGCCATGTCTTATGGACACATTTGTCTGAAATGTGGGGGGGAGTTACAGTTCTACCCCTGCCTTTAGGCTTCTCGGCTTGGGTTTGTGTACTGAGGGTCGGGGATAGTAGAGTAACTTTGCTTCTCCCAAATAGTGGGCGCGAGCGATTTCGGGCGAGGAGGGCGTGTTTTGAAATATAGTGGGCGCGAGCGATTTCGGGCGAGGAGGGCGTGTTTTCAAATATAGTGGGCGCGAGCGATTTCGGGCGAGGAGAGCGTGTTTTGAAATAGTGGGCACGAGCTATTTTGGGCGAGGAGAGGGTGTTTTGCCGACCATGGTTTATGAATTATTAGGCACATGTCATTTCGGCCGAGGAGAAGGCGCGCTTGGATGAAGTTATGAACCTACCCTCGATGTACAATGGGCCAATTGATGTGTGTCCCACATAGGCCGGTAATTTCGCGTCTCCCATTTATTTGCCCGGGCGAATTGCACCGAGCAGAGGGTGTTTAATGGTTCATTCAAATTTTGGGAGAACGAGCATCCACGTCTACCTTACCAAGTCGATTCGAATCAAATTTTGAAATATTAGCTTGCCACTTCTTTTTTAGATGGAGAGATGATGCTCGGGAGTAATGTGTTTTTACATGCTCGTTGCTAGCGATTTACTATATGACAAATAGTTTACCCACTCAAAAACGAGAATCAAACCCAAAATGAAATATCTCGATTCAATGAAATAGCTCATTCACCAGGTCAAAATAGTGAACTAAATCCAAAATTGAACACCTCAATCGAGTAGCATGTTGTACAGGATTATAGTACTCCATGAACATGTTGAAAGTCAAATTAATGAACTTGTTTGATATATGCATATCTCCGTTCATGTGTGGATTGCAGACAACATGTTCTCCACTTTAAATATTTGAATGCAAGTATATATAGAAACATGGTTTATATCAGTCTTTGATGCATAAAACGCAACCTCCCCCTCTTCCGAACTCCTGCTCTCTCTCTCTCTCTCTCTCTCTCTCTCTCTCTCTCTCGCCGACAATCTTCAATTTTGTCGCACGCATCCAACACACAGACCTTTTTGGTCCCTATCCCTATCCCTCTCTCTCTCTCTCTGTGTGTGTCTCTCTCTCTCTCTTTGTGTGTGTGGGGGGGGGGGTCTTTCTAATTCGCATGCATATATACTCCATCTATAGGTCTCTCTCGCACACTATGTATGATTCTCTAGTCCAAGCTAAATATCTTGGGTGCACTCATCGTATGCACACAAATTCCTTGGCTCGTTGCACGTAACTCTCTCACGCACCACTTTGTCGTCTCGGAGCTCTTCCCTCTCTCTCTCCCAAACTCTCCATCTACCTAGGTCACACATACACATGCATATCTCACTCGCACTTGATAGGCCCATCTAAAACTCTATCTCTCTCCATCTCACACGCACACACACACAATCCCATGCCTAGCCAAGTGTGATGGTCTCTCACTCAAATGTAGGCACACGCAGTCCCCCCTATATGTGTATGACTAGCTAATCTTAGTCTCCATCACAAACATGTACATGGTCTATCTTGATTTCTCTCGGGGCATATTTCTATCGCACACACACCTCCCTCGATCTCCCACCCATATAGTCCCCTCATGATCTCGAGGGGATCTCTCTATCACAAACACACCCTCTCTCCCTCCCCATGCGTCCATGTTCTCCATGTGTCCCTCTCGACCTTTGTTCCTTGTTGGACAGACCTCTATTGGACATGTGCTATAGGGGTGATAACCCACAAGTATAGGGGATCGCAACAGTTTTCCATAAGTAAGAGTGTCGAACCCAACGAGGAGCTAAAGGTAGAACAAATATTCCCTCAAGTTCTATTGACCACCGATACAACTCTACGCACGCTTGATGTTCACTTTACCTAGAACAAGTATGAAACTAGAAGTACTTTGTAGGTGTTGTTGGATAGGTTTGCAAGATAATAAAGAGTACGTAAATAAAAAGTAGGGGCTGTTGTAAGTAAAGAAGCAATAAAGTAAATATAGCGAGTGTGGAAAAGTGGTGGTAGGAGTTGCAAAATTGCCCCTAAGCAATTGACTACTTTACTAGACCGATAGCAAGTATTATGTGGGAGAGGCCACTGCTAGCATGTCATCCCTGACTTGGAATTCTATGCACTTATGATTGGAACTATTAGCAAGCATCCGCAACTACTAATGTTCCTTAAGGTAAAACCCAACCATAGCATTAAGATATATTGGTCCCCCTTCAATCCCATATGGATCAATTTCTATGCTAAGTTGAAGCTTCTGTCACTCTTGCCCTCCAATACATAGTCCTATCAACATACAACTAACCCTAGGGTGTGATCCACACGCGCAATCTGTTGGGGTTTCGTAGTAATTTCAAAAAAATTCCTACGCACACGCAAGATCATGTGATGCATAGCAACGAGAGGGGAGAGTGTTGTCTACGTACCCACGCAGACCGACTGCGGAAGCGTTGACGCAACATAGAGGAAATAGTCGTACGTCTTCACGATCCAACCGATCAAGTACCGAAACTACGGCACCTCCGAGTTCGAGCACACGTTCAGCTCGATGACGATCCCCGGACTCCGATCCAGCAAAGTGTCGGGGAAGAGTTCCATCAGCACGACGGCGTGGTGACGATCTTGATGTACTACAGCAGCAGGGCTTCGCCTAAACTCCGCTACAGTATTATCGAGGAATATGGTGGCTGGGGGCACCGCACACGGCTAAGGAATAGATCACGTGGATCAACTTGTGTGTTTCTGGGGTGCCTCTGCCTCAGTATATAAAGGACTAGAGGGGGAAGGCTGGCCGGCCAAGCTTGGCGGGCCAGGAGAGTCCTACTCCCTCTGGGAGTAGGATTCCCCCCCCCAATCCTAGTTGGAATAGGATTCCTCGGGGGGGGAGAGAGAGGGGGGGCCGGCCACCTCTCCTAGTCCTAATAGGACTAGGGGAGGCGGGAGGCACGCAGCCCACCTTGGGCTGCCCCTTTCTCCTTTCCACTAAAGCCCACTAAGGCCCATATGGTTCCCGGGGGGTTCCGGTAACCTCCCGGTACTCCGGTAAAATCCCGATTTCACCCGGAACACTTCCGATATCCAAACATAGGCTTCCAATATATCAATCTTTATGTCTCGACCATTTCGAGACTCCTCGTCATGTCCGTGATCACATCCGGGACTCCGAACAACCTTCGGTACATCAAAATGCATAAACTCATAATATAACTGTCATCGTAACCTTAAGCGTGCGGACCCTACGGGTTTGAGAACAATGTAGACATGACCGAGACACGTCTCCGGTCAATAACCAATAGCGGGACCTGGATGCCCATATTGGCTCCTACATATTCTACGAAGATCTTTATCGGTCAGACCGCATAACAACATACGTTGTTCCCTTTGTCATCGGTATGTTACTTGCCCGAGATTCGATCGTCGGTATTCCAATACCTAGTTCAATCTCGTTACCGGCAAGTCTCTTTACTCGTTCCGTAATACATCATCTCGCAACTACCTCATTAGTTGCAATGCTTGCAAGGCTTATGTGATGTGCATTACCGAGAGGGCCCAGAGATACCTCTCCGACAATCGGAGTGACAAATCCTAATCTCAAAATACGCCAACCCAACATCTACCTTTGGAGACACATGTAATGCTCCTTTATAATCACCCAGTTACGTTGTGACGTTTGGTATCACCAAAGTGTTCCTCCGGCAAACAGGAGTTGCATAATCTCATAGTCATAGGAACATGTATAAGTCATGAAGAAAGCAATAGCAACATACTAAACGATCGGGTGCTAAGCTAATGGAATGGGTCATGTCAATCAGATCATTCAACTAATGATGTGACCTCGTTAATCAAATAACAACACTTTGTTCATGGTTAGGAAACATAACCATCTTTGATCAACGAGCTAGTCAAGTAGAGGCATACTAGTGACACTAAGTTTGTCTATGTATTCACACATGTATTATGTTTCCGGTTAATACAATTCTAGCATGAATAATAAACATTTATCATGATATAAGGAAGTAAATAATAACTTTATTATTGTCTCTAGGGCATATTTCCTTCACAATCATATGATGGGCACCAAAGGACAGCAAATAACCACAAGTAAATTAAATCAATCATAGCAATTCATCAACCACCGATAGGACAACGAAAATCTACTCAGACATCATAGGATGGCAACACACCATTGGATAATAATATGAAGCATAAAGCACCATGTTCAAGTAGAGGGTACAGCGGGTTGCGGGAGAGTGGACCGCTGTAGATAGAGGGGGGAAGGTGATGGAGATGTTGGTGAAGATGGCGGAGGTGTTGGTGTAGATAGCGATGATGATGATGGCCCCCGGCGGCGTTCCGGCGCCACCGGAAGCAAGGGGGAGAGAGCCCCCCTCCCTCTTCTTCTTCCTTGACCTTCTCCCTAGATGGGAGAAGGGTTTCCCCTCTGGTCCATAGCCTCCATGGCGTGGGAGGGGCGAGAGCCCCTCCGAGATTGGATCTGTCTCTGTTTCTATGTTCTCAGATTCTTCCCTTTCACCGTTTCTTATATTCCCGGAGATCCGTAACTCCGATTGGGCTGAAATTTTTAACACGATCTCTATCCGGATATTAGCTTTCTTGCGGCGAAAGAAGGGCACCAACTGCCTTACGGGGTGGCCACGAGGGTCAGGGTGCGCCTGACACCCTGGGGCGCGCCCCCCTACCTCGTGGGCCCCTCGAGCATCGTCTCGCGTGGATTTTTCTTCCCAAAAATCATATATATTCCAAAAAAATCTCTGTCAGTTTTTATTCCGTTTGGACTCCGTTTGATATGGATATTCTACGAAACAAAAAACATGCAACAAACTGGAACTGGCACTGGGCACTGGATCAATATGTTAGTCCCAAAAATAGTACAAAAAGTTGCCAAAAAGTATATGAAAGTTGAATAGTATTGGCATGGAACAATAAAAAATTATAGATACGACGGAGACGTATCAGCATCCGCAAGCTTAATTCCTGCTCGTCCTCGAGTAGGTAAATGATAAAAAAGATAATTTTTGATGTGGAATGCTACCTAGCATAATCTTGATCATATGTCTAATCATGGCATGAATATTAATACACGAGTGATTCAAAACAATAGTCTATCCTTTGACATAAAAGATAATAATACTTCAAGCATACCAACCAAGCAATTATGTCTTATTGAAATAACATAGCCAAAGAAAGCTCATCCCTACAAAATCATATAGTCTGGCTATACTCCATCTTCACCACACAAAATATTTACATCATGCACAACCCCGATGACAAGCCAAGCAATTGTTTCATACTTTTGACGTTCTCAAACCTTTTCAACTTTCACGCAATACATGAGCGTGAGCCATGGACATAGCACTATAGGTGGAATAGAATATGATGATGGGGGTTATGTGGAGAAGACAAAAAAGGAGAAAGTCTCACATCAACTATGCGTGTCAACGGGTTATGGAGATGCCCATTAATAGATATCAATGTGAGGAGTAGGGATTGCCATGCAACGGATGCACTAGAGCTATAAGTATATGAAAGCTCAAACTGAAACTAAGTGGGTGTGCATCCAACTTGCTTGCTCATGAAGACCTAGGGCATTTGAGGAAGCCCATCATCGGAATATACAAGCCAAGTTCTATAATGAAAATTCCCACTAGTATATGAAAGTGATAACTCAAGAGACTCTCTATATGAAGAACATGGTGCTACTTTGAAGCAAAAGTATGGTAAAAGGATAGTAACATTGCCCCTTCTCTCTTTTTCTCTCATTTTTTGTTTTCTTTTTTCTTCTTTTTTTGGGCCTTCTCTTTTTTTTGCCTTTCTCTTTTTTTATTTTTTTTTATTTTTTTCGTCTGGAGTCTCATCCCGACTTGTGGGGGAATCATAGTCTCCATCATCCTTTCCTCACTGGGGCAATGCTCTAATAATGATGATCGTCACACTTTTATTTACTTACAACTCGATATTACAACTCGATATCTAGAACAAAGATATGACTCTATATGAATGCCTCCGGCGGTGTACCGGGATGTGCAATGATCTAGCGTAGCAATGACATAAAAAAAGGGACAAGCCATGAAAACATCATGCTAGCTATCTTACGATCATGCAAAGCAATATGACAATAAATGCTCAAGTCATGTATATGATGATGATGGAAGTTGCATGGCAATATATCTCGGAAAGGCTATGGAAATGCCATGATAGGTAGGTATGGTGGCTGTTTTGAGGAAGATATAAGGAGGTTTATGTGTGACAGAGTGTATCATATCACGGGGTTTGGATGCACCGGCAAAGTTTGTACCAACTCTCGAGCTGAGAAAGGGCAATGCACGGTACCGAAGAGGCTAGCAATGATGGAAGGGTGAGAGTGCGTATAATCCATGGACTCAACATTAGTCATAAAGAACTCACATACTTATTGCAAAAATCTATTAGTCATCGAAACAAAGTACTACGCGCATGCTCCTAAGGGGGTAGATTGGTAGGAAAAGACCATTGCTCATCCCCGACCGCCACTCATAAGGAAGACAATCAATAAACACCTCATGCTCCGACTTTGTTACATAACGGTTCACCATACGTGCATGCTACGGGACTTGCAAACCTTAACACAAGTATTTCTCAATTTCACAATTACTCAACTAGCACGACTCTAATATCACCATCTTTATATCGCAAAACTATTGCAAGGAATCAAACATATCATATTCAGTGATCTACAAGTTTTATGTAGGATTTTATGACTAACCATGTGAATGACCAATTCCTGTCATCTCTCTAAATAGGTATAAGTGAAGCAAGAGAGTTTAATTCTTTCTACTAAAGATATGCCCGTGCTCTAACAAATCTAAGTGAAGCAAAAGAGCATTCTACAAATGGCGGTTGTCTATGTAAAGAGAAACATGCAATCCAAACTTCAAATGGTATAAGTGAAGCACATGAAGCATTCTATAAAGCCATACTCAAAAGATATAAGTGAAGTCCAAAGAGCATTCTATAAATCAACCAAGGACTATCTCATACGAGCATGGTGCATAAAAGAAAAATGAAAACTAAATGCAAAAGACGCTCCAAGATTGCACATATCGCATGAACGAAACGAATCCGAAAACATACCGATACTTGTTGAAGAAAGAGGGGATGCCTACCCAGCATCCCCAAGCTTAGACGCTTGAGTCTCCTTGAATATTTACTTGGGGTGCCTCGGGCATCCCCAAGCTTGATCTCTTGCCTCTCTTCCTTCTTCTCACATTGAGACCTTCTCGATCATCGAACACTTCATCCACACAAAACTTCAACAGAAAACTCGGTAAGATCCGTTAGTATAATAAAGCAAATCACCACTATAAGTACTATTGCAAACCAATTCATATTTTGTTTTTGCATTGTGTCTACTGTAGTATAACGTTTTCATGGCTTAATCCACTGATATAAATTGATAGTTTCATCCAAACAAGCAAACTATGCATCAAAAACAGAATCTATCTAAAACAGAACAGTCTGTAGCAATCTGAACATTCACCATACTTCTGATACTTGAAAAATTCTGCCAAAATTAGGAAAAATAAAAAATTTGTAAAGACGGTGCAAAAAGAATCAGAACCGTTTGACGTTCCAGTAAAAAATTAAAATTCATGCACTACAGCCAAAGTTTCTGTCCTGCACCGCACAAACCAACAAGCATCGTAAACATCCTAAAGGCAAACCTTGGCACATTATTTTTATAATACAATGGAATTGTACAAGGGGATAATTATTTTTGTTGAAAAGTTTCTATAATCAAGATTCACAAAGTTGCCGTGAGCATGAACAAAGTTCAAGGAGCTCTCCCACTTCAACAGTGCTTGTCTTTCTCACTTTCACTTTCCTTTTTGAAAAGTTTTGGGTTCCCCTCTTTATTTTTGTTGTTTTTAAACTATATGAAAGCACTCAACAGAAATAAATGACTCCCTAAAACTTTCGGGTTGTCTCCCTGGCAGCACTTTCTTTAAATCCATTAAGCTAGGCATATAGTGCTCAAGTAGTGAATCCACCCGGATCCCAAGGTATATCAAAGCCAATTTTAATTAACAATGATTTGTAATTTAGTAGTGAGCACAAAGCAACATATATCAAGCAATGACGAAGTCTAACTCTCTTCCTATGCATTGGCATGTCATAAAAGAACAATTCATGCACACCTAGTAAAGGCCAATGCATAGTATAAACAGTTTCTTGCAATTTTGTCATGTGGGAAACATAGAGAGTTGGAGATATAGTTCCTCTCTCATAATAATTACAGGTAGGAGCAGCAAGCACATGCATATTATATTCATTAAAATCATCATGTGTAACAGTAAAAGGCAACCCATCAATATAATCATTAATAAGGGCAAACTTCTCCGATATAGTGTAGTTTGGAGAATTCAAAAAGATAATAGGACTATCATGTGCGGGTGCAATAGCAACAATTTCATGTTTAACATAAGGAACTATAGCAAGTTCATCTCCATAAGCATAATTCATATTGGCATCTTGGCCACAAGCATAGCAAGCATCATCAAAAAGGGATATTTCAAAAGAATCAACGGAATCATAACAGTCATCATAGCAATCATCCTTCGGTAAGCACGAAGGGGAATTAAACAATGTATGAGTTGAAGAGTTACTCTCATTAGAAGGTGGGCACGGGTGATCAATCCGCTCTTCCTCCTTTTGTTCTTCGCTCTCCTCATCATCTTTTTCATCCAATGAGCTCATAGTTTCATCAATTTCTTCTTCCATAGACTCCTGCAAAATATTAGTCTCTTCTTGGACAGCGGAGTATTCCTCAATATATAGTTTAACATAGGCATTAGAAGCATAATTCTCATAACAATATTTAAATATAGCAAAATTTTCAGATTTGTGAAAAGTAGCATCATACTTTTCAATCAAAGAAGCAATTTCATAAGCACCCTTAAAAGCAACAAATTCTTCAATTTGTTGAACATCATAGTAACTATAAACACCTTTAGCATAAGAAGATAAGATTCCATTATCAATAAACTCACATTGGTAGGGAAGGTGTTTCTTAGGGTTTTCAGAACAACAAGTAAAATCATATAATTCACATAAATTCCAAGCATAGCATTGCAAACGTTGAATTTGACTCCATAATAATTTCCCTTTTTCAGATATACGGTGTCGCACATAACAAGCATGCTCATCTAAAGATTTGCCCTCAACTAAGCTAGTTGGGGTTTCGGCACGAGCACAAAGGGATCAAAGATGATCCAAGTAAAAAGCTTCAGCAGTGTGATAGATTTTGAGTGGTTCTTCAATCATTGGTTTAGTAGGTACAACTAATTTTTTTGGTATTTTGCGTTTCCTACCCATAACTAAAGATAGAAAACAACTAAGAACAGCAAATAAAAATTACTTAGTGATAAAGCAAACAAGCACACACGAGAATATTCACCCCACGCTATTGCTCCCCGGCAACGATGCCAGAAAAAGGTCTTGATAACCCACAAGTATAGGGGATCGCAACAGTTTTCGATAAGTAAGAGTGTCAAACCCAACGAGGATATGATACTAGTATATGATACTCCCCACTAGCCTAAAGGCTCCCCGCAAGTCCAATCTACGAAATCCTACGCACCTACGGACCCTAACCAAGGGCAAGAGTGATCACTCCAATCGCAAGATTAGTTGACTAGAAGCTAGACCCATGGAGGCGATGAGCGCGAGCATCAGCCGGCTGTGCCAGATGGTCCATGATGCCGGCCTGCGGCCCGGCACCGAGGAACGTCTCCAGGTCATGCTTGAGGCCGCCAGGGCGAGAGGCCGCTTGGACGACAGCTTCATCTCCTTGTTCGACAAGGTCCTCGTCGGCTTCCTCGACAAGTTCACCGTCGTCAAGAAGCTCGCGGGCGACCTTGACGTACGCCTCCAGCCCACACACCCAGGCTCTGCGATGCCCGCCACCCTCAGCGGCCTCTATGGTGACAACCTCTTCGACGCACTGGTGGCCCTGCGACTGCCTGTCGTCGCGCCGGAGAATGTCCACCTCGAGGTCGCGCTCGCCGCGCAGCGCCTGGCGTAGCAAGACACCATCGACATAATCACCCACGTCTATGCGCAAATCGTCCACAAGGACTACAACATGCCAGAGGAGGACGATAGGTCGCTGGCCTTCTTGACCCGCAGGGCAACCTTGGACGGCATTGTTCAGAAGCACGTTGAGCTCGCCACCAACGCCGGTGCTCCTCACACATCGGTTGGTGACCCGGCGCACTAGGGCGTGAGGATGTCGTTGATGGATCTATATGTATCTTTATCTTCCCGTCAAATACATGTAGTAGTATATGGTACTACTAGTAATTATCTTACCTTTCGCATCAACTTCATAATTTTCGTACATACTCCATGCATGAACCGCGCCAGAACCAAACTTCTCATTACTCTAGGGAAAATCATTATTTCTACCTATCGGTCACGCCATGGAGCAGAACCAAAATTTACAAGTTACAAGTTCAAAAGGAAAAGCCTACTGTGTTCGTGTATGTCGCACCCCCACACAGTTGGTCCGGCACGCCGCTCAAGGGGGAATGTGTGTTGTGTTGCATTTTCACTTACAAGTGGGACCGCAGTTGAGCAAACCGACTATCGGCAAATCCCCACCCCTCCCACCGTGCGATGGCTGAGAAAACATGAGGGAGAAGAGATGGTTGTAGCATAGACTCCAAGAAAATTGGTGTCGGATAGGACTCGTGTGGGTGGTGTGTGTCGTACTGCTAGTAATGGCCCATGCCACCCCACTATATCGAGCCTATATCGAGGTGCTGGTTACGTAGAAAAAATTTCCTGGAGTTCGTGCTCAGCCCTCCTCTATCTCTCTTCTCAGCCAGCCAGCAGACGCGTGGAGCCCATCGTCTGTTTTCTCACATGCAGTCCCACATGTTAGTGAAAACGCAAGAGGACCCACTGAACCTGCACATCTTTCACCTTGATGTGCTGGTGATGAAAAACAAATCCAATAAAGATCTTCGGTGGCTGCTTTTGGAGTTACTCAAGAGTAGTAAGATTCTATTTACAGTTTAACCCAACATGCACATCACGTGGCTTCACCTACCACTCCATTTTCTTGCATGACACGACCTGGATGTTGGATGTCCCACGTGTCGACGAAAGGAGGAAGAACTCGACGAAATCTTCTCCACATTTAGACCGGAGGAGTAGGAAACACGGCAAGACTTGTGCCTACATCATACTACTACGTACAAGCCCACCTCACACAGTCACGCTATCACCATATTTCTCAGCCTCCGTGCGACACCTAGCTCTAGTTCATCTAACTAGAACTAACTATTGGTTGGCTCTATGTGATGTGGCAACTGCATACTACTACGGATGCTGGCTATACCACTACGGCACTAACACTCCAAGAAGTGAGTCGAAAACCATTTATAAATTGAGTTTATGACATGCATATGCAAATGTACCATTCATTACATACAACAAGTCATCAACACACAACGACAACGAGGATACATGTTGGATTATAAATTAGTTCCAACAAAACATTCTGGTAAATACTAAAGTTTTCATCACACAACAAATAACAAGCAATGAAATGAACTTTAGCTCAACCACTCCTCGGCGTTGGAAACGCTTGCTTTGAACCAGAAGTGATTCTCTAGGAAGGGGCAGCTACTGTCAATCTCGAGACCAACGCAGGACTGATCATCTAGGCTGAAGCGGCCTATTTCATGACCCATATTGTGATAGCCACGGTAGGGAAGCATAGCAATGCCCGAGGTATAGATACAATTGCTTCTCATAAATGGTAGTAACGTTGTGTCAACAGCAGCTGGATCGCCTTTCACCATGATTGGATAGTTTTGTCCAAGGAAGAGCGAGTTTCCTCCAAGAGTATCAATACTAAACCAGGGAGAAGGTGTTGGCGCTAGCGCAGTAGTATCCATCCCGAATACCCTGCAACGGATGTTGGAATAGGTCCGGAGAGTGCGACCATGGGAGACAACACCTGCTTCCTTAGTCACATCAGTGGTGCCCTGTATACGGACAAGAAGAGGTGATCCATCGGAATAAGTTGCCAGGCGCCACTGAGTACTCCTATATGGGTCCTCATGCTCGTGATCATCAGCATCGTCATCTCCCCCTTGGTTATAAAGTTTTTCAAGTATAGGTGGTGGAATGTTCACAGGACCTTAGAAACACAAGAAGGTTAATTAGTAAAGGGAAAGTAGCTAACCCGCATGCATGTGGATGAAACAATTATAATTACGGTGGAAGACAAACGTATCGAAAGCATCAGGATTCCATGCAAAAACAGTGACACGAGTGGTGGCAGCAAACACAAGACCCTCGCGTTGAATTGCATCACAGTACTCATCCATGTATAGAAACTGATATTTGAGAAATATCCATCGAGTCGAACCTTGAAGGACGGCAACAAGCTTGTCGAAGATGGCGACAACACAAGCATTCTTATAACCCCAAGAGCGGTTGGGAACTCGACAAATTTCTATCTTCTATAGATGATAGTCACCATGATCGTAGTTGAACGTACGTAGAATACCGGTGTGCTCAACCTCTGGGCAGTCTGAGATTTTGGAAGTGGAACCCGGTGACAAGTGTACACGCTCACAAGTTCCCACTCGCAGTTGTGCCCAATATAAACAACCCAATCTCCATTTGCGCCTGCCCAAGCCTTACCCTCAAGCGATGGCATCTTAACATCACATGTATCATTATCAAGCGGCACCAACTTGCACAAGGCGAGGCCTCTGTCGTCCGTGCACCAGTGAGCAGGGTCACGGTGAAGAAGATAGGGGAGATCAAGCCGCTCCTGGACCTTTGGGTTCCTTGTAATGATGTTATTAGTTGAGTCGAGAATGGTCTTGAACGAACCTGCCATGCTAGGCGAGGTGATGACGTCGCACCGATCAATGAGTTCCTCCACCACGTCATCATTCAGATCGGGGCAAGAATAACGGGGTCGTTTCCGGTCTGGTCCCTCCATGGAGAAGACGATCGAACAATGGCAGAAGGAAGGGTGAAGGCAAATGGAGGAGGGAGGGAGAGCGTGCAACAACAGTTCCAAATCAAGAGGGAAAGGCGAAGAGTTGGTGGACGGTTGCCATGGTACACGAAGAGGCGCCCCGGCCTACATAGACGTTCGTTCAGAAATTGTACAAAAGGACTCGCCGTCGTCTCACTGACATGTTGGAACGGGACCACATGTCAACGAAGAGGCTAGTGGGGAGCGGACGGTTGCCACAGAGGTCACACACTGACGACAAGGTCGCCCTATCAGACCTAGCGCCCGCGGGATGGCTTCTGTCCCCCACACGAGCGAAGCCACAGAGGTCCATTTGGGGTCGTGAGTTGGAGTTGGCCTTACAAGTGGGACCACAGTTGAGGAAACTGACTATCGGCAAACCCCCACCTCGCCCACCGTGTGATGGCTGAGTTAGAGAAACAACGAGGTTGAGGAGATAGCTGTAGCATGGACTTCAAGAAATATGGTGTCAGATGGAAGTCATGCTGGTGGCGTGTGACGTACTCCTGGACATGAATGCTTGTTCTGGCCCATGCCACCCTAGTGTACTACTCCACCTCACATTAACATATGGCCCACCTCACACTGTGGCCAAATTTCCTGGAGTATCTGATAGGTTAAAAAGTGTTCTTTGTGAGGGTGTGTGGCTGGTCTCAAGTTTAAAACTTGTTGTATTACGTATACGTAGACGTAGAGATAGTGCAGCAGTTTTGACAGTTTGAACCCAAACATCAGAATGCAATTTCTACTAGACTCATCCAAGGACCTAGGATGATGGGATTTGCAGCTACAGTAAAAACACCCGCCTGACGCGCGAAGCATGTGAAGCTAGTACAAATAGTAGTAGTACTATTGTTGATTGGACTCATCTGATAACCTGTTGCAATGCACGTACAATTATGTATTCAGAAAATATATTTTTTTCCTCGTCGCAGCACCCACTCAGAGAAGCGACTCGAAAGCCATTCATAAATTTAGTAAGTCTACCACAGGCATATCATTTTATTACATACAACAAGTCATGAACCCACAACGACAACGACGATACATTCTAGTAAATACTAAGGTTCTCATCACACAACAAATAACAAGCAATGAAATGAACTTCAGCTCAATGAATCCTCGGCGTTGGAAACGCTTGCTTTGAACCACAAGTGATTCTCTGGGAAGGGCCAGCCACTGTCAGTCTTGAGACCAATGCAGGACTGATCATCCAGGCTGAAACGGGCTATGTCAGGACCCATAGTGCGATGGTAGGGAAGCATAGCAATGACAGAGGTATAGATACAGTTGCTTCTCATAAACGGTATTAACGTTGTGTCAATAGCAGCTGGATCTCCTTTCACCATGATTGGATAGTTTTGTCCAAGGAAGAGCGAGTTTCCTCCAAGACTTTCAATATTGAACCAGGGAGAAGGTGTTGGCGCTAGTACACTAGTATCCATCTCGAATACCCTGCAATGGATGTTGGAATAGGTCCGAAGAGTGCGACCATGCGAGACAACACCTGCTTCCTTAGTAACATCAGCAGTGCCCTGTATACAGACAAGAAGAGGTGATTGTCGGTGTAAAAATCGGTGGATCTCGGGTAAGGGGTCCCGAACTGTGTGTCTAAGGCGGATGGTAACAGGAGGCAGGGACACGATGTTTACCCAGGTTCGGGCCCTCTTGATGGAGGTAATACCCTACCTCCTACTTGATTGTTCTTGATGATATGAGTATTACAAGAGTTGATCTACCACGAGATCATAGAGGCTAAATCCTAGAAGCTAGCCTATGGTATGATTGTATGTTTCCTACGGACTAAACCCTCCGGTTTATATAGACATCGGAGGGGGCTAGGGTTACACAGAGTCGGTTACAAGGAAGGAGATCTACATATACGTATTGCCTAGCTTGCCTTCCACGCCAAGGAGAGTCCCATCCGGACATGGGACGAAGTCTTCAATCTTGTATCTTCATAGTCCAATAGTCCGACCAAAGGATATAGTCCCGATGTCCGGAGACCCCCTAATCTAGGACTCCCTCAATAGCCCCTGAACCAGGCTTCAATGACGATGAGTCCGGCGCGCAGTATTGTCTTCGGCATTGCAAGGCGGGTTCCTCCTCCGAATACTCCATAGAAGATTTGGAACACCAGAATAGTGTCCGGCTCTGCAAAACAAGTTCCACATACTACCGCAGAGAGAATAATATTTGCACAAATCTAATCTGTTGACGCGTTCTGATAGCACAATGTTATGTCATGGCTCGGTCATTATTCAAATCGTTTTTCTCAACCAGCACCGCACATAACATGGGGCGGTTTTCTCGACATGTCTTGTCAAAGCAGAGATCGTGTCCCCCTTATTACGGGATTCTCATCAATACGGACGTGGGTAACCCAACCGCGCCATCAATTACGGCGCCTGGGGAATAAGCGGTTTTACCAGGAAAGTGGGGAGACGCATCACCTCTTCCGCCCTTATAAAGGGACAATGATTTACTCTTTTCACCCACGCCTTCTTCCTCCTTATTTACACATTCCCGCACACTCGAGCTCTAGCGCCCAAGCTCATGTTCTTCTTCTCAAACCACTCCAAGCATGTCCGGAGCAGGAGGCAAGTGGATGGTCTCCTCCATCATGGAGGAGAACATCAAAAAGTTACGGGAAGCCGGATATCTGGCCGCAGATATTGCGCACCGGCTGCCAGATGCGGGGCAGATCATCCCAACGCCCGAACCCCATGAGAGGGTAGTTTTTCTTACCCATTTTGTCTGCGAACTGGGATTTCCCCTCCACCCGTTTGACCGCGGGCTCATGTTCTACTACGGGCTGGATTTTCATGATCTGGCCCCCAATTTCATCCTCAACATCTTGGCGTTTATCGTCGTGTGCGAGGCCTTCCTCTGCACCAGGCCCCACTTCTTCCTATGGATGAAAACCTTCAATGTTAAACCTAAGGTGGTGGGTGGCCAGTAAGCAGAGTGCGGAGGCGCCATGGTGGGCAAGATGCCTAACGTCACCTGGCTCGAGGGCACCTATGTGGATACCATAAAGGGGTGGCAATCGGGGTGGTTCTACATCACTGAGTCGTGCGACTCCAACTGGGTGGCGGCCCCCAAATTTCGATCCAGAATCCTCGCGCGGCTCACC
The DNA here is from genome assembly GCF_003073215.2 of Triticum urartu. Lineage (NCBI taxonomy): Eukaryota > Viridiplantae > Streptophyta > Magnoliopsida > Poales > Poaceae > Triticum > Triticum urartu. The sequence goes on from NC_053022.1 coordinate 286,036,207, forward strand.
TCCTGGAAAGAGAAGGGCCTGTCCTGGGGTTCTTCGGTAGAGTTGACCGGACTCCAGACCTGCATCCGGAACATGATGAGCAAGAAAATCAAGCTTGTCAACGTGGTCCAGGTCATGCTCTTCCGCCGGATCCTCCCGTGTCAATGACGGGCATTCGATTTGTGGGAGTTCGACTCAGCCAAGCACCATACGCTGCGAGAGCTCTATGACACGATGCACGAGGACGTCTGGAGGGTGCTATTCAAGGGCATCGAGATTCCTCCTTCCCTCACCGAGGACCGCGGACTCAGTGCAAAGCGCCGCACCAATCCGGTAAGTTTTTATATCTCTCAGGGTATTTATTTGCCCCGGTTTAGTCATATGCAGGATCTAAACCTCTATGTCATTAACGGGACTGGATAAAGACAGCGGAGCAGCTTGATTGCCCAGCCCCCTGCCCGAAGATCCTGCAGGCGCTCTCCTAACGGAGATGCTGACTCCGGCACCTTACGAGGTGCCGATGAAGAAGACCAAGAAGAAGGCCGCGGGGACCCGAAAGGGTCTCCGGCACAAGGTTGTATCGGACTCATCGCTCGATGACTCTGATGCGCACTCCTCCCACGAAGATGAGGAGGAGGAAGAGGAAAGTCACCCCCCCCCCAGCCGGGGAAGACAAGAAAAGGAAGGCCGACCCAACCGGGGAGGTCGAAGGGTCCAAGAAGGGAAGGACCCTCCATCCAGACTGCTCCACGGCGGCCGCCTACAGCGGCGATGAGTGGCTACCCAGGGTCAAGCCCCTGGCGAAGTCGTAAGTATCTGGAAACCATAGTAATTCGTGGTATGTTGTACTGCACTGCTTCTTCTCATGCCGAACATGACTATACAGCCCCTCCCGAGCTCATCTCGACACAACTTCGTCGAGCGGTTCGTTGGACTCGTCGGATATGAACAACGGTTCTCTTTCGACCGCCTCCACTCCTTGCCCTGCGGACAATGTCGAGGTGTTGTCTCAACGGGCACCGGGCCAAGGGGAGGCAGTCCTGGGGGCGCCTCGAGGCGACCTTCCGGACCCTGGGCGCAAAGGGAGCCGGACTCCCATGGGCTCCAGGTTCGGCCCCCAGCCGAACACTACACCGGAATCTTTGGTGGCTCCGGACTCTGGCGGGCGACCCCCCGTTAAGGGGGCAAGCCGCCCGTGCCGGTGTCCTCTGTCTATCCAGAGGCACCGGACAACTTGCTAGAAGCGCTTCACGGCGCTTCCATCGACGAAGAGCACCGCACTATCATGAGTGCGGTGATCGAGAAAGTTCAGTCCGCCAAGAACAGACTGACCGAAGCTTGCGCCAGCCTCCTAACAGGCTTTAAGGTAAGCAATGAAGATATAGGAAAATAAGCCCGCATGGATACTATCCCCTGATGCTCTGTTCGGTGTTCGGGAAGAAAGGCTGGATAGAGGATCAAATGATAACTCAGGAGTCTAATCAGAAAAATATCTATGTGTATGTGCAGGCTTCACTCCTGGCCGCTGCCGCACGTACTGCGGAGGTCTCTGCGCTGAAGCAGGACCTGGAGCGGTCCGAGGATGAGCTCGGCCTTACCAAGAGGCAGCTCGAGGAGAGCAAAGGTAAGCAATACCCTTGTCTATATATTGAAAAAGAAGTTCGGATGTAAAGTAATAGGATCATCATGGATTTGCCAGGGGCCATGACCGAAGTGGCAACCCTGAGGAAGGCATTGTCCGAGGCCGAAGACAAAGCGGCCAAGGAGAGCATTGAACGGGAGAAACAAGAGGCCTGAGTAGGCGAGGTGCAGCAAGAGCTCGAGGCTCTCGCCAAAAAGCATGAGTCCTTGGAGCTTGACTCCAAGATGCGAGAGTCCGAGCTTGCACAGGCGCTTGAAAGCGTCTGGAGCGCCAAGGCCGAAGCCCACAAGGCCCTCCAGGAGATTTATGTGGTGAAGAAGATAGCAGCGGGTAAGGCATTCATTATGCAAAGCAAGCATGTGAAGGAAACATTCCTTTTTCTTACCCGAGTTCGGAGCTCTCCAGGAGCGTTTGTAGATCTTCCCCGCAGTGTACTGGATGCCACGGAGTTTTACCGAGCTAAGGAAGGGAGCTCGACAGAGAAGTTGTTCTGGTCTCAGTATACTGGGACCGAACACCCCGTGCCCTTGAGCGACCAGCTGAAGCAGTTGGTCGAGCTTCACAAGGTGGCCGAACAAGCCATGAGGGGCCTTATAGTCTGGATGTGGCCTGGCAAGCCCCTGCCTGGCAGCTACTTTGGTCTGGTGAGGCGGCTGGTGGATGCCTGCCCACGGCTTGAAGTTATAAAGCGGTCCGTCTGCATCGAGGGTGCGCGCGGGGCTTTTACCCGGGCGAAGGTGCACTGGGCGAAGCTGGACGCCGTGAAGCTGGTGAAGGAGGGGCCGCCGGAGGGCAAGGAGCATCACTGCCCCGAGTTGTACTATGAGAGTGTCCTGAGGGGTTCCCGCCTTGTGGCGGATGAGTGTGCCAAGGATGTAATTTTTGAATGAACATGCTCATGTGATCCTGTAATATGAAACGAGTTCATTTGCACCATGCGACGCTTTTTTAATTTAAAATATTACCTTCTGTGCGGCCGTTTATAAAATCTGAGAGTTGGCCAGTCGTCAGCTTCTGCCCCCATGTAACTAGTACTAGGGTGCTCGGGATGAACCTGAGCACTCTTTACCCCAATTTTGGGTCCTTCAAGGGAGGTGTTCAGCGCAATGAACCAGGCAATCGGACTATAATGCTTTATCACCCTCACTTAGCCATAGAAGTCTACAATTTTAAATTTTGGCGAAGCCCCTGGTATTCGGAAGGCCAAAATTGGGGCGCTATACACGCCTAAGCCGGACAAGGCCGACTCCTCGCCCAAAGAGGAAAAAGTCTTTAGGGACTTGAGACCTCTCGAACAGCGACCAGTCTCTCACCTTATCATGACAGTCAGTTTTCGGCTTTCTCTACTAAGGTGCTCGTCCGGAAGAACCGGGACACAATCGCAGTAGTTCTCCCACCGCTACCTTAGCCGATATAGCGGAACGTAAGGTACCAAAGCATGGGAGCCGGGCAAACCCAACTATTGACCCAAGACATGATTCGGAGTTGATGCATATAATGCTATAAGTTCGGGGTGCCACACTGTCGAAAGTGTTTGGACTTCTCGCCCGTATTATGGGGTAAACGAAAGCCCCTGGCATACTGACCGTACCCGAATTTATGGGTTCGGGTTGTCGTAAATGGACATAAGGGAAAAAAAGAATGAATAATGCAATAATAGACTAATGCTATGCATTGTTATTTAAATAATACATCGAAGCGTACTGGTACAGGTAGTGCAATAAGCAGAAAGTAGGACTATTCAAAATGTCCTATCCAAGGGCAAGCTGCGTATGGATAGTAGAAAGCGGGTATTATTATTAGAGACCACCTGGGGGTTCCCGTGTACATCGCGGCTTCTTGTTGCCTTGGTTGTTCCTTCCCGTAATGTGTCCGGCAATCATACTGCCGGAAAGGGCTTCCAGAGAGTTAGGTCCTGAAAGAGAAAAGAAATGATAAAGATATACAGCCCCTAGGGCGGTTAAGCCGCATTGCGGGGCGTGCCCTGATCGTGCCCCCGCCTATGTCCATGGTATTTTCAGTGCGTAATTATGTACGTGCGGCATGGATTTCATCACTTGACTGGGACTGGGACGGGGGCCGAATTGCTAGGCGAGCTCTGAACATGCTAGGCGATCCTGTTGCAGTTTACTCCGGACACGCTTGAAGGTGTTCGGGGGCTGTATCACCGAATTAGGGGTTTTCCTTGAAAGGCTGCTTTGTGCTTCTGCTGCGAGGGCCGCAGTGTGCTCTTCCGTGCGGAGCGAGCGTTCTGTGTTTCCATTCACTGTTATGACCCCCCGAGGTCCTGGCATCTTGAGCTTGAGGTATGCGTAATGCGGTACTGCATTGAATTTTGCAAATGCAGTTCGTCCGAGCAGTGCATGATAGCCACTGCGAAACGGGACGATGTCGAAGATTAACTCCTCGCTTCAGAAGTTGTCCAGTGATCCGAAGACTACTTCCAGTGTGATTGAGCCCGTGCAATGGGCCTCTACACCTGGGATGACGCCCTTAAAGGTGGTTTTGGTGGGTTTGATCCTCAAGGGATCGATACCCATTTTGCGCACTGTATCCTGATAGAGCAGGTTCAGGCTGCTGCCACCGTCCATAAGGACTTGAGTAAGATGAAATCCGTCGATGATGGGGTCTAGGACCAGTGCGGCGGATCCGCCATGACAGATACTAGTGGGGTGATCCCTGCGATCAAAGGTGATTGGGCAAGCAGACCATGGGTTGAACTTTGGGGCGACAGGCTCCATCGCATAGACGTCCCTTAGTGCACGCTTCCGCTCCCTCTTGGGAATGTGGGTTGCGTATATCATGTTCACCGTCTTCACTTGTGGGGGGGAACCCCTTATGTCCTCCCGTGTTCGGCGGTCGGGGCTCCTCCTCGTCATCACTATGCAGCCCCTTGTCCTTGTTTTCGGCATTTAACTTGTCGGCCTGCTTGAACACCCAGCATTCTCTGTTTGTGTGATTGGCTGGCTTGTCGGGGGTGCCGTGAATTTGACATGAGCGATCCAGTATGCGATCCAAACTGGACGGAGCCGGGGTACTTCTTTTAAATGGCTTTTCCCGCTGACCAGATCTAGAGCCCCTGAATCTGGCATTGACTGCCGTATCCTCGGTGTTATCGCCATTATTGCGGCGCTTTGGTCTGTTACGACGTTGTCTACCATTGGCATCTTTGTTATCCGAAGTGCTCGGATTCCTCGATGTGTTATTGCTGCGAGCCAGCCAGCTATCCTCGCCCGTGCAAAAGCGGGTCATGAGTGTCGTGAGGGCTGCCATAGACTTCGGATTCTCCTGGCCAAGGTGGCGGGAAAGTCACTCATCACGGATGTTGTGCTTGAATGTCGCCAGGGCCTCTGCGTCCGGATAGTCGACAATTTGGTTTTTCTTGGTCAGGAACCGAGTCCAGAATTGTCTGGCCGATTCCCGTGGCTGCTGAGTTATATGGCTCAAGTCATCAGCATTCGGTGGTCGCACATAAGTGCCCTGGAAGTTGTCAAGGAATGCGTCTTCCAGATCCTCCCAACTGCCGACGGAATCTGCTGGCAAGCTATTCAGCCAATGCCAAGCTGGTCCTTTGAGTTTTAGTGGGAGGTACTTGATGACGTGTAGATCATCACCGCGAGCCATGTGGGTGTGAAGGAGGAAATCCTCAATCCATACGGCGGGATCTGTTGTGCCATCATATGATTCGATATTTACGGGTTTGAAACCCTCCGGGAATTCGTGATCCATAACTTCATCAATGAAGCATAGGGGGTGTGCAGCGCCTCTGTGCCGGGCTATATCCCGACGCAGTTCATATGAGTCTTATCTGCTCTATTTGGCCCGGCCGGATTTGCTTTTGGCGTATCCGGCGCGACGATCATCGTCCCGTGTTGGCGCGCGTGCCCGTGACCCGTATATTGACCTTGCGAGTTTTGCCTTACTGTCCAATACGTCTCGCAGGTCCCGTGTGTTGCCCCGAGCCTTGGTATTTGGATTGAGTGGCGGCGGGGTGCAGGCTGAACTTCGGGCTGAAACGCCTCTTTGGCTCGGCCACGTAGTGGCCGGTCAGCCGCATCATACACTGGTACATGGGGTTTCAATGCTTCCTCCTCGAGGTGAGGTAGCAACCTGTGTTTTGGGTAACTCTTGGAGGGGCACTCAAGTTCGTATTCCTCGGCCGCAAGGACTTCGGTCCATCTGTCTGCTAGCAAGTCTTGATCAGCTTGAAGCTGTTGTTGCTTTTTCTTCAGGCTATTTGGTGTTGCCATAAGCCGGCGCTTGAAGCGCTCCTGTTCGACGGGGTCCTCAGGCACGATAAATTCTTCGTCGCCGAGGCTCGCCTCGTCTTCGGAAAGAGGCATGTAATTGTCCTCCTCCGGTTCTCCATCTGCTGCCTGCTCTGGAGGGCTGGCTTGTTCATCCTCCGGCTCTACGTCGTGCTGGAGGGGATTGTGATTGTCTTCGGCACCATCCGGAGTGTTATTATCTCCTGAGTCGGTATCACTACTTTTTCTGTGGCGGGACTTAGAGCAATGCCGCTGACGTCGGCACTTGGGTTGCTTCTTGGAAGGGTCATCCTCCGTTGTCTCGTCGCCATTGCCTTCTTTGGGGGTGTCCACCATATATATGTCGTATGATGAGGTAGCGGTCCAGCGCCCCGTGGGCGGTGGTTCCTGCTCGTCTCCTACATCGTCGTCCATACCGTCGATGTCTTCGGAGTCGAAGTCGAGCATGTCGGTTAAATCGTCGACAGTGGCTACTAAGTGGGTGGTGGGTGGGCAGCGAATTTCTTCGTCGTCCGCATCCCATTCTAGTCGGACATAGTTCGGCCAAGGTTCTCCTAATAGGGAGAGGGACCTCAATGAATTTAGCACATCGCCGAAGGGCGAGTGCTGAAAGATATCCACGGTGGTGAACTCCATGATCGGCGCCCAGTCGGATTCGACGGGCATGGATGTAGGCGGCTCGGAGTCCGTGGCCGGAGGTGAATCCAGTGGTTCGGCGACACGGCTCTCATAAGAGGTGAAGTCAGTATCCGGCTCTATCGCCACTGAGAGTGCGGCCTCCATGGCGGGGTCTATCCCTCCGCTCTCGGATGGCGCGATTTGCTCCGGATTGACGGCCAGAGTAGTTGCAGATGCGATCTCCCGAACACTGTCTGACGGCAGAGTTACGTCGTGCTCGTCATGACTGTGTGGCGCACCTGACACGGGCTCGAATCCGTCGAAGATCAAGTCTCCGCTGATGTCGGCAGTGTAGTTTAAGTTTCTGAATCTGACCTGATGGCCAGGGGCGTAGCTCTCGATCTGCTCCAGATGGCCAAGCGAATTGGCCTGCAGTGCGAAGCCGCCGAATACAAAGATCTGTCCAGGGAGGAAAACTTCACCCTAGACCGCATCTCTACCGATGATCGAAGGAGCCATCAAGCCTTATGGTGACAACACAGTGGAACTCTCAATGAAAGCACCAATATCAGTGTCAAAACGGGCGGATCTCGGGTAGGGGGTCCCGAACTGTGTGTCTAAGGCGGATGGTAACAGGAGGCAGGGACACGATGTTTACCCAGGTTCGGGCCCTCTTGATGGAGGTAATACCCTACGTCCTACTTGATTGTTCTTGATGATATGAGTATTACAAGAGTTGATCTACCACAAGATCGTAGAGGCTAAACCCTAGAAGCTAGCCTATGGTATGATTGTATGTTGTCCTACGGACTAAACCGTCCGGTTTATATAGACACCGTAGGGGGCTAGGGTTACACAGAGTCGGTTACAAGGGAGGAGATCTACATATCTGTATTGCCTAGCTTGCCTTCCACGCCAAGGAGAGTCCCATCCGGACACGGGACGAAGTCTTCAATCTTGTATCTTCATAGTCCAACAGTCCGGCCAAAGGATATAGTCCCGCTGTCTAGAGACCCCCTAATCTAGGAATCCCTCAGTGATCCATCGGAATAAGTTGCCAGGTGCCACTGAGTATATGGGTCCTGCTCGTCCTCATGCTTGTGATCATCAGCATCGTCATCCCCCCTTGGTTATAAATTTTTTCAAGTATAGGTGGTGGAATGTTCACAAGACCTTGGAAACACAAGAAGGTTGATTAATTAGTAAAGGGAAACTAGCTAACCTGCATGCATGTGGATGAAACAATTATAATTACGGTGGAAGATAAATGTACCAAAAGCATGATGATTCCATGCAAAAACAATGCCACGAGTGGTGGCAGCAAACACAAGACCCTCGTATTGAATTGCATCATAGTACTCATCCATGTACAGAAATTGATTTTTCAGCAATATCCATCAAGGCACAGAAGTAAGGAAGGCAACAAGCTTGTCGAAGATAGCAACAACTTGTATAAAAGGAAATTGTATAAAAGGACTCGTCGTCGTCTCACTGACATGTTGGAATGGGACCACATGGAAGTTCAGTACTCTATATCTGGATCAGACCTGTTACTTTGCTCTGAATGTTGAACTTTCCATTTGAACATATGGAATGCGCTGTTATTTTTTTAAATGGGTTGTATTTGTCCGCCACGGGTTTAGAGGCTGACTTGTGGGCCTACCAGATTGACGCGTACACAATCAGGAGATGATTGTACGTAGAGAGGATGACAGCAGGGACCCACCAAGGTCATGGCAGTACGCAAGCAAGTGCCTCCTTATTTCAAGCCAATAAAAAATGGCTCCTCCTAATGGATTTCTGACATCTGGGTCCCATGCCATTGTCAACGTAGTCAATAAACGAGAGAATTGCACAACGAGCTGCTGACACCAGGGACCCAGCAGCTCGCCCAGTTATTTTTGTTTTGGGTTAATTTGATAAATTTCACTCCAAATATGGTGATTCCAAGAAATGTCACTGCAATTTCCAAGCTTTGAAAAATGCCATTTCATGCCGATTTCAGTGGCATTTTTCGAAGTCTGGAGTGGCGTTTTTCAAAGTTTGCAAAAATTGTAGTGGTGTTTTTCAAAGTTTGCAAAAATTGCAGTGGCATTTTTCAAAGTTTGGAAATTGCAGTGGCATTTTTATGAATTGTCATAATTGGAGTGGCATTTATCTAATTTGTTTTTGAGATAGAAGCAGTGTGTCAACTAGGCCGTGCGGGGCACTCTGGCCTGTCTAGACAACCTTTTCTTTTATGTTTACCACAGACCAGCCCAGTAATTTTTTTCTTTCTTTGTGAAAATGGCTAGCCCAGTTTTTTGTGATTTGTCAAGTAAGTCGCTTTGTCAGGCCTGTTGGGCTGCAAATCTTTCAAGACGAGGAGAGCTTCATTCGGCTAGCCGAGAAAATGGCCTATCAGCAACGAGAAATGGGATGTACATTTTTAAAACACATCAAATCGGCAATTAGTTTCAAATTTCTTTTTTTCATTTCGAGATTTTAAACTGCATTGATTTTTATGCGTGGACAATTTTTTGGATTTTATATTGATATACATTTATTTCTAAAATCAGTTTGAATGTGACTCGAAATTTCGGGATTAAAAACAGTTTGAACCGCACCGAAATATGTAAAATTTCGTATAATTTTTTAACCGTGGCCACAATATGGGCTGTAATGCTAACAAAAAGAATATGGGCTCCAAAAAAACCCTTAAGAATTAGAAAATGGGTTGTAAATGATTAGAAATAATGGCAGATGGGTGTATGCTATTTTTCACGGATTTGAGGCTTTCCTAAAAACAGGTTGACGCACAAGCAGTGACTGTTGGATGTCCATCCAACGGCCGTCGTGCTTCTTCAATCTCTACTCTTCCTGCTCCAGCCGCTCAAACAAGAGTCGGCGGGATTGCCTGCTTCCTCCTCCCGCGGCTGGCTGTGCTGCCGCGCAGGCCTCACCACCCCACCGTACTCTCATCGCTGGCCTAGTCATCCCTCTACTCACCCACACCTGCTGTTATTCTCCGGCAATGGCAGACGAACCAGTAAACCCTCATACTCCCCTCCGCGTGGGAAACAACTTTCGAGTCATCCCTGGCTTCGTGTCGTTCCCTTTGCCTCGCCGTCGTCCACCGCCCTGGTGCTCTCGGTGCGGCGTGGTCAACGACCGACATGCATCTGAAGTGGACTGTACATGGAGAGGCTGACAGCTGGGTCCACGGCCGCATGCAAGGAAATGCCTCCTTATTACGCGCAAAATAATGATTCGTCCACCTAACATCTAGGACCCACCGTAAGGACCTTTGTATTTCGTGAAAACAAAACGTTCCCGCCGCTAACAACTCGGACCCACCAGCTATATCTTCACACGCAAGGAAGTGCCTCCTTATTACGCACAAAAATGAATACTCCCCCTACTAGCTGGGACCCGGCATAATGGGAGGCTGACTTGTGGGCCTACTAAGTTGACGGGGACGGAGGGCTTTGTCAACTTAGTCAATATGAACGATTCTAGCACCAGTGACCGTATGATGTCCATCCAATGGCCGTAGTGCTTCTTCAACCTCTGGTCTTCTTGCTCCAGCCGCCCAAAGCAGCGCCAGTCGTGTCGCGTGCTCCTGCCTCCCGTGGCCGGCTGTGATGCCGCGGAGGCCTCACTGCCCCCTACTACTCCCACTGTTGGCCTGGCCATCCCTCTACTCACGCACACCCCCTGTTATTCTGCGGCGACGACAGCCTCACAACGTAGCCGAATCAGTGAACCCTTGTACTCCTCTCCGCGTGGGCAACCACTGTTACGTCTTCCCCGGCTCCGCGTCGTCCCCTTCCTAGGCCTCGCTGTCGTCCACCGCCATGGTGCCCTCAGCGCGGCGTGATCAACGTGGTCAAGGAACGGCTTCCATCGGAAGAGTACTGTATGTGGAGAGGCTGATAGCTGGGTCCACGGCCATAGCAAGGAAGTGCCTCCTTATTACGCGGAAAATAATGATTCCTCCACCTGACAGCAGGGACCCACCGGACAGGCCACCGTATTTCGTGAAAAAAATGTTTCCCCCTGACTGCTAGGACCCACCAGCTACATCTTTGCACGCAAGGAAGTGCGTGCATATTACGGGCAAAAAAATGATTCGCCCCCTGACTGCTGGGACCCACCAGCTACATCTTCGCATGCAAGGAAGTGCTTGGCAGTCGGGACCCACCTGGTCGAAGCGTACGTAGCGTTGTCATTCTGGTCGCGAACATGTACATACATACTGGTCGATGTAGAGGCGCGCACGTGTCGTAGTAGAGGCGTGCACGTAGCATGTACACGTATGTACAGCGGCCAGGGTGCAAGATAGAAAATACGGCCATGTACGTACATACGGGTGGGGTCTCGAACGCCTACTCGCGCATACGTACGGCCAGGGCTCGTGTACATGGTTGGGTCGGAACAGAGAAGTTGCGCAGTCGTCGTGATCATGGGGAGGCGACCGGCTGGGTCGGAACAGAATGTGTCGTCATGTTCATCGGGAGCCAACCGGCTTGGACAGAACAGTCGATGGAAACGAGGCCTGGCGTACCGCAGAACAGAGGAAACGGCCTTGTGTTCGACTGACCGCGGTCGAAACGGGATCTTATTCATCGAGAGGGGTCTGGCATACCGCAAAACGGAGGAAACGGACTTGTGTTGGAGCGCTACGGTCGAAACAGGGGTCTTGTTCATCGGGAGGGGTGTGGTGTATCACAAAACGGGACTCCACGGGATACTGTTCATCTCCACCGTCGACTACCTCCACGGGCTACTATTCATCCACCGTCGACTGCCTCCACGGGCCCCTGTTCATCCACCATCGACCTCCTCCAGCCTCCACCTGCGACTGTTCATCCATGGGCTCCTGTTCATCCAGCCTCCACCGCTCCTCCATCGGCTACTGTTCAGCCAGCCCTCTCCATGGGGTCCTGTTCAACCACCCCTCCACGGGCTACTGTTCATCCATCCCTCCACCGGCTACTGTTCAACCAGCCCTCCACCGGCTACTGTTCAACCAGCCCTCCACCGGCTACTGTTCAACCAGCCCTCCACCCGCTACTGTTCAACCAGCCCTCCATGGGGTCCTGTTCATCCAGCCCTCCACGGGGTCCTGTTCATCCACCGACTCAATCGATCAGGGTACTATTCATCCAGCAGCAACGGCCTCTACTACCACGGGGTCCTGTTCATCCACCCCCCACCAGGAACTATTCATCCAAACCCACCAACAATGCTCATTGTTCATCCAGAGGCAGTATCGATCGGCTTTAGTTAGCAGCAGTAGCGAAGGAATCACTCGGGTTCAGTTAACAGTAAGGGATCGATCGATCGCTCGGGTTCAGTAACGTGTAGCCTGCAGTGCAATCGCTCGGGTTCAGTTAGAGCCCAACGCCTTGCTCGGGTTCAATTAGAGCCCAACGCCTCACACACACGCATGTACGTACGTACGAGAGAAACGCGCATCGCTCGGCCCCCGACCACCCACCGTAACCGGGAACTCCCCGATATTTTCCTCGCCCTCGCTTCTACCATGGTTTTTTCCGTCATGGACAGCCCAAAGAATGTCATGCAGCTGCGTCTCTGGCCCGCCCAGGACGAAAAGCCCATTTTCTATCATGATTTTTTGTCATAGAAGTAGGACCCCACCACATCTATGATGATACCGGGTTTTGTCACAATTATCGTCATAGAAGTGTCATAAGTATGACATAATTTTTTTTCATTCGGCCCAAAATGTCAAGGATGTGTCTTTTTTTGTAGTGTACCTCTTGAGCTTGTGTTGATTTTTCCCTTGAAGAGGAAAGGGTGATGCAACAAAGTAGAGTAAGTATTTCCCTCAGTTTTGAGAACCATGGTATCAATCCAGTAGGAGACAACGCGCCGAATACCTGCACAAACAAACACCAACTTGCACCCAACGCGATAAAGGGGTTGTCAATCCCTTCACGGTTATTTGCAACATGAGATCTGATAGAGATGGATAAACGGTAAAGTAATATTTTTGGTATTTTTGGTTTATGGAATGAAAAGAAAAGATTGCAAAGAAAGTAAATCGAAAACTAAAATTATAGATCGGAAACTTATATGACGGAAAATAGACACGGGGGCCATAGGTTTCACTAGAGGCTTCTCTCAAGATAGAAATTATTATGGTGGGTGAACAAATTACTGTCGAGCAATTGATAGAAAAGCGCAAAGTTATGACGATATATAAGGCAATGATCATGAACATAGGCATCACGTCCGTGTCAAGTAGACCGAAATGATCCTGCATCTACTACTATTACTCCACACATCGACTGACTCCTGCCTGCATCTAGAGTATTAAGTTCATAAGAACAGAGTAATGCATTAAGTAAGATGACACGATGTAGCGGAATTAACTCAAGCAATATGATGAAAACCCCATCTTGTTATCCTCGATGGCAATAATACAATACGTGTCGGTTCCCCTTCTGTCACTAGGATTGAGCACCACAAGATTGAACCCAAAGCTAAGCACTTCTCCCATTGCAAGAAAAACCAATCTAGTTGGCCAAACCAAATCGATAGGTTGAAGAGACTTGCAAAGATATCAAATCACGCATATAAGAATTCAGAGGAGATTCAAATAATATTCATAAATAAGCTGATCATAAATCCACAATGCATCGGATCTCAGCAAACACACCGCAAAAGAGTATTACATCGGATAGATCTCCAAGAACATCGAGGAGAACATGGTATTGAGAATCAAAAGAGAGAAGAAGACATCTAGCTACTAGCTATGGACCTGTAGGTCTGTAGTAAACTACTCACGCTTTATCGAAGAGGCAATGGTGTTGATGTAGAAGCCCTCCGTGATTGAATCCCCCTCTGGCAGGATGCCGGAAAAGGCCCCAAGATGGGATCTCACGGGTACAGAAGGTTGCGGGGGTGGAAAAGTGGTTTCGTGGCTCCCCTGGAAGTTTTCGGGGTATTTGAGAATATATAGGAGGAAGATCTAGGTCAGGGGGTCACCGAGGGGCCCACAAGGTTGGGGGCCTACACCAACTAGAGAGGAAGCTAATGATAATGATCATGAAACTTCAGATCAAGTTACTACCAAACCTTGTAGGTCAACCAGAGCACGTTCCACACCAGAGTCATATGGTAATCCTGTTCTAGAAGTCGTGTTACTGGACCATGACGAACCTATGAATTATTAAGAAGCTATGATGAGCCCAGATTCCGACAAATGGCTTGAGGCCATGAAATCTGTGATAGGATCCATGTATGAGAACAAAGTGTGGAATTTGGTGGACTTGCCCATTGATTGACAAGCCATTGAGAATAAATGGATCTTCAAGAGGAAGATGGACGCTGATGGTAGTGTTACTATCTACAAAGCTCGATTTGTCGCAAAAGGTTTTTGACAAGTTCTAGGTGTTGACTGCGATGAGATTTTCTCACTCGTAGCAATGCTTAAGTCTGTCCGAATCATGTTAGCAATTGCCGCATTTTATGGAATTTGGCAAATGGATGTCAAAACTGCATTCCTTAATGAATTTATTAAAGAAGAGTTGTATATGATGCAACCAGAAGGTTTTTTCGATCCTAAAGGTGCTAACAAATTGTGGAAGCTCCAGTGATCCATCTATGGACTGGTGCAAGCATCTCGGAGTTGGAATATAGGCTTTGATAAGGTGATCAAATCATATGGTTTTATACAGACTTACGGTGAAGCCTGTATTTACAAGAAAGTGAGTGGGAGCTCTATAGCATTTATAATATAACATGTGGATGACATATTGTTGATTGGAAATGATATAGAATTTCTGTATAACATAAAATGATACTTGAATAAGAGTTTTTCAATGAAAGACCTTAGTGAAGTTGCTTATATATTGGGTATCACGATCTACAGAGATAGATCAAGACGCTTAATTGGACTTTCACAAAGCACATACCTTGATAAAGTTTTGAAGAAGTTCAAAATGGATCAGTCAAAGAAAGGGTTCTTGCCTGTGTTACAAGGTGTGAAGTTGAGTAAGACTCAAAACCCTACCACAGCAAAAGATAGAGAGAGAATGAAAGTCATTCCCTATGCCTCAGCCATAGGTTCTATAAAGTATGCCATGCTGTGTACCAGACCTATTCTATACCTTGCCATGAGTTTGGCAAGGGGGTACAATAGTGATCTAGGAGTAGATCACTGGACCATGGTCAAAATTATCATTAGGTACCTAAGAGGACTAAGGAAATGTTTCTTGATTATGGAGGTGACAAAGAGTTCGTCGTAAAGGGTTACGTCGATGCAAGCTTTGACACTGATCCAGATGACTCTGAGTCTCAATCTGGAACATATTAAAAGTGAGAGCAATTAGCTAGAGTAGCTCCGTGCAGAGCATTGTAGACATAGAAATTTGCAAAATACATATGGATCTGAATGTGGCAGATTCGTTGACTAAACTTCTCTCACAAGCAAAACATGATCACACCTTAGTACTCTTTGGGTGTTAATCACATAGCGATGTGAACTAGATTATTGACTCTAGTAAACCCTTTGGGTGTTGGTTACATGGCGATGTGAACTATGGGTGTTAATCACATAAAGATGTGAACTATTGGTGTTAAATCACATGGCGATGTGAACTAGATTATTGACTCTAGTGCAAGTGGCAGACTGAAGGAAATATGCCCTAGAGGCAATAATAAAGTTGTTATTTTATATTTCCTTATATCATGATAAATGTTTATTATTCATGCTAGAATTGTATTAGCCGGAAACTTGATACATGTGTGGATACATAGACAAAACACCGTGTCCCTAGTAAACCTCTACTAGACTAGCTCGTTGATCAAAGATGGTTAAGTTTCCTAACCATAGACATGTGTTGTCATTTGATTAATGGGATCACATCATTAGGAGAATCATGTGATGGACAAGACCCATCTGTTAGCTTAGCATAATGATCGTTAAGTTTTATTGCTATTGCTTTCTTCATGACTTATACATATTCCTTTGACTATGAGATTATGCAACTCCGGATACCGGAGGAATACCTTGTGTGTTATCAAACATCACAACATAACTGGGTGATTATAAAGATGCTCTACAGGTATCTCCCAAGGTGTTTGTTGGGTTGGCATAGATCAAGATTAGGATTTGTCACTCCGAGTATCAGAGAGGTATCTCTAGGCCCTCTCGGTAATGCACATCATCACAAGCCTTGCAAGCAATGTGACTAATGAGTTAGTTATGGGATGATGCATTATGGAACGAGTAAAGATACTTGCCGGTAACGATATTGAACTAGGTATGGAGATACCGACGATCGAATCTTGGGCAAATAACGTACCGATGACAAAGGGAATAACGTATGTTGTCATTACGGTTTAACCGATAAAGATCTTTGTAGAATATGTAGGAACCAATATGAGCATCCAGGTTCTGCTATTGGTTATTGACCGGAGAGGTGTCTCAGTCATGTCTACATAGTTCTCGAACCCATAGGGTCCGCACGCTTAACGCTCAATGACGATTTGTATTATATGAGTTATGTGATTTGGTGACCGAATGTTGTTCGGAGTCCTGGATGAGATCACAGACATGACGAGGAGTCTTTAAATGGTCGAGATGTAAAGACTCATATATAGGACGATGATATTCGTACACCGGAAGTGTTCCGGGGGTACCGAGTACATATCGGGTCACCGGAAGGGGTTCCGGGCACCCCCGGCAAAGATTTGGGCCTATTGGGCCAAGAGGGGAAACGCAGCAGCCAGCATGGGCTGCTGCACCCCCCGTGTAGGCCGAATAGGAGGAGGAAGGAAAGGGGGGAAGACAGAAAGGAAGGGGAGGGATTTGGCCTCCCCCTTCCTTCTCCCCCCTCCTCTTTCCTTCTCTCTCTCCGGAAAACATGGAAGGGGGGCGAATTGGGGTGGGAGCCCAAGTAGGATTCGACCTACTTGGGCGCTGCCTCTTCCCCCTCCAACCTATATATATGTGGGGATGGGGGCGCCTAGAACACACAAAAATAACTGTTAGCCGTGTGCGGCGCCCCCCTCCACAGTTTACTCCTCCGGTCATATTGTCATAGTGCTTAGGCGAAGCCCTGCGCGGATCACTACACTGTCACCACGCCGTGGTGCTGAGAAACTCTTCCTCGATACTTTGCTGGATCAAGAGTTTGAGGGACATCATCGAGCTGAATGTGTGCAGAACTCGGAGGTGTCGTACGTTCGGTACTTGATCGGTCGGAATGAGAAGAAGTTCGACTACATCAACCGCTTTGTCAAACACTTCCGCTTTCGGTTTACGAGGGTATGTGGACACACTCTCCCCCTCTCGTTGATATGCATCTCCTAGATAGATCTTGTGTGAGCGTAGGATTTTTTTGAAATTGCATGCTACGTTTCCTAACACAAAGCAGTCGCACAACCCTTCCTACATGCCAGACTCCCCCGACTGGGTGGCCTGGTTCGCCATGGAGCAAGACGTGGCTCGGCGCTACAGCGTGCAACTCAACAATGGGTTTGTGCCGTCGCCCCTGGAGGTGGTGCCGGAGGAGGAGGAGGCCTACCGGCCGCATTGGAGGCGACGCTCTAGCATGCCCAAGAGGAGAGCCATCACATGGAGGAGACGTGTTGGGATGGCTTGGAGGAGGCCCTTGCGCTATCGCCGATGGGGGACTGCGCCTACATCCCGCCGCTACCTGAGCCCAAGGCCGAGCCGAAGCACACGTTGGCGGTCACGCTCACTCCCACGCCCATGCCACCCACGGAGCCGGAGTCGAAGATGTGTGTGTGGACTGGCATCCTCCGTGAGTGGGTGAGCCCACCCATCATGCTAGGCGCCACACCGGAGTAAGAGGAGGCCTACCTGGAGCACTGGCAACAACTCCACCTGTCGGAGGAGCGCGCCAACGGCGAGCGCTGAATGTAGGCCGAGCGCAAGGAGGAGGAGCGTCATGTCCGCTGGGCACGAGAGGTGGAGGAAGAGCGCCGGGAGCAGAAGGAGGAGCGCGTGCGCCACAGGAGGCATGGTGGACCGCATTCGTGTGGGCTGGGCTGCCGCCAGCCTTCGTCGTCCTCACCGACGACGACAACAACGATGGAGACGCCTAGGACAACGTGCTAGGTGGCTGGGAAACATGTTTATTCAGCTTTTTATGTTTTATTAATGTTGAAGTGGGCTTTGACCGGTGGTTGACGGGACATTTAATGTTTAATTATGTTTAATTCAGACGCATATGTTTTTAAAATTGTTTTACTAAGTGGGCGTGAAAAAAATGTGTCGACCATCGTTGGATGAGCGGTTGACCCAAATAAAAAAATGAACAATCCAGTCTAGAAAACCAGTTTTTCTTTCGCTTCTACTAATACGCTGCCACGTAGTAATCATTACCTAGAAAAGCAGCATGTTGCATGGGCCACTATACACGCTGGAGCGATACACAAAAGGCAGACCGACACTTCCTCTCTCTCTGACGGGGTCCATCATTTGACCAAGGTCCACGATCAATCGGAGGGCTCCATTTCATGAGGGCTTAGCAATCCTCTCTCGCCGACGGAGTCCATCATTTAACCAAAGTCCATGATCAATCAGAGGGCTTCATTTCATGGGAGCTTAGTAATTGTAGAGATGGCAATAATCCCCACCGCCCTATGGTTGGAGGATGTGTTGGGTGATGTATGTGACCTTGTGGCCAGCGACTTAGGTGTGCTTGATGTTTAATGGAATCAGTTTCCAGTTTCTAAAAAGGAAAAGAAAAAGAAGCAAAGGAGATTGCTTGCGGGAGAGGGGATGTAGACTATAAACAAATAGGGTTCAAATGTGTGCTGATCAAATCACATTCACACCCAATCCTATACCTATCAATACATTCACATATTGGATAAAAATAACCCTCATTCAAATTAGATTCAAAGTTATCTCACCCATTTTCTAATGAATTTTTTAAGCATGGCAAATAGAACATTTTTAGGGCAAACTATGTTGTCGCGAGGATGAAAATTTTCTTTAGCAAGCAAATGACAAATGCTAGCAAAAAAAAAGAATAATGACAAGGATTTGGCATGCTTGTTAAAATAAATTGCCATCCTCGTGACAGTATAATTTGCCGTAAAAAACATTGTATTTGCCATGCTAAAAAAATAATCTGACATTCAATTTATAGCCAACAAAAAAATTGCAGAGTAAATTGTATTTCCATCAACTTATCGTGAAGTATGGTTTTTCTCCTAGACTTTATTTTGGTGTAAACCTTCATCCTTCAACTCTTAATACAAGTTAGATTTAGTCCTTCGCGGTGGCATTTTCGGGTCAAAGTAGGTCTTGACTTTGTTGTCATTGTAACCTTTGCCCCTCAACTCTTAATATTCATAGATTTAGTCTCTCACTCTTCCTCTCTCACGAGCTACCGTCCCATCGAATCCTTTCATCAGTCGGTCCAATTGATGTGCATCTCTCTGTCTCTCCCTCCCTCTCTCTCTCTTTCTCTCGCTCTCTCTCCACGTGTTAGTTTGATCTATTGTGCCACTAATCTTTGCCTCGAATGCCCCTACCTCCATGAATCCCAGGGTTTAAGATTAGACCTCATTGACGTCCACGTCAAATCTTCCGGAATCTTCCTATTGCTCGTCATGGGCCACCAAGTGGTCTAGGACGGAACCGACAAAGGGGTCTTCAGTCCGGCCCACCTAGTCGGGAGTCCATGTGGTGAGTGAAGGAAATATGCCCTAGAGGCAATAATAAAGTCATTGTTTATTTCCTTATTTCATGATAAATGTTTATTATTCATGCTAGAATTGTATTAACCGGAAACATAATACATGTGTGAATACATAGACAAACAGAGTGTCACTAGTATGCCTCTACTTGACTAGCTCGTTGATCAAAGATGGTTAAGTTTCCTAACCATATACATGAGTTGTCATTTGATTAACGGGATCACATCATTAGGAGAATGATGTGATTGACTTGACCCATTCCATTAGCTTAGCACTTGGTCGTTTAGTTTGTTGCTATTGCTTTCTTCATGACTTATACATGTTCATATGACTATGAGATTATGCAACTCCCGTTTATCGGAGGAACACTTTGTGTGCCACCAAACATCACAATGTAACTGGGTGATTATAAAGGTGTTCTACAGGTGTCTCCAAAGGTACTTGTTGGGTTGGCGTATTTTGAGATTAGGATTTGTCACTCCGATTGTCGGAGAGGTATCTCTGGGCCCACTCGATAATGCACATCACTATAAGCCTTGCAAGCATTGAAACTAATGAGTTAGTTGCGGGATGATGTATTACGGAACGAGTAAAGAGACTTGCCGGTATGCAACTAATGAGTTAGTTGCGGGATGATGTATTACGGAACGAGTAAAGAGACTTGCCGGTAACGAGATTGAACTAGGTATTGAGATATCGACGATTGAATCTCGGGCAAGTAACATACCGATGACAAAGGGAACAATGTATGTTGTTATGCGGTCTGACCGATAAAGATCTTCGTAGAATATGTAGGAGCCAATATGGGCATCCAGGTCCCGCTATTGGTTATTGACCAGAGAGGTGTCTCGGTCATGTCTACATAGTTCTCGAACCCGTAGGGTCCGCACGCTTAACGTTCGTTGACGATATAGTACTATATGAGTTATGTATGTTGATGACCGAATGTTGTTCGGAGTCCAGGATGAGATCACGAACATGACGAGGAACTCCGGAATGGTCCGGAGATAAAGTTTGATATATGGGATAATAGTGTTTGGTCACCGGAAGGGTTCCGGAAATCACCGGAAGGGGTTCCGGATGTTTCCCGAAATGTTTGGGTACGAGAACACTTTATTTGGGCCAACGGGGAAAGCCCACAAGGTTTTTCGAAAGTGCAAAAGGAAGTTTTGCGGAGTCCAGGGGCCAGACGCCAGGGTCCCTGGCGTCTGGGTCCAGACGCCGGGAACCCTGGCGTCTAGCCCTGGAGTCCGAGAAGGACTCTTGCCTTTCGGGTGAAACCGACTTTGTGGAGGCTTTTACTCCAAGTTTCAACCCCAAGGCTCAACATATAAATAGGGGGGTAGGGCTAGCACCCAAGACACATCAAGAAACACCAAGCTGTGTGCCGGCAACCCCGTCCCCTCTAGTTTATCCTCCGTCATAGTTTTCGTAGTGCTTAGGCGAAGCCCTGCGGAGATTGTTCTTCACCAACACCGTCACCACGCCGTCGTGCTGCCGGAACTCATCTACTACTTCGCCCCTCTTGCTGGATCGAGAAGGCGAGGACGTCACCGAGCCGAACGTGTGCAGAACTCGGAGGTGCCGTGCTTTCGGTACTTGGATCGGTCGGACGTGAAGACGTACGACTACATCAACTGCGTTGATATAACGCTTCCGCGAATGGTCTACGAGGGTACGTAGACAACACTCTCCCCTCTCGTTGCTATGCATCACCATGATCTTGCGTGTGCGTAGGAATTTTTTGAAATTACTATGTTCCCCAACAGTGGCATCAGAGCCTAGGTTTTATGCGTTGATGTTGTGCACGAGTAGAACACAAGTGAGTTGTGGGCGATATAAGTCATACTGCTTACCAGCATGTCATACTTTGGTTCGGCGGTATTGTTGGATGAAGCGGCCCGGACCGACATTACGCGTACGCTTACGCGAGACTGGTTCTACCGACGTGCTTTGCAAACAGGTGGCTGGCGGGTGTCAGTTTCTCCAACTTTAGTTGAACCAAGTGTGGCTACGCCCGGTCCTTGCGAAGGTTAAAACAGCACCAACTTGACAAACTATCATTGTGGTTTTGATGCGTAGGTAAGAAAGGTTCTTGCTTAAGCCCATAGTAGCCACGTAAAACTTGCAACAACAAAGTAGAGGACGTCTAACTTGTTTTTGCAGGGCATGTTGTGATGTGATATGGTCAAGACATGATGCTAAATTTTATTGTATGAGATGATCATGTTTTGTAACCGAGTTATCGGCAACTGGCAGGAGCCATATGGTTGTCGCTTTATTGTATGCAATGCAATTGCGTTGTAATGCTTTACTTTATCACTAAGCGGTAGCGATAGTCGTGGAAGCATAAGATTGGCGAGACAACAACGATGCTACGATGGAGATCAATGTGTCGCGCCGGTGACGATGGTGATCATGACGGTGCTTCGGAGATGGAGATCACAAGCACAAGATGATGATGGCCATATCATATCACTTATATTGATTGCATGTGATGTTTATCTTTTATGCATCTTATCTTGCTTTGATTGACGGTAGCATTATAAGATGATCTCTCACTAAATTTCAAGATAAAAGTGTTCTCCCTGAGTATGCACCGTTGCCAAAGTTCGTCGTCCCCAGACACAACGTGATGATCGGGTCTGATAAGCTCTACGTCCATCTACAACAGGTGCAAGCCAGTTTTTGCACACGCGGAATACTCAGGTTAAACTTGACGAGCCTATCATATGCAGATATGGCCTCGGAACACTAAGACCGAAAGGTCGAGCGTGAATCATATAGTAGATATGATCAACATATTGATGTTCACCATTGAAAGCTACTCCGTTTCACGTGATGATCGGTTATGGTTTAGTTGATTTGGATCACGTGATCACTTAGAAGATTAGAGGGATGTCTTTCTAAGTGGGAGTTCTTAAGTAATATGATTAATTGAGCTTAAATTTATCATGAACTTAGTACCTGATAGTATTTTGCTTGTCTATGTTGATTGTAGATAGATGGCCCGTGTTGTTGTTCCGTTGAATTTTAATGCGTTCCTTGAGAAAGCAAAGTTGAAAGATGATGGTAGCAATTACACGGACTGGGTCCGTAACTTGAGGATTATCCTCATTGCTGCACAGAAGAATTACGTCCTGGAAGCACCGCTAAGTGCCAAGCCTGCTGCAGGAGCAACACCAGATGTTATGAACGTCTGGCAGAGCAAAGCTGATGACTACTCGATAGTTCAGTGTGCCATGCTTTACGGCTTAGAACCAGGTCTTCAACAACGTTTTGAACGTCATGGAGCATATGAGATGTTTCAGGGGTTGAAGTTAATATTTCAAGCAAATGCCCGAATTGAGAGATATGAAGTCTCCAATAAGTTATATAGCTGCAAGATGGAGGAGAATAGTTTTGTCAGTGAACATATACTCAAAATGTCTGGGTATCATAATCACTTGACTCAAGTGGGAGTTAATCTTCCTGTTGATAGTGTCATTGACAGAGTTCTTCAATCACTGCCACCAAGCTACAAGAGCTTCGTGATGAACTATAACATGCAAGGGATGGATAAGACGATTCCCGAGCTCTTCGCAATGCTAAAGGCTGCGGAGGTAGAAATCAAGAAGGAGCATCAAGTGTTGATGGTCAATAAGACCGCCAGTTTCAAGAAAAAGGGCAAAGGGAAGAAGAAGGGGAACTTCAAGAAGAACAGCAAACAAGTTGCTGCTCAGGAGAAGAAACCTAAATCTGGACCTAAGCCTGAAACTGAGTGCTTCTACTGCAAGCAGACTGGACACTGGAAGCGGAACTGTCCCAAGTATTTGGCGGATAAGAAGGATGGCAAGGTGAACAAAGGTATATGTGATATACATGTTATTGATGTGTACCTTACTAGAGCTCGTAGTAGCACCTGGGTATTTTATACTGGTTCTGTTGCTAATATTTGCAACTCGAAACAGGGACTACGGATTAAGCGAACACTGGCAAAGGACGAGGTGATGATGCGCGTGGGAAATGGTTCCAAAGTCGATGTGATCGCGGTCGGCACGCTACCTCTACATCTATCTTCGGGATTAGTTTTAGACCTAAATAATTGTTATTTGGTGCCAGCGTTGAGCATGAACATTATATCTAGATCTTGTTTGATGCGAGACGGTTATTCATTTAAATCAGAGAATAATGGTTGTTCTATTTATATGAGTAATATCTTTTATGGTCATGCACCCTTGAAGAGTGGTCTATTTTTGATGAATCTCGATAGTAGTGATACACATATTCATAATGTTGAAGCCAAAAGATGCAGACTTGATAATGATAGTGCAACTTATTTGTGGCACTGCCGTTTAGGTCATATCGGTGTAAAGTGCATGAAGAAACTCCATACTGATGGACTTTTGGAATCACTTGATTATGAATCACTTGGTACTTGCGAACCGTGCCTCATGGGCAAGATGACCAAAACGCCGTTCTCCGGTACTATGGAGAGAGCAACGGATTTGTTGGAAATCATACATACAGATGTATGTGGTCCGATGAATGTTGAGGATCGTGGCGGATATCGTTATTTTCTCACCTTCATAGATGATTTAAGAAGATATGGGTATATCTACTTAATGAAACATAAATCTAAAACATTTGAAAAGTTCAAAGAATTTCAGAGTGAAGTTGAAAATCATCGTAACAAGAAAATAAAATTTCTACGATTTGATCGTGGAGGAGAATATTTGAGTTACGAGTTTGGTCTACATTTGAAACAAAGCGGAATAGTTTCGCAACTCACGCTGCCCGGAACACCACAGCGTAATGGTGTGTCCGAATGTCGTAATCATACCTTACTAGATATGGTGCGATCTATGATGTCTCTTACTAATTTACCGCTATTGTTTTGGGGTTATGCTTTAGAGACGGCCGCATTCACGTTAAATAGGGCACCATCGAAATCCGTTGAGACGACGCCTTATGAACTGTGGTTTGGCAAGAAACCAAAGTTGTCGTTTCTTAAAGTTTGGGGCTGCGATGCTTATGTGAAAAAGCTTCAACCTGATAAGCTCGAACCCAAATCGGAGAAATGTGTCTTCATAGGATACCCAAAGGAGACTGTTGGGTACACCTTCTATCATAGATCCGAAGGCAAGACATTCGTTGCCAAGAATGGATCCTTTCTAGAGAAGGAGTTTCTCTCGAAAGAAGTGAGTGGGAGGAAAGTAGAACTTGATGAGGTAACTGTACCTGCTCCCTTATTAGAAAGTAGTTCATCACAGAAACCGGTTTCTGTGACACCTACACCAATTAGTGAGGAAGTTAATGATGATGATCATGGAACTTCAGATCAAGTTATTACTGAACCTCGTAGATCAACCAGAGTAAGATCCGCACCAGAGTGATACGGTAATCCTGTTCTGGAAGTCATGCTACTAGATCATGATGAACCTACGAACTATGAAGAAGCGATGGTGAGCCCAGATTCCGCAAAATGGCTAGAAGCCATGAAATCTGAGATGGGATCCATGTATGAGAACAAAGTGTGGACTTTGGTTGACTTGCCCGTTGATCGGCAAGAAATTGAGAATAAATGGATCTTCAAGAAGAAGACCGACGCTGACGGTAATGTTACTGTCTACAAAGCTCGACTTGTTGCAAAAGGTTTTCGACAAGTTCAAGGGATTGACTACGATGAGACCTTCTCACCTGTAGCGATGCTTAAGTCTGTCCAAATCATGTTAGCGATTGCCGCATTTCATGATTATGAAATTTGGCAGATGGATGTCAAAACTGCATTCCTGAATGGATTTCTGGAAGAAGAGTTGTATATGATGCAACCGGAAGGTTTTGTCGATACAAAGGGAGCTAACAAAGTGTGCAAGCTCCAGCGATCCATTTATGGACTGGTGCAAGCCTCTCGGAGTTGGAATAAACGCTTTGATAGTGTGATCAAAGCATTTGGTTTTGTACAGACTTTTGGAGAAGCCTGTATTTACAAGAAAGTGAGTGGGGGCTCTATAGCATTTCTGATATTATATGTGGATGACATATTACTAATTGGAAATGATATAGAATTTCTGGATAGCATAAAGGGATACTTGAATAAAAGTTTTTCTATGGAAGACCTCGGTGAAGCTGCTTACATATTGGGCATAAAGATCTATAGAGATAGATCAAGATGCTTAATTGGACTTTCACAAAGCACATACCTTGACAAAGTTTTGAAAAAGTTCAAAATGGATCAAGCAAAGAAAGGGTTCTTGCCTGTGTTACAAGGTGTGAAGTTGAGTAAGACTCAATGCCCGACCACTGCAGAAGATAGAGAGAAGATGAAAGATGTTCCCTATGCTTCAGCCATAGGCTCTATCATGTATGCAATGTTGTGTACCAGACCTGATGTGTGCCTTGCTATAAGTCTAGCAGGGAGGTACCAAAGTAATCCAGGAGTGGATCACTGGACAGCGGTCAAGAACATCCTGAAATACCTGAAAAGGACTAAGGATATGTTTCTCGTTTATGGAGGTGACAAAGAGCTCATCGTAAATGGTTACGTTGACGCAAGCTTTGACACTGATCCGGAAGATTCTAAATCGCAAACCGGATACGTGTTTATATTAAACGGTGGAGCTCTCAGTTGGTGCAGTTCTAAACAAAGCGTCGTGGCGGGATCTATGTGTGAAGCGGAGTACATAGCTGCTTCAGAAGCAGCAAATGAAGGAGTCTGGATGAAGGAGTTCATATCCGATCTAGGTGTCATACCTAGTGCGTCGGGTCCAATGAAAATCTTTTATGACAATACTGGTGCAATTGCCTTGGCAAAGGAATCCAGATTTCACAAGAGAACCAAGCACATCAAGAGACGCTTCAATTCCATCCAGGATTTAGTCCAGGTGGGAGACATAGAAATTTGCAACATACATACGGATCTGAATGTTGCAGACCCGTTGACTAAGCCTCTTCCATGAGCAAAACATGATCAACACCAAGGCTCCATGGGTGTTAGAATCATTACTGTGTAATCTAGATTATTGACTCTAGTGCAAGTGGGAGACTGAAGGAAATATGCCCTAGAGGCAATAATAAAGTTATTGTTTATTTCCTTATTTCATGATAAATGTTTATTGTTCATGCTAGAATTGTATTAACCGAAAACATAATACATGTGTGAATACATAGACAAACAGAGTGTCACTAGTATGCCTCTACTTGACTACCTCGTTGATCAAAGATGGTTAAGTTTCCTAACCATATACATGAGTTGTCATTTGATTAACGGGATCACATCATTAGGAGAATGATGTGATTGACTTGACCCATTCCATTAGCTTAGCACTTGATCGTTTAGTTTGTTGCTATTGCTTTCTTCATGACTTATACATGTTCCTATGACTATGAGATTATGCAACTCCCGTTTACCGGAGGAACACTTTGTGTGCCACCAAACGTCACAACGTAACTGGGTGATTATAAAGGTGCTCTACAGGTGTCTCCAAAGGTACTTGTTGGGTTGGCGTATTTTGAGATTAGGATTTGTCACTCTGATTGTCGGAGAGGTATCTCTGGGCCCACTCGGTAATGCACATCACTATAAGTCTTGCAAGCATTGCAACTAATGAGTTAGTTGCGGGATGATGTATTACGGAACGAGTAAAGAGACTTGTCGGTAGCGAGATTGAACTAGGTATTGAGATACCGACGATCGAATCCCGGGCAAGTAACATACCGATGACAAAGGGAACAACGTATGGTGTTATGCGGTCTGACCGATAAAGATCTTCGTAGAATATGTAGGAGCCAATATGGGCATCCAGGTCCCGCTATTGGTTATTGACCAGAGAGGTGTCTCGGTCATGTCTACATAGTTCTCAAACCCGTAGGGTCCGCACGCTTAACGTTCGTTGACGATATAGTACTATATGAGTTATGTATATTGATGACCGAATGTTGTTCGGAGTCCGGGATGAGATCAAGGACATGACGAGGAACTCCGGAATGGTCCGGAGGTAAAGTTTGATATATGGGATAATAGTGTTTGGTCACCGAAAGGGGTTCCGGATGTTTCCCGAAATATTTGGTACGAGAACACTTTATTTGGGCCAAAGGGGAAAGCCCACAAGGTTTTTGGAAAGCGCAAAAGGAAGTTTTGCGGAGTCCAGGGGCCAGACGCCAGGGTCCCTGGCGTCTGGGTCCAGACGCCGGGAACCCTGGCGTCTGGCCCTGGAGTCCGAGAAGGACTCTTGCCTTTTGGGTGAAACCAACTTTGTGGAGGCTTTTACTCCAAGTTTCGACCCCAAGTCTCAACATATAAATAGGGGGGTAGGGCTAGCACCCAAGACACATTAAGAAACACCAAGCCGTGTGCCGGCAACCCCGTCCCCTCTAGTTTATCCTCCGTCATAGTTTTCGTAGTGCTTAGGCGAAGCCCTGCGGAGATTGTTCTTCACCAACACCGTCACCACGCCGTCGTGCTGCCGGAACTCATCTACTACTTCGCCCCTCTTGCTGGATCGAGAAGGCGAGGACGTCACCGAGCCGAACGTGTGCAGAACTCGGAGGTGCCGTGCTTTCGGTACTTGGATCGGTCAGACGTGAAGACGTACGACTACATCAACCGCGTTGATATAACGCTTCCGCGAACGGTGTACGAGGGTACGTAGACAACACTCTCCCCTCTCATTACTATGCATCACCATGATCTTGCGTGTGCGTAGAATTTTTTTTAAAATTACTACGTTCCCCATGTGAGAAGCCCCTTAGCGGGGACATCGTCACCACCTGAAAGCTTCTGTGACCGTCCCAATACTAGCAATGAAAGTAGGCCAAATGGGTCGGCCTTTACCAGAACTAAACATTGTAAGGGGTTTGTGTTTTTACGGAAAGACTATTGTGATTCCTGTTTGCCGCTCGATGTAGCAAATTGATGCCCAATCGTATTCGTAGGGGGGAGCAAAAGGAGCGGTTTGAACTTGGTCGATTTGTTTTAGCCAGGTTATCTTTCGAGTTTTCCTTGTTTTGGAAACCTTTTGGAAGGTTCCAGTCTAGTCAAGGTCTGGTTTTTCAAAAAAAAAAACTCCTTTTGTTTCTTTCACCTGTTTTCTTTCCTTTTGTATTTTTCAGGTTTTTTTTTCCAAAATAAGTTCAGAATTTTATTTTTTTTATTTTTTAAAAGTTTCAAAACGTATTCATGTTTAGTTTTCTAAATTTTAAATTTTTTAAAAACCTCCTTAAAAATGACCATTCTCATTTTTTGATGTTTATTCTGAAAAATAAAGAATGGTTAAAATTGAAAAAAATTATTCATGATGTTTTAAAAAATGATTACATTAAAATATCTTAAAATGTTCACATTTTTTAAAAATTTCTATTTTAAAATAAATAGGCATTCATGTTAATTCAAATTTATACTTAAATCAATTGTAAAAATGCAACCATGCTACATCCACCGAACCTCACGTATACCGAACAACCAAACATATCTCTGCCACATCTACCAAACTGGGCCGGCCCAGAAATGCATGAACCTGTGTGTTTGCTCGACATATTTCCGCAACGCACGACATATAGGGGCTAAGACTTAGGGCCTCTTTGATTCACAAGATTAAGATGGTCATGCCAATCCTGTGAATTTTGGGTTGTTTGTTTGCATCATAGAAAAACAAAGGAATATTTCAAAGAGATTTTAGTTCATGATAGAAAATCGTATGGGAACTACTACAAAGAAATATATACGAGCAATTCATATAGGGTTCAATCCTATAAATCAAACAACCAATATAGAAAAAAGTTTTGAGGATTCTAATCCTTCAAAATTCCTATGAAAATCCTTTTTTTGAAAAGAAGGAAAACACCTGGCCTTTGCATCAATCGATGCATGCAACCATATTATTAATAAAAGTGTAACAAAGTTTGAGATCCACAAAAGTTTCACAATCCGATTGCAAAACGAAGATAACATAAAAAATATGCCACATCCGCCGATAAGGAACAGGCTACGATGCTTATATACCTAGCCTATTAGTAGCTCGCCATCCACATCCTATGAAAATCCTTTGAATCAAAGAAACCCTTATATCCTACGCAATAAACACAGAATGCGGATTTTTTAACATATCACTCTAGCTCAAGTAGGTCTTATAACTTGATTCCCGAATAGAACAACAAAGAGCTTGTCTACTACTCCCACTTGATTTTGTAGGTGATCTTGGCCCCAAAATGAGCCTAAACATTTGCCCACGCAACAAATACTTGATTTGGTAGGGTGTGGCTATGACTGGCTTGTAGCCAGACAGTAGCTCGCCTTGGTCAAACCACAACATGTAGTGGGTCGGCCTAGTAGTTAGTTTCCTTTGTTTGCTGGTTACGTTTGTTTTTTCCCTTCTCTTTTTTCTTCTCTTTATACTTCAAAATGTTCCATTAAACTTTTATATATATTTCAAAAATTAATTTGCTTAAACTTTTAGAAGCGTTAATTGCATGTTAAAAAGAAGTTCATCAAAGGTCAAATTTTGATTGGGCAATTTTTAAAAAATCATACCATTAAAAAAATGTTTGCATGTTTAAAACAATATGTTTGTGGCATTTTTAAAAATTCATAAAAATATGAAGAATTGTTCGCGTAATTTGTAAAAGAGGTTTGTACCATTCAAAAATTCTTCATGACATTTATAAAATTTTCAAGTGATTAAAGATATGTTTTATATTTGTTCATGCAATTTTAGGAAGAAGTTCATAACATATAAAAAATTATTCGTGCCATATAAAAAATATTGTAACACATAAAAGAATGTTCAGACGTGTGTTTAATTTATTTCCCGTGTATTCAGAAAATGTTCAATGTGCATTTGGCAAATGTACAACATTTATTAGGATAAATGTTCAACCTGTATTCGCAAAAGGTTTAACTTGTACCTGCAAAATGTTCAACCTAGATACGTAAAATCTTCAATGTCTTTTTAAAAAGTTGACATGTATTCAAAAATGAAAAGGAACAAAAAAAAAGAACAGAAAAAGAAGAAAACAATAGAGGAGAAAATACATAGAAAACACAAAAAGGAAAATACCGCGTGGAAGCTTCAGAAATCGGTCTGTCCATAGAAGCTTCCAAAATTCTCTCTACTGGGCTGGCTCACTAAGGCGAATCCTTGAGTTGACGCTCCCCATGTCTCACTTACTTCAAGATGAACATTACCTAAAAAAGAATACCTTACTTCAAGATGAACAAAATTTTGAACATATGGATCCTTTGAATGGTATGAACAGTTTTATAAAACTGTTTAAAAAATATTTATGTTGCATAATTTTTTTACAATGTCATAAACACATTTTTTAAATTTGCAAACATTTTTAAAATGTATTGAACATTTTTTGGATAATATGAACATAATTTAAAAATTACACGAACAAAATCTACATTATACGAATTTTTTTATGATGCACTAAAATTTATAAAATTTAGTTAATTAACTTTTGAAATATAATATATTTTTAAATATTTAAAAAGTAATAATAAAAAAGTAGTTTCTTATGAAAAAAGACAAAAAAG
Source organism: Triticum urartu (assembly GCF_003073215.2). NCBI lineage: Eukaryota > Viridiplantae > Streptophyta > Magnoliopsida > Poales > Poaceae > Triticum > Triticum urartu. Next base: position 286,066,919 of record NC_053022.1, read on the forward strand.
AAATCCCTCTGTAAAGAAATGTAAGACTTTCTAAATCACTACTTATGTGTAATATTTTTTTTTGAGAGAGTACGCAATGCAACTTTTTTTTAAGGGGTAAAGCCAATTTATTCATCGAAGTCCACAGAGTGTGAGATACAAGCCGGAGCCTGGGGTTGTCCTAACCAGATGTGGCGCCCCGGCCCTAGTGAGAGTGAATATTTGGCAAGTTTATGTGCAATTGTTTTTTTTTTGAGAAATATGTGCAACTGTTGACGTGATGGAGCACTGTGTAGCAGATGCGCGTCGCGCTGGGCCTGAGTTTCTGTCTCGCAATAGGCGGGACCTCCAGACATGGTAACGGGCCCGTTAGATCATCTGAGCACGAGAGAGCCCACGTGAGGAATCTGAATTCCGGAGCAGTAGTTCGCCCTCTCCATTCCCACTCGCGACAGCCCCGATGTTCGCCGGCGGCGAGGACGGCAACGGCCATCTGCCGCGGCCGCGCAGGCCGCGGCGCGTCGGCGGCATGGGATCTCCTCCGGGCCAGGCGGCCTCGGCTCTGCCGCACCCCGCGCCGCCCCCCTGCACCGACTACGACATGGCCTATTTCAAGGCCTACTCCCACATCGGCGTCCACGAGGAGATGCTCAAGGTAACGCGTGCACGAGCACACACTTTCTCAATTCTCCCTCTATGATATATGCTCCGTATTTGATGGAGGATTGGCCGCCTGCCTGTACTTGCTATTGCATCTGTGGAGTTAGGGTTTTGTTTACTACGGGCAGCGATCTGTGGACCGAGTCCACGGGATCGTCTCCATCGAACAAATAAGGATGTCCGAGGTTCCTTACAGTTCCACCACCTGCGAGGATGTGACCTAGTGTTAGCATTGGTTCAGTTAGTGTGTCGTGTATAAGCTCGCATAGTTAGGGCTGTTTATTGACTAAGTAGACATCGCATGAATAATGTTCTTGCACGAGGAGATGGGTGGTTAAAATGTTTACAATCATGCTCCACGAGAAGATGGGTAGCTTAAATGTTTACGATCATGCTCCGTGTGGATCTGAAGTTTTGTTTGGCTTTGGCAGGTAAAAGATTATGACCACTGTTTGAATCACTTATAACACAACATAAGCCACACAAAGAAATAATGGACATGCCACAGTTTTTTTTTTGGTTTGTCAGGAAAATTAACAAGAAAAACGATGCGTCATTATTCTGAATGGAGGAGCTAGCATAACACTGTTGTTGCCCAAATGCTATGATCAGATGCTAGCATTCTTTGTTGTTTGTCGCGCACCTGGAAATTCAGATGTTGTTATCTGGTAATTTGTTAATGTAAGCTACTAACCTTACGACCTGGCATGCATTGGTAGAGAGTGATGTGCAGCTGCTGCTATGCTTACACAGAGTGCCACAGACCTTACACCTATTGAAAAAAGATTTCTCAGAATACACTAATTACACCAGTTTTTTTTTGAGCTTTATGTTGTGTTGGTGATTTCAGTAGCATCTCTGGATTGCTTAGGTCTCAAGATAATGCAACATCATCATTCTTGAATTAGTATTAATCTTGAGATTGCTAATTTCAGGATCATGTGAGGACTAATACTTACAGAAATGCTATCATGCACCACAAAGATCTAATTTCAGGCAAGGTCAGAGTTGCTTACAGTTTGTATGCTTACTGGACTACATGATATTCTTGGATAGATACCAAACAGGATACAGCTTTCTGTTCACTCAATTAACTCATGAATGGCTGAAGTTTCAATTTTCAGGTCGTATTGGATGTTGGCTGCGGCACTGGCGTTCTTTCTATATTTTGTGCTTTTGCTGGTGCCACTCGGGTAACTTAAGTAATTAATTATTAGCTGGACACCTATCTAAGTGTCCCTTTCTATATAGATGTTAAGTATGTTTCGAATCTTTGTTGCTCCTCAAGCCTTTTCCTCATTTTTTTCTTTTCTTTCTGTATAAGTTGGTCGCTTAGTGAATTCACACTAAGCAGATAGGTTTTTTAATCACGGTGTAATTTGTTTTTCTGTGGATCTTAGCTGTCCATTTGTGAACAACATATCTGACAAAAAAAATGATATTCTAAAGAGAGAACACAGGAGCAAACTCTTTCACCAAAAAAATAAAAAGAGATTAGCACCAGATAGTCATTTAAAAAGCTGCATCAATGCACGCATTGATAATTTGATCTGTACCATAAGATCTATTGTACCCATTGTTTACCAATACTAGTAGCCTCCATGTTTACACTTTTCTGTGCTTTGAATCATCTTTCATTCGATTGCAGCAATTTAGCCCTTTCTTTTACAATAAGACACATATATGCTATATTGCTGTGTAATAATAATTATTACGGGTTCATTTTGCAATGTTGCTAATTCATTTTATGATGTGGATGGCAGATTACCTGTTTTCCATTAATATTTAATTTTTAATTAATCTACTGAGTTTATTGTGTTCAGGTCTATGCAGTCGATGCAAGTGATATTGCGTTACAGGTATATCCTCCCCTCTTGGTTTTTCCTTTATGGTTGAGATTGCAAAACTACAAGTAATTTAATAAACTAGTGCTGCACCCCAACTCTTATACTGTGTGCTACTTGAAAGCTAAATGCAACATGGAGGGAAGCCCCTTATGATCAAATAAATACATTTTTCTTAGAATAGTGATAAATACTTAGTAGCTTGAAAAGTGGTGCTAGGCAAGTTCCCTTGCTTGATCTGCTACCATACTATCTGCTAATAATATGTATGTTTGTGAAATGCTTTTGCAATTTCTTTAATATGCATTTTTTACTTTCATTGTTTTATTATTTGCTTCTACAAATTTAATGCTGATTCCATTTCCTTCAATCTAAATGTGTTTAGGCAATGGAAATTGTGAGGGAAAATGAGCTGTCTGACAAAGTCATTGTTTTGCATGGACGAATCGAGGTACACCTTTTCTTGCCATTTCTGTCATAACTATTTCATCACCTTTTGCATGTACCTAAAGCTTTATTTTATGAAAGGTTGAAACATTATCTTGCTTGTAGATTATAGCCAATTATAATATCTTGATTGTAGTTGCTTTAGCATCCTTAAACTAATATTTGAGGCCTTCAGCGTTATGGAAGTTGACTGCTATAATATTCAAATGCAGGATGTCGAAATTGAAGAAAAAGTTGATGTCATTATATCTGAATGGATGGGCTATATGCTTCTCTATGAGGTTCTATAAATATATTGTTTGTGCAGTTGGACTTATTCAACACATCACTTTACATCTGCCTGATATGTGAAATCTGAAATATAGTCATGTTGATTGTAGAGTATGCTGGGGAGCGTAATTTTTGCTAGGGATAAATGGCTTAAGCCAGGGGGTCTTATTCTTCCATCTCATGCGTCGGTAAGTGTTTCCGCAAAATGTTACTCCCTCCGTTCCATATTAAGTGTCGCTGATTAAGTACAAAGTTGTACTAAATCAGCAACACTTAATATGGAACAGAGGGAGTATGTAGCAATGATTTGGTTGAGACATTGATTGAAAAATTGCTTGGCTGACATAAACAAGTAATCGTGCTGCAGCTTTATCTTGCGCCTATTACAAATTCGCACAGATATCAGGATAGTATTTACTTCTGGCGAGATGTATATGGTATAAAAAGTAAGTTCATTGTCCTTTGTATATGTTCTCTTAATAACTACTCCCTCCGTCCCATAATATAAGAGCGTTTTTGTCGAAAACACTCTATTATGGGACGGAGGGAGTAGTATAGATTCCTTAAATATGAGGAGACTTAGTTGCTTGTTCGTAATGTGCCAATAGCTTCCTAAGTTAGCTTGGCATGGAAGCTAATTATTGTTTCTCATTCTCAGATTAATCTGTAATTTATTCTTTGCTTGATTCAGTGTCCTGTATGATGCCTCTTGCAAAACAATGCACATTCATGGAGCCTTCTGTTGAGACAATTAGTGGCGAGAATGTTTTGACATGGCCAACGGTGGTGAGATATTTGTTGCTGAACTGTGTATTCTTCTCTGCTTGACATCTGCTTTGCACACATATCACCCTCGGGCTTTGCGTATAAATTAGTTCCTGTTTGTGTAGCTCTACATTTTTATGTAAGCTGAACTATTTTTTAGTACAACTTACTGGATCCCTTGAACAGGTTGCACAAGTGGATTGCTATACCATACAAGCTCCAGATCTTGAAACTATTACCGCTGCATACAAGTTTACCTCAATGTTGCAAGGTAAGTTGTATTTCATTCTTTTTACATTCGAGGTAGATACACATGGTGAAACATATTCATGATTTCATCTAGTAAATTTGCACAGCTAGGTTTCTACTGATAGTATGATATACTCCCTCTGTAAACAAATATAAGACGTTTTATAGGCTTGACACAAGTATCTAAAACATCTTATATTTGTTTACAGAGGTTGTGTATTTTAATCTGTGGAGTCCTCGAGCTATGATCGTGCCAGGTCTGTTTGAGAGGACTTAAGCTTGATCACTCTAAGACAGTGCTGCTGTTAGAGAGGCTTTTTGATAAGCTGTGGGATGTTTCTGTTGATAGAACAAGCTTCCTGCAGAAGCGGAAAACCCACTATATAAGGCGTACCGGAAAAGTGTTACCTAGATTCTTACTGAAGTCAGGAATCTATTTCCTGTGTGTGAACCTATTGCAGCAAGGTGGCAATTCTTAGCAGCTTCAGGTAGCTAGCTGGTGTTAAGGATGTATGGTGATAAGTAATCACATCTCTTTAGGGTCTCGTTGAGTTGCATTTTCGTCGGGCACACAGATATAGAAGTTCTAAGATTGAAAAACCACAAAAGAGAATGGCCATGGTACCCTCCATTACATGCTCTGGAACGATGATAAATGATGTTTGTTTCAGTACTGATACATACATGCAAAGATAGACTACATACAATTTATGTGCATATTTTTTATCTTGTGGTAGAGCAAGAAATTGCCAGGCCCTGTTCAGATACTGTCACTTGAAATTATTAATGCAAATTACACCGAAGATACATTTTTTCTATAGAGTTACTGAAGACATGCGAAAGAAAACAGCACAATCTTGGGTACAGTTGTACTCCTTGAATTATTTTTTCTTGTCTTTTTCATCTGCATGGAAATCTAAATATGTAATGCTAAGAGCATCAACAGCTGGACTGGTCAAATTTGACCCTCTATACGTCCGCAGCCGCGTCCGTAGATAGTGACTGATCACCCCTCATATCTCCCCGTTCGCAACCGCGCCCTCAAATTTGCCCCCCCCCCCCCCCCCCCCCCCCCACCCCCCCCCCAAAATTTCCCCCCCCCCCCCCCACACACACACATCCATGCGATTAATGCAACGTAATGGAAACTACGGATCAGCATACCAACATAGCATAATCTATATAGATCAGGGATAAACGGGTTATAAGTTTTGTACAATTGGACCCAAAAGAGAAAGTTTATCACCGAGCATCACTAGATACATAGATAAACGATAGCTAGATAAACGGAGAGGGGAGCCGAACATCACCATTTCCTCGCCTGCCCCTTCCCCTTGCGGTCACAGGAGTGGAGGTAGTACTCTTGCTTCTCCTTCGCGAGCCGTGTCGCTTTCGTCGCGGCCTCTTGCTTCTCCTTCGCGAGGCGCTCAGACTCTTTGATGCTGAGCCGGAATGCCTTCGTGTTCTTGCGGTGGAGGCGCCCCGCATCTGTCTCCGCCGCGCTCAGCGACCGGCGGAGGATCTCGCGCGGGAGCTGCTTCTACGTATCGATCGACGCGGAAATCGCGTAGGTGCGGGAGGAACTGACCTCCTCTGCCCTCGGCGCGGCATGCGGTGTGCGCCTTCAATTTGGGTATCCTCGTACGCGGGCACGAGCACCCGACGCCGGCTAGGAGGAGCTGTGGCCGGAGGGGTAGGGGAGGGGTGCGCCCGGAGACGGATGTGCAGCAGCGTGAAGCATGAATGGCCGACGTGGTTGACTGCATTGGGTCGCCAGACCACTGGGGACGACATGGAGCTCAAGCTCCTGTCCCGGTCCATCCGTGCCGTCGGAGGGCAATGCAGACTGTGAGCTCCTCGTCGTTCAGGGCCTCGCTGCCGGAGCCGTCCTCTTTCAATAGCCTGTACCAATTGATGGGATCGGACTCGTTGCCGGAATTGCTGCCGTAGTTTGGCATGGTGGAGGGGAGGGGAGTGGAGGAGACGGGCAGTGGAAACGAAGCGGAGCGCTCGAGAAGAGTGGATTTTAACTAGGGTTTGGTTCGGGGTGGGGTATTTGTGGGAAACAGTGGGCCAGTGTGGCCCGTATCTGACGTGGCAGACGCGTCCGGGCCTCCCCATATCTGCCCCACATATGGGCTGGGTTTGGGGGTGCCGGGTGGCCCAGACGTATAGGGCCGGTTTGAGGGGTCAGGTTGGGTCGCAAAAAAGTGACCGGTCACTGACCGAGCCGTCCAGACGGGCATATAGGAGCAATATGAGGGATCCGGCTGTAAATGCTCTAACCTTGCTCTCTTCTGTGTTATTTTTTCAGCTCCATTGCATGGATTTGCATTTTGGTTCGATGTCGAGTTTAATGGACCAGTTCGCCAGAAATTCAAGAAGCAAGCAAGCCAACCCTTGGATGTCAATATGCAAAATTCCAACCCAAGCAATAAAAAGAAAAAGGCAGATGTCTCAATTGTTCTGTCAACTGCCCCAGAGGACGCCCCTACTCACTGGCAGCAGGTGATTGCTTTAATAAGTGCCATATTGGTTTCCTTTTCACTTAGGTATATGGTTATTTTGAGATTCCTAGAAATTGCATTGCTAACATCCACAAGAATGCTGTTCTTTTTGTAATGCAGACTCTCCTTTACTTATTTGAACCTATCGAGTTAAAGAAAGACCAAATCATGGAAGGTTCTGTTACCATATCTCAGAGCCAGCAACATGCCCGGTTCCTTAACATTTGCCTGAAATATTTGTGAGTCTGATTGCTCTGGTTTGGTGTTATCCAGTTTACTCATTTTCTACTATCACTTTCAAGTTTGATATAACTTTGCATCCCTCTTGTCTGTGCAGTACTGGAGACCAATGGTACGTTAAAGAATCCGTGATGCGATAGCATGGAAAACTTCCATAGAACAATATTTTACTGACAGGTGCAAATCTATCAATTCCTGTGCATCATGAACCTTATCGGCCATTGCAATTTTGGAGCATTCTGACTGAAGCGGGGCATCATGATGGCAAATTGATCAACATATGCTGCCATTTAGTTTTCATTTGGAGAGCTGGAATTTTGGACGTGGAGCAATTCATCCTGAACTCCCAACAAAAATCCATTACTCCAAATCAGGCCTTAGATTTGAATTGTTCCTAGTCGAGTTTGGGTAGATCAGTAGAATGAATGAAGCATTGAAAAATTCAATAATTACATGCTGGCGAAGGTAGTATAGGTTTTCCCTTATGTTAACAGTACAGTTCGTCTTGGCCCATCTGATTAGTCGCCTTTTCTTACACTAGATAGCAATGCAGATTGTTTCTGTTGTTTGTAACAACTGTATTTTCCAACATGACATTCATGCGGCCCTTGAGTGGTTGTAATAACAGACTAAGATTTTCCATGCGGCTGTGAAATAATCATCTGGCAGTGTCAACATATTATCACAGCTGTGTATGTTTGGTTCGATGTTGCAAAAAGTTTTAGGAGTATCATTCATCGGCATTGTGTGTGGCCAGGAGATTTTGTAGGAGTTGCTGTTCCAGTCATGAAAGCGCAGTCGATCAAAGGGCAATTCTGTAATATTCTGCTGAACCATGCTGGGCCATGGCTTCTTGCAGTTCCATCATTATTGAGATGCACGCCAGTTTATTTGTACCATGAAGAAGAAAGCTGGATTAAGTTATCATAACAACCCTAGTGAACACTAATAAGGCTATAATCTACTAGGACCATATATTCACTCCAACAGAAGATGTTGCACACGGGAGTAGGAGACTGTCACATACGGCGAAGTTATATTGGGGTCGTTCGCAGGGAGGCGAGGGCGTGTGGTGGTGATTAGTTAATTTTCCTGTTCCTCTGGATTAATGGGAGGAATCGATCGGGCGATCGTGGGAGCCGAACCCAAAGCTGAGAATATTAGCCTAGTCAGAAATCAGAAATTACTAAGCTATCCCCGAGCTGAACTTTTAGGCGAACCATATCAATGGTTGGATTAACTTAATACCAGGGTACTATGTACCGTACATAATCTCTAGATTTGGCCATAAAACGATTCGAAGCATTATAACCGATATCCAAAAAAGTCACTACATATAGGATGACGATATGTGTCGGCCGACTGGGTCGTGAGCCGTTTGATCCATTGCGACATAGCAGTCTGATCCAGCTGATGAAGTTTGCAACATGGGTCATATTGCGCTTGAAGGTTTGCAACACGAATCATGTTGTGCTGAGATTTGCACAATGAATACTTCACAACATGAGCCATACTACGCTCCCAAGCTTTCTAACATGGCCGACGTTGCGGTCGTCGCTGATGTACCTTAGTGCTGTGCATGTTCGATTTTCCTTGAAGCACATCCGATATTGTCCTTGTAGCTGTTGAATGTGGCCGTCACAACCTCGTCGGTGTTTCCAACACATCAACCCCGCGTTGTCAAGATGTCGTAGGATGTGTCCATGCCCCGCAACGTCAGGGACCATTCCTTTGCAGCAACGACCACCAGCCGCGTGAGAGACGTCTTCATCTCATCTGCTTTGAAAGGCGCATGGAGGCCACTGTTTGTTGGGCAGCGTCCTTGTGGAAGGGGAATCCATGACGTCACAGAAAGAAGCCTCACCGATGAGAGGTAGCCTAAAGAAAGGAGAGAGAGAGATGGGTTTGCTTTGGCTTGAGAAAAACTTATGGCTGTTGTGAAGATAATGATAAGAGAGACAAGCGGTGCGTGTGGTCCCACGGGGGCACGTGGCGTCGGACCGAGTCATGAAAATCGGTCAGGTAGGTTCAAGCTTTTCTTTTATTTATAACCTATGACATGTTGTTTTAAGACAATACAATCAAAGTCGCTCACATATATGAGTATACAATCACCCTTATGGACACACACGCACAGCCTATCTTTATAAGCATCTTTGATAGACTGAACCGGCATAAAGATTGATGAAGTCGTTACAGACGTCTTCGTTGTCGACGGGAACATTTTCTCCCATTGAATGACATCACCAAAAACCTGAAATAAATTCAGGAAAATGCGAGCAGCAATGTCAAGTTTAGGAATTAAACTTTGATGGGCTGGAGATACCATTATTTTTCTAACCATCCAACTATAGATTGGTTCATATAAAGTCTGACATGTTGATGATTTATACATGTGGAAAGTGGAAGCAGAATAAACATCAAACCATAAAAGAAAAACTGAGAAAAAAAAATAAACAACTTAAAATGAAACTAGCCGGTGGGTTTGGGACTTGGGTTTCTGAGAATGCTTCCGGTGTGCCAGGCTGGCGAGGTGGGCCCCGCGGCTGTAACCGATCATTTACCTCGCGCGCCGCCGAAGTGAAAGGGTGGGGAAAATGACGAGCGGCTAAAAATCTCAAAATCGCTGTCAGTGACACAGTAATACGGCCGATTCCGCTTGGCTTCTCTCCCAAGACACGGTAACAAAGCACATTTCACCTCGCCGCCGGCCCGTCCCGTCCCTATAAATTCCCCTCTCTCCCCTCCTTCCCCGTCTTATTCTACATCCACATTCCACACCATCACGCTCGCGAAGCAGAGGGAGAGAGACCGGCGCGGCGAGCGGCGGCAATGGCGGACGCGAACCGGTGGCGGGGGGCAGCGCACGTGGTGTCGCAAGCCTTCGCGCAAGCTGTCGGTGTTCCCGAAGAAGTCCTCAGGTCGATCAACCTCGCCATCGCCAAGCTCGAGGCGCGAGCCGGGTTGCTGCGCGCGATCCGCGACGGCGCCACCCTCGAGGAGGCGACCGCAGGCTACGTCGAGCCGGGTCCCGACGGGGTCCTCCCCGCCGCGCTCCTCGAGGACGCCCGGCGCGGCATCAAGCGCCGCCGCTCGCTCCACAGCTTGGCCCGCGGCCTGCCCCTCTGCGCCCGTGCACTGGGCCGGGCACCCGACGCGGAGACGATCCAGAGATGGGAGATCTGCAACGTCGCCGTGCTCACCTACGCCCGCCGCGCGCAGATGGGGCTCCGCAACGCCGCGTCCTTCTACATGGCGGCCGGGGACGCCATCGTCTTGGCCTCGGTGCTTCCGTTCGGAGCCCCGCTCCGCGTCGCCTGGATGGGGGCGGCCGAGCGGCTCACGAGGCTTGCCTCCAGGGAGGCCACCATGGCGCGCGACAACATGTTCATGATGGGGCTAGCCGTTGGTCAGCAGGCCTGGCTCGCCATGGCCATGATGGGGCTTGCGCCAGGCGCGCTCGGCGGAGGAGTCAACAACCAAGTCCATCACCAGTAAGCCTCTGTTGCCATTCCTTCCTGCATTCCTGCGCCCCGGAGAGAGATTTTTCGCAAGCGCTTCTGTACGGTCTCGGTGTGTGGGGCTCGAAACTCTTGATGAGTTGGTGGGTCAGATAAACACGTCCCCGCTTCTTCTAGTACTATACGTATGTACATTGGTTGTTAATAGTTGTATAGATTAGGTGATTTGTGCTCTAGAATGTCTGGCGTTCACCTGATGCAATCCGGTCTGTCCGCCGTCAGATTCTCTGGCTGACCAATGCAATGCGAACGTGAACATGTGTACTTTGAAACTGTTGCTGCTCGGTTTCTTGTTGAATCTCGAATGTGGGTGATCATCTGCTGTGGTGCACGTTTTGTTGCCCAAAGAAATGTAAATGCGCTTTGATCGTCTACACGTGTTCATATCCAAAATTTCAGTTGATTCAGCATGATAATTTGACGGCCATTTTAATCATATTATACCTGATGTTTGGCTGCAGGCAGTTCCCTGTCTAAGTGTCAAGATATGCAAATTCTGGCCATTAGACCTCCATGATAATTTTAGCCAACGTTTTTATTATTCTCTTCTGTTGGGATAGATCCCTTCCGTTTGACTGGTTGTACAAAGCCTCACACAGTCTTCGCTCATGACTTTGGCTTACTGGGAAGTTCTCTGCTGATACCCAACGTTTTTATTAACCTCCTCTGGCTGTGGAGATTGCCACCAGGCCCTTTTGGTACTATGTGTCTTTTCGTAGCTCGAATAAACATCATATGCACGTGACGACTTTGGCTTACTGGGAAGTTACCTTTGTCTTGATTTTAATTCAGGAGGGATACTTCATTCTGACCAAACATGTTGATTCCATCACCTTAGCTGAGTCGGTGTTTTTGTCAAATGTAGGAGTTCCCTTAACTTAGCAATTGTACAGCATATCATTTGTGCAGGATTATAAATGACATCGTCGAGCAGTGGTGTTATCTGTCCTAGTCGAACCCGAGCGCTTGAGTATGCAGGAGAAACATTTTCTTCTGTTCACAAGGTGTACTCTTTCAAAGTCCCTCTTAGTTAGAAGGAAGTCTGTAAAAGCCCCGTAACAAGTCTGCGCGTTAATTTAGGATTATTGTTATTCGATTGAGCGGAAAATCTGCCGACTATTTTGACAAGGAAGTTAAGCAGGAACGAAGGCTGACATGTGTCATTCCACAATTGGACAAAGATTCGACTAAGACCCGAATCAAAATTAGCCGACCGATGATTAGATACTCCCAAAACTGTATCTCTAAATACTCCTTATCCAAACAACCAAATAAGAATTTTCAGCGATTCGGTGTCCAGGCTCGTCTGCACCTAGACAGAAAAAAATTCACAAAAAATACTAAAAACATTCAAAAAATTCTAAAATTTTCCCATGGTAGAAAATTTATCGCGTGAGGTTTGCTCCAAATTCTAGCTCATTTGGACATCTGAGTAGCTGTCAGCAAAAAAAATCGGGACAAAACAATATATGAATAGTAAACTATTTTACAGACCCTGAATTTGTCTTTTTTTCCGAGAGTTGCTCATTTGTCCAAATGATGTGAAAATTGGAGTGGGTCTCACGCATCAAATTGTCTACCATGGATTTTTTTTTTTGGAATTTTTGGACTTTTTTAGTATTTGTTTTGATTTTTTATTCAACACGGGTGCAGATAAGCCCGGGCTCAGAAAAAAAATTCTTGAATGTTCTATCCCTTTTTAGGGGATATGATACTCTATCTACAAAACAAGGACGCCAATCCCCAACGAACCTTCGCTGGGGGTCATGGCATTCCCCTGGCGGTTTTGTGTATGTAGGGGTGAGGCTAGATTGGCATTTTTAAAAAAAAAATGCTATGGCAGTTTGTTTAAATTATGGGGATTTTTATGCATAAAAATGCCACCATCGGACTAAGGTCTAACGGATCTTGGAATGCTTGTCAGGATCTGACTTTTGGCGAACATTCACCAGATGGCATTTCCCTAAAGGAAAACATTTCTAATCACCCGACAGCTCACATGCAAGCATTCGCTGCCTCTTCTGTGTGACGCGTGTCCTGCATGGACTCAAGCATTTTCTCTTGCAACCGAGCCCTTATTGCAATCTCCCACCGCAACAACTCGTTTGTTGTAGGATTTGGATCCGGATCCCTAATATTATCTCTAGCGGCCTCCCATGTTGCTCCCAAGTTCCTTGTCGAGTCGCGCGCCTCCCTGCGCTGCTTCCATCTCCGCCGCCGACAACTTGCCAGCAGCAAGCATGCTGATGTGGACCACATGCAGGTCACGTTCTACCTCTCAATTTTTATACCATCGTCTATCCATGTTGTAAAGTCCTTCCGCAACATCATCTGTGTGGCAGAGTAGTGAATACGGGAAAAAAAATCTACAATACAATCTCCGTCAAATATTTGTACAACATGATCGAGCTTTGTTTCAATGGGTTCTGCAACACTAACTTTGTTGCAATAACGAGAACGGGGTTGGGCCGCTGAATGGACCAGATCTAACGGTTGCTGAGGCCGCACGACATTATCTATGTTGGCAAAAAGTGAAGATGAAAAAATAATCTGTAACACAATCTCCATTGAATATCTATGCAACACTGATTTTGTTGCAATAATGAGGAGGAGGCTAGGCCGCTGAATGAACTAGATCTAACGGTTGTTGATGCTGCGCAACATTATATATGTTGCAAAAAAGTGAAGACAAAAAAATCTACAACACAATCTCCATTGAATATTTCTGCAACACGAGGTCTCACTAGTAGAAAAATGGTCAAATGTGAAGCACATTAGTGCCGGTTTGTAACAGAACCGACACTAATGTGATCAATAGTACTGGTTCGTGGCGGCGATTAATAGTACCAGTTCATGCCGAACCTTTAGTACCGGTTCATGCCACGAACCGGTACTACAGAGGCTGTGGCAGCCTGCGGTCAGGCTATGGCCCCACCATCACCATTTAGTGCCGGTTCGTACCACGAACCGGTACTAATGAGGTTATGCAAGCTGTTTTTAGTCCCACCTCGCTCCCCTAACAAGGCTTTTACTACCTTAAATATGTTACTTCTCAAACTATCACAAGCACTTGGTCTTCATTAAACTATATGTGTAGAATTTGTGGCCGCAATATGAGTCTTCACCAGTTTACAAATCGTTGAGGACTCATATTGACAATTCAGATTGTACACAAAAAGATCATTGATGATCAAATTATTTTTGATGTATAAAATCATATTGACAATTCAGACTGTAAAGAAATATAAGATCATGATCTAAATGCTCTTATATTTTTTGTGTTCAGTATGCACCATTCAAAGCGACGTCATCAACTTTCAACCATTTCTGCCTTCATTTGCTATTTTTCATGCATTTAATGATTTGTTTTGAGAGCTAAATGACCTTGAAATTGAAAAACACTACAAATGAACTCTGGAAAAGTTGAAACTTGACATGGTATCATCATTTCACCCACATAGCATGTACAAAAAAGTAGAGAGGGTTACAGCAAAAACTGGATGCACTTCGTTTACAAACTGGACAATCTTTTTTGAAGTATTCGGGTTTCTGACAAAATTAAACTCATCTGTTACAAAGGCATTTTATTTTTTTAAACTTATTACAACTCCAGACTTTTTGTGCATTCAGTATGCACCATTCAAAGCGACGCCATCAACTTTCAACAATTTCTGCCTTCATTTACTATTTTTCATGCATTTAATGATTTGTTTTGAGCTAAATGACCCTAAAATTGAAAAGCACTACAAAATGAGATACATTAGTCTCGGTTTGAATTTGAGCCGGCACTAATGTATCCATTAGTGTCGGTTCCAACTGCTAGGCGGGAGGAGCTCTTTAGTACCGGTTCGTGGCGAACCTTTAACATCGGTTCGTGCCACGAACTGGTACTAATGAGGTTGTGTCAGGTCAGGCTGGGGCCCCACGAGCACCTTTAGTACCAGTTCATGGCATGAACCAGCACTACAGTTTCTTAGTAAGGTGTTTTTAGTCCCACCTCGCGAAGAGAGAGGCACTAGGAGCGGTTTATAAGCCCTGAGTGTAGAGACGATGAAGAAGAGGCTCAATGCTCACGTTGCTTAGCTTCAAGCCTTGAGGAATGTGGTAGACTGCATGGAGCTATATGCAGTGCCATCTACACTATTCCGAAAGGTTTGAAGCTAATTAACGAGCATTGCACCTCTTTTTTATTTTTAATAACTTATTACAACTCCGGACTTCTTCTGTTACGGCAAAAACTGGATGCACTTTGTGTACAAACCGGATAATCTCTTTCAAAGTATCAGGGCCGATTTCAGACGAAAACTCATCTGTTACACCGACACTTTATTTTTTAAAACTTATTATAACTCCAGACTTTGAACCATCAAGTTTCAACCATCAACTTGGCATGCTATATAAAAATAAATGAAAAGAAGAAAAGAAAAAAAGCAGAAAAGAAAAAATAGCAGAAAAGAAAAAAAAACTATAGCAGAAAAGAAAAAAACTATATAAAAACTACTTATAAATAAATACAAGAAAATAAATATAGCAGAAAAGAAAAAAACTACTCAGAAATAAATACAAAAAAAATTAAGCAGAAAAGAAAAAAATTATATAAAAAAATTTGGGGCGCTGCCCTGTGGGCCTGCTAGACCACGGGCGTGCAATTTCAGGCCCACAAGGCCCAGCAGACTCACAGGGTAGCGCGCCGTAGTTAGGCCCAGAAGCCTGCTTTATAGAGGAGTTCGAAAAGGCAGCTGCGGCTAGGTTTATAAATCAGTGCGGCTGCCCTTCGCCCGGCGAGGTGGGACTAAACTTTGTGGTGACAGCGCACCACCTTTAGTACCGGTTGGTGGCTCCAACCGGTACTAAAGGGTGACCTTTAGTACCGGTTGGAGCCGCCAACCGGTACTAATGGCCTGCTCTTCCCGCCTCTTGGCCTGGCCAAAGTTGGCCTTTAGTACCGGTTGGTGGCTCCAACCGGTACTAAAGGCCTCTCCTATATATACAACACTTACGAACAATTTCAGTTAGTTCCTCTGTTCGTCTTCGTCGCCGCCCCGTCCCCGTCGCCGTCGTCGCTCCCCGTCCCCGTCGCCGTCGTCGCGCCCCGGCCGTCCCCGGCGTCGCGCGCGCCCCGGCCGTCCCCGTCCCCATCGTCGCGCGCGCCCGGCCGTCCCCGTCCCCGTCGTCGCGCGCAGCGCCCCGGCCGTCTCCGCCCCCGTTGCGCCGTTCCCGTCGCCGCCCCCGTCGCGCCGCCGCCCGTACGCCGCCGCCCCCGTCGCGCCGTCCCCGTCGTCGCCGTCTCGCGCCGCCGCCCGTACGCCGCCGCCCCCGCTCGTACGTACACACACACAATTTTTTTTACTTATTTTCTGTTCTCTGTTTTTTAGATTAATGCATGTGAAATTGTTAATTAGATGAATTATCTAGATAAAAATGTTAGATTAATGTGAAATGTTAGATATGAATTAGATAGAAAAGTTAAATATTAATGTCAATCGTTAGATGAATTAGCTATAGATATTAATTAGGTATATGAGATTTGAACTAGTTGAATTAATATAACTAGTTTATTTGTAGTAATGCTTAGTTGAATTAATTAGTTGAATTAATAGAACTTGTTGAATTAATAGAACTAGTTGAATTAGTTGAAATAATAGAACTAGTAATGTTTCACATATATATAGAACTTAACTAGCTAGATGTTAATGTTAATGATTTTTTTTGTTATTTGTTAATGATTTTTTTTTTCTATTTTTTAATTATATATATATATTTTTAGTTTATATAAATGTTAGATTAATGTCAAATGTTAGATGAATTAGATAAAAATATATGTTAGATATTAATGTCAAATGTTAGATGAATATTAGAATTAGCTAGATATTAATTAATGTTAGATAGTAAGTGTTCAATGTTTCACCTATATGAACATAGGAAATATCGTCTGACGATGAAAAAGATTTTATTATGTGCGAGCACTGTGAAGACCAACGTGGCCTGTGCGACAGAAATTTCCTTGTTGATAATAGGCGCGTCAGCATCAAGCTGGATGAGACATTCGAAGTGGATACAGTAAGTCACAACGGCAAGTATTTTTTCGTAATAAAGCATGACTTATGCTTCATTTACTTGAACTTATAATTTTAAATTTTCACTATTCTACTAGCGCATCCCCTGACATGCTCGAATTTTTTTCTTAGATAAGATAGGTTTCAGTGCGATGAATGATATGGAGGTAAAGAGAGTTTACTTGAAGACCGAGCATGGGTATACTTTCAACGTCAAATGATACAATGCGGACACATACACCCATTTTGAATGCAAAACTTGGCAAGCACTATGCAAGGCTTATGCATTTGAGCCTGATATGGTTATCACCTTTGATATTCGTCCGGAAGATGATATTGAAGGTAATAGAGACATCTGGGTCGATGTGCAGACGCCTCCAGTTCTACCATTATGTGAGTTTTTCTCAACCATGTTTATGTCTTTGATATTGTTTATTCAAAAATAGTTGACAACTAATTTCTATTGTCAGCTTATTTCGGTTCAAGCAAACATGTCCGACGCTTGGTAGACAGGACCTACTAATGTCCCGGGGCTGAACTAAACTGCGAGGAGGTAAGTCATTATGTTTCATGGCTTGAGGATCTTCATACTATCAAGAAAAATTTTCTTCCTGCACTTAGAAATGTTATTACTCAAAACATGCGACCAATAGTGATCGTATTGAACTACGGTCACATCTATAATGGAAAGATGGTAAGATTTTTACTATTTGCCCTTAGTGCATCTTTTGCATACATTATTTTTGAAGCTAAACTTTCATTACTAAGTATATTAATTATTATACGATGTTCTTCAACAGGGACTCCCGATGATAGTTGTGCCTCAGTGGATCGAGACAAAAGGTCGCATGTCAATGGTTAGCTTACAACCAAGATATCCTACATTCCACATGAGTGCATTCAGGATTTCTGAAAGCGATGAATGCTTAATAGTGAAAGATTGGAGCAAAATTATTAACAATCCCAGAGAAGTACTAGGGGCAGCAAGGAGAAGCGCATCCCACGATTAGGAGACAAATTCATCTGCATGCTCCAGTATGATGAATCATGAGAGCTATACATGTTCTATGCTATTTTACCTGAGAGGGAGCAGCAGAAATGATTTAGTTAGTTCATGCTCTTAGTACTTGTCCTCTCATGTCCGTATTCTCGTCCTGAACTTAATTAATCTCAAAGAGTGATTTGCTTGTGAACGCTTATAATATCATGACCATGTTGAACTCGATGATATCTTTGCTTCTGTTACAAGTGAATGTTTCTTCTTTAAGCTAGTGTTGGTGGTGATTAGATAGCGGTAATGACTATGATGATTAAATAGTGGTAATGACGACTATGATGATTTTTAGCTAGCTAGTATATACTGTTGTTGGTGATGATATGATGCAAGAGTTTATATATTAATATGTGATAATGGTGATGAGTTATTATATATATTATTTATGAAAGAAACCGCAAATTAGTTTGAACTGGATGGATCCTAGCTAAGTGATCAAGTATATATATATATGCCATATCCATATTACTTGATCACTTAGGTGATCAAGTAATATATATGGATATATGGCATATACTTGATCACTCAGCTAGCTAATCCACATATGCATCCAGTCGAAACTAATCTGCGGTATTTTCACCTAATGATTTAACAACTCATTATAACGTAAAACAATCCTAAATTAAATTGATAACACAAATTTAAAGGAAAAATAAAAAATAAAATCAAAACCCAAAAACATTTAGTACCGGTTGATGTTACCAATCGGTACTAATGATCTACCGCACCCGTGGCCTGGCTCGTGCCACGTGGTGGCACTTTACCGCCGGTTCGTGCCGAACCGATACTAAAGGGGGGGGGCTTTAGTGCCCACCCTTTAGTGCCGGTTATGGAGCCGACACTAAAGGCCTTTACGAACCGGGACTAAAGTCCGGTTCTGCACCAGTGTCTGTTTTAGTGGGTTCTGCAACACTAACTTTATTGCAATAATAAGGACGGACTCATCTAATTACCAATTGAAACAACTCACCTCAAAAGTCCTGCAGAGCTTCTGTAATCACTAGCAAAAAGGCCCGAGCGTTGCAACAGGAGAAAAATAAATCCAGTCATATCTTTAGCTGGGTCAGTTGGACAAATTATGCGTGACCGGTTAGCAGATTATGACTCGACAATTTTATTTTTCTCCGACCTGACCCGCAGTGCACCGCCAGATGGGCTTCCTGTGTTGGGCCAAAACGGGTGGCGAGTAACGAAACCAAATAGCTTACGTGAAATTAATTGAAACGGGACCAAACGAAGCGGGAAGAAACCAAGAATACCACCTCCTTTTAATAGTAGGTGTATATATATATATATATATATATATATATATATATATAGGGTCGTACTATTCGTCATCTGGGTGGGGAATAGTTATTCTTTATCCCCTCTCTATTTTGACATCAATGAACCGTATTTTTACGTTTCGTAAATTTTGTCTTATTTCAACATAAAAAGAGAATGTAAGAAAATATGTACCCACCGTAAAAATATTTTATGTTACGTAAAATTACAAATGTAAAAAATAGTGTAAAATATACATAAAATATGATTTTTCTGGTCTTATAACCTATTTTTTTTGTTTTTTATACCAAATTTTACATATTAAATCAATACACATGTAACTATTTATATTTTAAACATAATTTATTTAAGAAGGGATCGTAAGATTACCTCGGATAAAGAATAATTTATTCTGCATCCTGAGTGATGAACAGTAACACTATATAGATATAGATATAGATTGCCGCGTTTCCTATCATCACAAAAATGAAAAGAATTGTATCACGTCTTCTATAGATACATCCGAAATTCAAGGGAGGTTAATAGGAGGTTAGTGTGAATTTCTTCCCTACGTTTACGTAATTAAGTTCGTATAAATCTCAGCCCGGTAGTTTTATCGGAATCCATCTGGAACGCTAGCCCGTGCCTTGACGACGCTACCCGCGAGTAAGGTGCTTTTGGTCGGGATCAGTTCGGATCGGACTACAGGCTGGCTAGCTAAGGAATCAGTTCGGACTACAAGCTGGTTATATTACGGGCTGGTTAGATTACAGGGGTCTACACGTAACATAACAGCAAATTAAAGGAAGAAGACGGCCGTGGTCACAATGGCGATTAACCGACGGCCAAAGAAGAAGAGAAACACAAGAGCGGCTCACCGCGAACCGCTCGATTGGCTGGATCTCCCCTCCGAACTGCTGGAGCTCATCGCCCAGCGATCCCGCGATCCCATCACAGGGCTCACCGCGTTCCGGTCTGTCTGCCGGACATGGCGCGCCGCGTCAGGGCAAGCGCCTCGCCTGCTGCTCCCCGCCCCTCGGAACCGCTCCGCTCCCCGTGCCGGCTCAGCGCACTCGCTCGTCTTCCCCTTGCCGGGCGGGTGGTCGGTCGTCGTCGATGCCCGCGACGCGTCCTGCCGCCTCTCGCACCTGACCACCGGCGCCACCGCCGCTCTGCCCAAGATCAGCGCGGTCCACGACGGCAAGACCATGTCCGACATCAGGTACGTGCACCATACGGCTGACGAGAGCGCGCGCAAGGTCCAGATCCGCACCCCCTTCTATGATGTATCCTTCCGGACATACCTCGAATTCTCAGATCACTTCCGCTTCGCCATTCATGCCCCGCCCGGTTCTTTGTCAGCAAGCACAGACGACATGATGATCATCATGTTCCACCGCTGCTTGCTGGAACGAGAGAGCATAGTGGTCTGCCGGCCGGGAGATGCGGCCTGGACGAAGCTGCCAAAACGCCCGTCTTCTCGCTTCGACTATTTCATCGATGTAACCTCTTTTCAGGGCAAGATTTATGGCTTGGAATCTAATGGTGCCACATTGGTGTTTGACGCAACCACACTCGAGTTCCTCTGCTCGATTGATGCGCCACAGTCGACGTCCAAGCTTTACTCCATGATATATTGGCCTTACAAACATGATGATCCTGTCGATTTCGACTACTTCCATCTCGTTGCATTGCCAAGCAAGCTACTTTTGGTCGTTCTAAGCGTGAAATCACTTGAGCCAGCAGGTTTTGCCTTCTTTGAGTTAACGTCTGGATCTAGGGATGGCCAGCTCTCCTGGCGTAAGGTAACAGGAGATGGAATCGGTGGCAACTACGATGTGTTCATGGATTGCCACCATGCGACCTTTAGCGACAATAATGGTGTTGGAACCGGAGCTCGGATATATTATGTTCTTCACCGGACGTGGCATCCCAAAGCATCGGCGTACTACTATGAGATGCATGACGGCAAGATGGAGTGCCTGTACATGTCACTAGACGATAATCGTGAATACTCAACTAAGCCTAGTTGGTTTGTTCCCTAGCTAGTTTGTTGATTTTCCATGTGCATAGTGCGATCAACCATGTAAACTATGATCTATTAATTGCTTTGCAGGCCTGGTGCGTACTACAGGTTCGATGTACTGTGCAAAATTTAAGATATCAGTTCTTTTTGTTCATGATGACAAACTGCAATTCGGTTTTGGTTAGGTTGATATGCATTTTTTTGTGAGGAAAGATTGGAATTCATTAATTAAGTGGCACCATGTCTGCATTACATAGGTCCGAAACCTTGTCCGGCCTAGAACGAAGCTACACCGCAGTGCGCTTCTTTATTCGACCAAATTTCGCTAAAAAGTGACTAACAACATTTTGTTCACACCTCACAAGCTTAACTAAGAATTCATCATGTTCCCGAAGACGCGAAGTAATCTTGCGGATCAACATCACATGCTCCGACCAGTCGCCAATACCTTCTTCGATTAGTTTATCACTTCTACGCAGTCCATTTGAATCACAAAAGGCAGCTCAGACCAGTGAGTAGTCAGAGAGATGCCTTCTGAACATGAGCAAGTTCAAATTCTAGTGGTGATGCACACGACCTTAGCTCATGGCAAGACAAAAAAAATATATTTCCATGTTCATCCCGGAGAACCATGCCAGCTCCTGTAGTTCCGTCCTTGGCAGGAAAGGACCCGTTGATGTTGAGCGCAGCCCAGCCGGCCGGTGGTGCCTCCCATCCAAGTGCTGATGGCTTCTTATGCTCTACATGTGATAACAATTTCCTGCTGTACAAGGGCGCAGCCACCATTTTTCCTTTGATGTGATCTTCATAAGGGTACGCCTGGATGGCTAGCAATGAGTTGATATAGCTGGTTAGGAATCTGGTCGAGGCTTCGACCAGCGGTGGTCGTTTGTCGTGGACGATCTCATTTCTCACATGCCAGCAATGCCAAATCATCATGAGCGTATACATCCGCTCCTCTGGTGACAAGTCCGCGAGCAGATGAAAAAGCCACTCTGGCCCAGTGTGCATGACTCGGCGGATGTCTGGAATATTCCATTGCCGCGCCATAGCTTGCCATAAGACGACCGCTTGAGGACATCTGCAAAGAGCATGAAAAGTGTCCTCCGGTTCGGTAGCACACACATGACACATCTAGTTACGTCACATCTAAACTGATGTCTACTCTGTTTGTGATCTATTTTTTGTCTTTTTTTTTCTTGTTGCTGCATTATATATTTGTGGGAGTTTAGATGTGACATCTTTAAAAGACATTTAGATATGAATTAGATAAACTGTATTTGTAACATCGGTGTGTTGTAACACAAACGAATTCTATCCTCTCGTAACTAATAAGACGAGGTAAATCTTTTACCTCCGCTTCACAAAAAAAAAACTTAGTTTTGATAGGTGTTTTCCATCAACACTACATGTTAAGAATTGTTCTCACATTTCCAATGCTCGATTAGTGTTATAGGAAATACTCCCTCCGATCTATATTACATGTCTTAAATTTGTTTAGATACAAATGTATCAGACACGTTTTAGTACGTGGGCGTCCCACTTCGCTTTGTTGGTTGATTGCCCGCCCCCAATAAGATCGCCTCCATCCTTCACGTGGTGTGGACGCTCGTACCCCCTCATCACTCGCCCCTCCAGGGCGATCCGGGGGGGGGGGGGGGGGGGGGGGGGGGAGGGGGAACCCTAGCCCCTAACCGCCTCGATCCCATCCCTTCTTCCCCTCTATCGCCGGCAGGGGACAACACCGGGTAGAGCCCGTGTGTTCGATAGCGGCGACGGTGGGTTGTTCCTCCTTCCCTATACGACGACGTGGGCGCAAGATCCGCGGAGGTGCGGCCTCTTCCTCGATCCATGGTGGCGTGGTGGCTCCTGCTGGAGGCGTTTGTGGTGATGCGAGGTGAGATGGACAGAGGATGGAGGTGGGGCTAGGCGTGGCCGGTGGCGGCGTCCGGCCGGGATCCGGTCTTGGCGGACCCGACGGCGACTCCAGCCCAGATTCGAACATGGCGGCGACGGCGTCCCCTCCGCCGGGGATGATGGGCCAGATGGTTGGTCCTCATGGCGGCGGTGGTGGTCGCAGCGGCGTCCGACCCGGATCCGGTGTTGGTGGACCCGGCGGCGACTCCGGCATGGATCTGAACATGGCAGCGGTGGCATCCTCTCCGCCGAGGATGACGGACCAGATGGTTAGTCCTCGTGGCGGCGCCGGTGACGGCGGATCTTGGGATCCCGCACCCGGCGACATCGTAGGACGCGCTTGGCGGCTGGAGCTTCCTCCGGCGTCGACGGCGCGTGATGCGGGATCGCGGCGGCGGTTGCTGTTGTATGGGCGGCGACAATGGCTGGCGCAATGGTGGGTGCTCCATGTAGTGCCCGGAATCGGGGCGGCGGCTGTCGGTGTCAAAACCGGCAGATCTCGGGTAGGGGGTCCTGAACTGTGCGTCTAAGGTCGATGGTAACAGGAGACAGGGAACACAATGTTTTACCCAGGTTCAGGCCCTCTTATGGAGGTAATACCTTACGTCCTGCTTGATTGATCTTGATGAATATGAGTATTACAAGAGTTGATCTACCACGAGATCATAATGGCTAAACCCTAGAGGTCTAGCTTGTACGGCTATGATAATGTATGTCCTCCGCAGTAAGTCCTCTGGTTTATATAGACACCGGGAGGATCTAGGGTTACACAAGGTCGGTTACAAAGAAAGGAATCTACATATTTTAGTCACCAAACTTGCCTTCCACGCCAAGGAGAGTCCTATCCGGACACGGGTGTAGTCTTCGGTCTTCGTATCTTCACAGCCCATCAGTCCGGCCCATGGCTAACAGGCCGGACGCCCGAGGACCCCTTAGTCCAGGACTCCCCGAGTAGCCCCTGAACCTGGCTTCAATGACAAGGTATCCGACGCATAGGCCTGTCTTCGGCATTGCAAGGCGTGTTCCTCCTTCCAAACTCCACAATAGCCTTCGGATGTATCAACGTGTCCGGACCTGTAACACACACACACACACACCACACAGCCGCAAAGAGAATATAATATTCCAGGAGTCCAAACTGCCGACAACTTTTTACAACATGACATCACGCTCGCCTGGTTTTTCGAACCGTTTCCTGTCCCGCCGTTCCACGTTTCGAGGCGCGGTTGCTATTGGCACGTTCTGTCAAAGCAGAGATCGTGTCCCCTTATTGGGGATTCTCATTAATACGAGCGCGGGTAACCCAACCGCTCCATTAGAAAGATTCCTTAGGAATAGGCAGGCTTTCAGGCTCAGGAGGAGGCGTTTAATCCCCGCTGCCTTTATAAAGGAACCAAGGGCCGTCCTTCTTGACGCCAAACTTCTCCTCAGCCTCTCCAGCCTCAAGTTCTAGCACCCAAGGTTTCGATTTCATTGCTCCGAGCTTCCTCATTATGTCCATCCCTCAAGGCCGATGGGTGGCTTCCTCTGTTACAGAGGAGGATATTGCGAAGCTTCGAGCAGCCAGATACCTGACCGCGGAAATCCACCACAGGCTTCCTGCTCAAGGGCAGGTTATCCCGACCCCCAGATCTGGCGAGAGGGTGGTGTTCATCTCACACTTCCTTCGAGGGCTAGGGCTCGCTCTTCACCCCTTCGTCCGGGGGCTAATGTTCTATTATGGACTTGATTTTCACGATCTAGCCCCGGAGTCTTTCCTCCATGTCTCGGCGTTCATCATTACGTGCGAGGCCTTCCTTTGAATCCCCCACACTTCGGCTTATGGCTCAAGACCTTCATTGTGAAACCAAAGGTAGTCGACAGGGAACAGGCGGAGTGCGGCGGTGTTGTAGTCAGCCCACTCATCAACACTCCTTGGCCAGAAGGCTCTTTTGCCGAAACTTCCAATCAATGGAAGCAAGAGTGGTTTTACGTTACGGAGCCCCGCAGCACCAAGTGGGTAGCTGCACCCACGTTTTGCCCTGGCCCACCGTCACAGCTTGCATCGTGGGTCAACAAGGGGCTGGATTGGGTATTAGTTGATGAAGTGCGAACTCTACAAAGCCGCATCCGAACCCTCCTCGAGAGGGACATCGATCGGGTCAGCGTGATTCAAGTAATGCTGATTCGCCGAATCCTTCCATGCCAGCGTAGGCCTCTCCGTATGTGGGAGTTCAATCCAGCAGGACCACGAACCCTCCAACACTTCTTCGGAATTACGCACAAAGGGATGTGGCAGTTGTTTTTCGGAAAACGAAAATGTTGGCCGGACACTACTGAGGACACATGCCTCGACTGTAACCGTCCGGATACTCCGGTAAGCATTTGACTTCCGAACACCCCCTCTTTTTTAAGTATGCTGTAATACTTTACTGAGCAAACTATCTCTTTCCAGGGCTGGATAAAGAGAGCGAAGCTGATTAGGTGTTCGGCCCCTCTTCCCGAGGGTTCATCGGATCCTGTATTAACAAGGATGCTAACCCCGACACCGTACTAGATGCCTGTGAAGGAGGGCAAGGCAGAGAGGACCAAAGATGCACCAGGCATCGCGTCCGGAGGAATCAAGATTCCATTATCCGAAGACAAAAATGAAGGGGAAGTCAATGTCTCTTCCCCCCATGGGAAGAAAAGGGCCGCCTTCGAAGATTGGGAGGAAAAGGCTCCTAAGCGAGGCAAGATGCCTTCGTCGGGTGGCTCGGGCTCGGAGGACAACGTCATCGCGTAGTCCCATGACAAGGACAAGCCTCATGCCAAATCATAAGTGAACAAGGGTGTTTTAAACACGTCCTGTCCCTTTCTTATAACGTCTAGAATATATGTTTTTTGTAGTTCAGTATGCAGTCTTCTTCAACAATCCTCTTCCTTGGGGGATCTTCTGCCGGAGATGATGGAAAGCGAGATGTCTCCACCAATCTCCTCGCCCAACAGGGAGGATGACTTCGAGGTGTCGTCGCGGAGGGTCTCTCCCCATCAAGCGGTGCGAGGGGTGATGAAGACACAACCCGAAGGTGATACTTCGGTGGCCCAGGGTCCGGGGACCAACAATAAAGGCCCCGAACATTCCGGTCTACAGCTGGATACGAATAAATAGATTCCTTCAACGGGAGGTCGTACTCGTACGGCAGCCTCCGGAGACCCAGAGGCGCCGGATATATTGACGAACATGCTGCGACAGACATCTGTCTCAGAGGAACATCGTACCTTGATGGGCACGGTGGTTGAAAAGGTCCTGGCCACGAAAAGAGGATTGCATGAGGCCTCCGTGGGCCTGCTAAGAGGCTTCGAGGTTTGTACCGTAATCTGTTTGATTGTGTTTTATTCAAGAATACACCTGTGTATAGATAGTAGCCCCCGAGACTCTGATTGGCTTCCCGAGGGAGGCTATGAGAGGATCAAAAGATATGCCCAGGAAGTAATATGATTAATTGGAACACAGGCTGTAACCTCCCCGGAAACTGTATGGACTGTGGAGATTGCGAATTTGCAACACAAGATTGATGAGGCAGATGCTGATATTGCGCTTATCAACATGCGTCTTGACGAGTCGCAAGGTATGTATTCGGAGCAATCCTTACATATACGTATTTGTAATATAAGCGTGACGCTGAAAATTGCATATTGGAATGTGCATGGCTGCAGATGGTGCCGCCGCCGTTGAGAATCTTTGGGCAGAGCAGGCCCGGGCCAAGGAGCAGGCCCGGTTTAGTAATGCGGCTGCCGAAAAGGCATCGGCCAAGTTAAAGGCCGAACAAGCTGCTCGACACCAATATGAGGAGAAAATATCCTCAATGGCGCTCGAACTGAAAAATGCTATGAGCCGCTGTGAATTCCTAGAGGAGGAGTATAAAGCCAAAGCGGCTGAGTGCTACCTCTTGAGCACTGCGTTGGATTTCCCCGAAGAGGAGAGGATGATGCAGCAAAGTAGCGTAAGTATTTCCCTCAGTTTTTGAGAACCAAGGTATCAATCCAGTAGGAGGCTACGCTTCAAGTCCCTTATACCTACACAAAACAATAGCTCAACGCAACCAACGTGCTTAGGGGTTGTCAATCCCTTCACGGTCACTTACGAAAGTGAGATATGATAGAGATGATAAATAATATTTTTGGTATAAATATGCAAAGTAAAAAGTAAAAGCAAAGCAATAATAAAGTGATGGAGATTGATATGATAAGAAAGAGACCCGGGGTCCATAGGTTTCACTAGTGGCTTCTCTCAAGAGCATAAGTATTCTACGGTGGGTGAACAAATTACTGTTGAGCAATTGACAGAATTGAGCTTAGTTATGAGAATATCTAGGTATGATCATGTATATAGGCATCACATCTGAGACAAGTAGACCGAAACAATTCTGCATCTACTACTATTACTCCACTCATCGACCGCTATCCAGCATGCATCTAGAGTATTAAGTTAAAAACAGAGTAATGCCTTAAGCAAGATGACATGATGTAGAGGGATAGTTTCATGCAATATGATAAAACCCCATCTTGTTATCCTCGATGGCAACGATAAAATACGTGCCTTGCTGCCCCTTCTGTCACTGGGAAAGGACACCGCAAGATCGAACCCAAAGCCAAGCACTTCTCCCATGGCAAGAACAACCAATCTAGTAGGCCAAACCAAACTGATAATTCGAAGAGACTTGCAAAGATAACCAATCATACATAAAAGAATTCAGAGAAGATTCAAATATTATTCATAGATAAACTGGATCATAAACTCACTATTCATCGGTCTCAACAAACACACCGCAAAAAGAAGATTACATCGAATAGATCTCCACAAGAGAGGGTGAGAACATTGTATTGAGATCCAAAAAGAGAGAAGAAGCCATCCAGCTACTAGCTATGGACCCGTAGGTCTGAAGTAAACTACTCACACTTCATCGGAGAGGCTTGGATGATGATGTAGAAGCACTCCGTGATCGATGCCCCCTCCGGCGGAGCTCCGGAACAGGCCCCAAGATGGGATCTCGTGGATACAGAAAGTTGCAGCGGTGGAATTAGGTTTTTGGCTCCATCCCCGATCGTTTGGGGTACATAGATATATATAGGAGGAAGGAGTACGTCGGTGGAGCTTCGAGGGGCCCATGAGGCAGGGGGGCGCCCTGGGGGGGGCCCCACCCTCGTGACCACCTCATGGCTTTCTTGACGGGGGGTCCAAGTCTCCCGGGTCTTATCTGATGAGAAAATCACGTTTCCGAAGATTTTATTCCGTTTGGACTCCGTTTGATATTCTGTTTCTCCGAAACACTGAAATAGGCAAGAAACATCAATTCTGGTCTGGGCCTCCGGTTAATAGGTTAGTGCCAAAAATAATATAAAAGTGGAAAATAAAGCCCAATATAGTCCAAAACAGTAGATAATATAGCATGGAGCAATCAAAAATTATAGATACGTTGGAGACGTATCACTGAGCTTGACAAGGCCCTGCGAGAGGCGAAAGAAGCGCGGTCCAAATCCAGAGCGGCCCGTGAGGAGATCCGGCAAGCTGGGGAGATCGCAGCTGGTAAGCCATTTTTATTACAGACGAAGTTCGGAGATCCAAATTATGCTCAGCTTAACCAAGTGTGGAGTTCTCCAGACGTGTTTTTGGACCTGCCGAAGAGTTCATCCGATGCAGCGCAGTTTTACCAAGCACAAGAGGGATATGCAACGGAGAAGTTTTTCTGGTCGCAGTTCGGCGCATCAAAACGCCCTCTTCTGCTGAATGAACAGATGTCCCAATGGGCTGAGCTTCACAGGATGTCCGGCGCTGCCATGAAGAACGTCATACTTCAACAGTGGCCGACTGAGCCGATTCTGAATAGCTATTTAGCCTTGGTGCGGCGGCTTGCTGATGCGGTGCCACGTATTGATACCGTGAAGCGGTCAGCATGCATTGAAGGTGCATGGATGGCCTTTGCCCGAGTTAAGACATACTGGGGGAAGATGAAGGCCGTCGATGTTGCGGCGCAGGGTCCACCCAAGGGCAAGGACCATCACGCACTAGATCATACTTTGAGGGCGTATTAGAGGCTGCCCGCTTGATAGAGAGTCAATGTTCGAAAGGCATAATATTCGAGTGAACCTTTTACGGGTTGTAAAAGACAATTGTTATAATCAGTCTATATGTTGATTTTTCCTAAAGGCTTTTGTTCCTCCTGTGCGGCCATTTGTATATGAATTGAAAGTTTTCCAGTCGTCAGCTTCAGCCCCCTCATAGGAAGTACGGGGGTGTTTGGAAAAGCATTTGATCACTCTTGACCCAACGTCTTGGTCCGTGAAGGAGGTGTCAATGCGGCGAACCAGGTAACCAGACTATAGGGCGTTAACACTTTCAGTTAGCCATAGGAGTTTTATGGTGGGTCTACGACATAACCCCTGGTATGTATGTGACTTATTCATGCGATGTGTTTACATATTCGACCGGAAAGAGGTGCTTCGTGTAACACGGAGGGAATAGCGAAAGATTCTGATAAGTCATTGAGTGGTTGACCAGCTCTCGCTGCATCATGACAGTCAGTTTTCGGCTTTCTCTACTGAGGTGCTTAACCAGGTGAACCGGAAGCACAATCGCAGTAGTTCTCCCTTTACTACCCTAGGCGATAGTGCGGAACGTAGGATAGCAAGCACAGGAGCCGGGCAACCCAACTATTGACCTAAGATATGATTCAGAGCTATAGAGCTGTTCGGACTTGTCGGAAACTCCTTTGTTCCCATACTGAGCCCCTGGCAAATTATGCCGAGGTGTACGTTTGAGACAGCCGTAGGGGCAAAACTCGGTCCTTTTAGAAAAGAATGGATTATTTTTTACTGGGATCTGAGTGATGTGCCAATCGTATATATAGATAATACAGCCGCAACCCCGGCTATTTGATATGCCAGGGGCCGAAGGCGGTGGAAAAAGGCACTTTACAGGCTCGAAATAGAGAGTGCGACCTACAAAAAGTTGTTTTGGACCTCCTGTCGCACGTCTGCGCCGCCTGTCCTCGGTGAAGGGACTCCTTGACGGAAACAACCCTTAAGTGAGCATACGAACCCGAACTCCGATAGGGTCCGAGGCCAACCATTGAGCCACTTGTGGAGGGAAACAAGAAAGAAAGAAAAATAATAATAAAAAGAAGGAAATTTATGGGAGTACTTTCAGGTCCGTCCGTGTTGTGTTTCCGCCGGTGCCCAGGGTATTTTTCTTGGAAATATGCCCTAGAGGCAATAATAAAATGGTTATTATTGTATTTCCTTGTTCATGATAATTGTCTATTGTTCATGCTATAATTGTATTAACTGGAAACCGTAATACATGTGTGAATACATAGACCACAACATGTCCCTAGTAAGCTTCTAGTTGACTAGCTCGTTGATCAATAGATGGTTATGGTTTCCTGACCATGGACATTGGATGTCATTGATAACGGGATCACATTATTAGGAGAATGATGTGATGGACAAGACCCAATCTTAAGCGTAGCACAAGATCGTGTAGTTCGTTTGCTAAAGCTTTTCAAATGTCAAGTATCATTTCCTTAGACCATGAGATTGTGCAACTCTCGGATACCGTAAGAGTGCTTTGGGTGTGCCAAACGTCACAACGTAACTGGGTGGCTATAAAGGTTCACTACAGGTATCTCCGAAAGTGTCTGTTGGGTTGGCACGAATCGAGACTGGGATTTGTCACTCCGTATGACGGAGAGGTATCTCTGGGCCCACTCGGTAATGCATCATCATAATGAGCTCAATGTGACTAAGGAGTTAGCCATGGGATCATGCGTTATGGAACGAGTAAAGTGACTTTTGGTAACGAGATTGAACAAGGTATTGGGATACCGACAATCGAATCTCGAGCAAGTAACATACCGATTGACAAAGGGAATTGTATACGGGATTGATTGAATCCCCGACATCATGGTTCATCCGATGAGATCATCATGGAACATGTGGGAGCCAATATGGGTATCCAGAACCCGCTATTGGTTATTGGCCGGAGAGATGTCTCGGTCATGTCTGCATGGTTCCCAAACCTGTAGGGTCTACACACTTAAGGTTCGGTGACGCTAGAGTTGTTATGGAAATAGTATGTGGTTACCAAAGGTTGTTCGGGGTCCCGGATGAGATCCCGGACGTGACGAGGAGTTCTGGAATGGTCCGGAGATGAAGATCGATATATTGGACGAAGGGTATTGGAGTCCGAAATTGTTCCGGGGGTACCGGGTGATGACCAGTGTGTCCGAAAGTGGTTTCGGAGGTCCCGACAAGTGTTGGGGGGCCTTATGGGCCAAGCGGAAGGAGCACACCAGCCCACTAAGGGGTTGTGAGCCCCTCCCACCCCATCTCACATAACCAGGAGAGGTGGGAGCGCCTCCCCTAGGGCAGCCTCCCCTCCTGGCTTGGGGGGCACACTACTAGGGAAAAGGCTAGCAGCAGCGCGGGTTTTAGGCCTATCAGCAGCGCGGGTGACCGCGCTACCAATAAGGCGCTACAGCTAACTCTTAGTAGTAGCGCTGCCTGTACCCGCGCTACCACTATTGACTATAGCAGCAACGCTTTTCAGGAACGCGCTGCTATTACTTAGCTGTAGCGATTTCCCGGTCCAGCGCTACTGTTATATCTTTCACCATTTCCCCATTCCAGCTTCGATAAACTACAATTTCCAGATACTAGGTACTACTAGATATCAATTTCATAAAGCATTATAGGTACTAGGTAGTACTCCCTCGGTTCGAAATTACTCATCGTGGTTTTATTTCAAATTTGAACTCAAACCACGACGAGTAATTTGGAACCGAGGGAGTACTAGATAACAATTTCATATATACTCAACATGCATCCTCAAGCAGTACAAGGTGACATCGACGACAATCATCATATTTAGTTCTAGATGATATTGACGACGATCATCATATGTAGTTCTACATGATATCGACGACGATCATCATATGTAGCTCTAGATGATATAGCCACACACACATATGTAGTTCTAGATGATATCGACGACGATCATCATCCTCAAGCCTGGGCGGTGGGTGTTCCTGATAGTAATTAGGATGGCCTGTCCAGTACGAAGATTCTTGCCAACGAGGAATCTCTTCCACCCAACCGAGTTCAAGTGTGTGCGACCATCTGTGCCCATGCGGTAAGTACATGTGGTGACGGAGCCCCTTGCGGTAAGGCGTAGTCCAACTGAGCCTTCTTCATCAGGATCGATACCACAACTCACAGATAGGTTCTTTGGCAATCTCTGAATAAGAAAAACATATCAATTAATAAATAGCCTCACACATACTCTTGCAAATATATTTCTATTAAGTCTAGATTTCTACACTACCAAAAGACACAGTACTACGCATTTGTACTAATTAATCATGAATTCTACTAATAAGTATATATATGGATTATCTACACTATTAATAGTTCCTTGGATTTTACACTAATAAGCATGTGATCAGACTCTACACTAAAGTATATCATCGACTAGATTCCACAAAGCATATCATTGGACTCTACACTAAGCATATCATCAGATTCACTAAGCATATAATCGGATAATTTGCATTTGTAAGTATAACAATAAAGCATATATATATCATCAAATTACTACATGCAGTATGTATAACATACCATTTCATGCCGATCGACCATGGTACTTGTCAGGCGGGTCACGAATGGCACCCCGACAAAGTCATCACGTGGCGGAATTATGTCCCATAGGTTGCACACCTCCTCCTCGCTCAGCCTCATTCTTTGAGCTATGATGGCTTCATGAAGTGGGTTCTCATCATCTTCATTGAGTGGGTCCTCATTATCTTCATCATCTTCGTCATCTTCATCATCTTCCACCAGGTTGATATAAATGACAACCAGCTTGGGTCTTTCTGCTCTGAAGGAGAATCTGATCAACTCACCACCAGTAAGACGCATGCGAGCGAGGAAACGGGCCCATCCATCTCCTCCAATCTGCGAGATATTGCGTCCTTTCTCGACCTCCATAGTGTACGGCCCCCCAGGAGCCTCAAATGTCACAGTGTCTCCTGTCAGCTTGTTGAATTTCAACCTCACATTGCATGGGATGATCTGTGTAAGAAAAGCAAAATGACACAATGCAGTAATGCCAACACTAAAAATAAAATAGTTGTTACATTTCATCTAATTTCTTACCGCCGCATGACGAAAACTCGGATGGAAGTAGATGCCGAACAGCTTGCCAGTTGCAAGGCTGTTGGCGCACCTTGACTTGCACAGTCGACATAGTGGTGCTGGTGGTGGCGCCATTTTCCTAAAGCAATATGAGCAAAGGATTAACGATTCACTTCACAGGAAACAAGTGGCAAATTTAACTAAATTGGCACCGACATTTTTCCAAAAAATAACTTATTACAAAAAAACTAAATCGAGCATACTAAATCAACTAAATCAACTAGCATACTAAATCAACTAAATCAAAATGTTCTAAATCAACTAGCCTACTAAATCAACTAAATCAACTAGCCTACTAAATAAACTAAATCAAAATGTTCTAAATCAACTAGCCTACTAAATCAACTGAATCATATCAACTAAATCAAAATGTTACATATGAAAGCCTACTAAATCAAAATGTATCAGGGAGGAGGGACAAGGAGGGGCGACTCGAGGAGGGAGAAGATAGTAGGACGGAGGAGGAAGGCGGAGTGAGGAGGGGCCGGCCGGCGGTGAGTGGAGGGAGGACGGATCAAGGAGGAAGGCGGAGCGAGGAGGGGGCGGCCAGCGGCGAGTGGAGGGAGGACGGAGGAGGAGGCCGGTACCGAGTCCAGCGAGGAGGATGAGGCGACAACGACACAGATCGGGGGAGGGGCGACGGGGGAGGACCGGCGGCGCGGGGGGTGAGGAGGAGACCGTGAGTGTGTGTGAGTGTGATCTGTGGATGAGGCTAGTGAGTGGGGGGAGATGGAATGGAATAGCAGTAGCGCGCTATAGGTAAACGTGCTACTGCTAAACTACCTATCAGTAGCGCTTTTCGGCCTGAACGCGCTACTGCTATGTGTCAGTATGTAAAAATATACATAGACATAAAAAATACATTGATCATCAATGGTCTTTTTGTGTACAATCTGATTTGTCAATAGGAATCCTCGCCGGTTGGTTTAAGAACTGGCGAGGACTCCTATTGCGGCCACAGATCCTACACATAGAGTTCAATGAAGACCAAGTGCTTGTGAAAGTTGTAGAAGAAACATATTTAAGGTGGGTAAAACTCTCTTCACGGAGCGAGGTGGGACTAAATTTTTGTAGTTAATTTAGCAGTAGCGATTATTGCCTGAATGCGCTGCTGCTACGTTATGTAGCAGTAGCGCTGTTTATTTTAACGCACTGCTGCTATAACTGGCCTCGCGGCGGCGTCGTGGGAATTTTAGCAGTAGCGCTTCTTGGAGTGCACGCGCTACTGATAAACTTGTTTCAGCAGCGAGTTTCCATGGCCCGCGCTACTGCTACTTAGCAGCAGCGCCTGATTTTAAAGCGCGCTGCTGGTAAGATTCTGTGTATAGGCTTTCCCTAGTAGTGGCAAGTCTCCTAGGGGTGGGGGCGCCCAAAACCCATCTAGGGTTCCCTCCCTGGCCGCCCCTCCCCTAGATGGGATCTTAAGGGGTCGGCCCCCTCTCCCCTTGTCCTATAAATAGAGGGGGGGGGGTGGGTGGGAGGGCTGCGGGGAGACCAAGAGACATCCCCTGGCGCAGCGCCTTCCCTTCTCCTACACCTCCTCCTCCTCCGTAGCGCTTGGCGAAGCCCTCCCAGAGAACCACGAGCTTCATCACCACCACACCGTCGTGCTGTCGAAGTTCTCCCTCAACTTCTCCTCTCCCCTTGCTGGATCAAGAAGGAGGAGACGTCCCTGGGATGTACGTGTGTTGAACGCGGAGGCGCCGTTGTTCGGCGCTTAGATCGGAATCGACCGCGATCTGAATCGCTGCGTGTACGACTCCACCAACCGCGTTCTTGTAACGCTTCCGCTTAGCGATCTTCAAGGGTATGAAGATGCACTCCCTCTATCTCGTTGCTAGTATCTCCTAGATTGATCTTGGTGACACGTAGGAAATTTTTGAATTATTGCTACGTTACCCAACAGTGGCATCATGAGCTAGGTCTATGCGTAGATTCTATGCACGAGTAGAACACAAAGCAGTTGTGGGCGATGATTTGTTCAATTTGCTTACCATTACTAGTCTTATCTTGATCCGGCGACATTGTGGGATGAAGCGGCCTGGACCGACCTTACACGTACGCTTACGTGAGACTGGTTCCACCGACTGACATGCACTTGATGCATAAGGTGGCTAGCGGGTGTCTGTCTCTCCCACTTTAGTCGGATCGGATTCGATGAAAAGGGTCCTTATGAAGGGTAAATAGCAATTGGCATATTACCGTTGTGGTTTTGCGTAGGTAAGAAATGTTCTTGCTAGAAACCCATAGCAGCCACGTAAAACATGCAACAACAATTAGAGGACGTCTAACTTGTTTTTGCAGGGTTTGCTATGTGATGTGATATGGCCAAAAGGATGTGATGAATGATATATGTGATGTATGAGATTGATCATGTTCTTGTAATAGGAATCACGACTTGTATGTCGATGAGTATGACAACCGGCAGGAGCCATAGGAGTTGTCTTAATTCATTTATGACCTGCATGTCAATGAAAACACCATGTAATTACTTTACTTTATTGCTAACCGTTAGCCATAGTAGTAGAAGTAATAGTTGGCGAGGCAACTTCATGAAGACACGATGATGAAGATCATGATGATGGAGATCATGGTGTCATGCCGGTGACGAAGGTGATCATGCCGCGCCTCAAAGATGGAGATCAAAGGCGCAAGATGATATTGGCCATATCATGTCACTTTATGATTTGCATGTGATGTTTATCATGTTTACATCTTATTTGCTTAGAACGATGGTAGCATAAATAAGATGATCCCTCACTAAAATTTCAAGAGATGTGTTCCCCCTAACTGTGCACCGTTGCAAAGGTTCGTTGTTTCGAAGCACCATGTGATGATCGAGTGTGATAGATTCTAACGTTCGCATACAACGGGTGTAAGCCAAATTTACACATGCGAAACACTTAGGTTGACTTGACGAGCCTAGCATGTATAGACATGTCCTTGGAACACAAGAGACCGAAAGGTCGAACATGAGTTGTATAGTAGATACGATCAACATGAAGATGTTCACCGATGATGACTAGTACGTCTCACGTGATGATCGGACACGGCCTAGTTGACTCGGATCATGTATCACTTAGATGACTAGAGGGATGTCTATCTAAGTGGGAGTTCATTAAATAATCAGATGAACTTAATTATCATGAACATAGTCAGAAGGTCTTTGCAAATTATGTCATAGCTTACGCTTTGGTTCTACTGTTTAAGATATGTTCCTAAAGAAAATTTAGTTGAGAGTTGATAGTAGCAATTATGCGGACTGGGTCCGTAAACTGAGGATTGTCCTCATTGCTGCACAAAAGGATTATGTCCTTAATGCACTACTCAGTGTGCTGAACCTCGAGCGTCGTTTGTAGATGTTGGGAAACATCTGACATACACGTTTTGATGACTACATGATAGTTCAGTGCGTAATGCTAACGGTTTAGAATTGTGGCACCAAAGACGTTTTTGAAACGTCGCAGAACATATGAGATGTTGCAAAGACTGAAATTGGGATTTCAGACTAGTGCCCACATCAAGAGGCATGAGACCTTTGACAAGTTTCTTAAGCCCGCAAACTAAGGGAGAAAAGCTCAATCGTTGAGCATGTGCTCAGATTGTCTGAGTACTACAATCGCTTGAATCGAGTGGGCGTTAATCTTCCAGATGAGATAGTGATGGTTCTCCATAGTCACTACCACCAAGCTATTGGAGCTTCGTGATGAACTATAACATATCAGGGATAAACATGATGATCCTTGAGCAACTCGCAATGTTTGACACCACAAAAGTAGAAATCAAGTAGGAGCATCAATTGTTGATGGTTAAACCACTAGTTTCAAGAAGGGCAAGGGAAAGAAGGGATACTTCATGAAACGGCAAATCAGTTGCTGCTCTAGTGAAGAAACCTGAGGTTGAACCCAAACCCGAGACTAAGTGCTTCTGTAATGAGGGGAACGGTCACTGAAGCAGAACTACCCTAGATACTTGGTAGATGAGAAGGCTGGCAAGGTCGACAGAAGTATTTTTGAATATACGTTATATTATTGTGTACTTTACTAGTACTCCTAGTAGCACCAGGGTAATAAATACCGGTTTGGTTGCTAAGTGTTAGTAACTTGAAATAAAAGGCTGCGGAGACTAGCTAAAGGTGAGATGACGATATGTGTTGGAAGTGTTTCCAAGGTTGATGTGATCTAAGATCGCACGCTCCATCTACCATCGGGATTGGTGTTAAACCGAAATAATTGTTATTTGGTGTTTGCGTTGAGCATAGAGATGATTGGATTATGTTTATCGCCATTCGGTTATTCATCTAAGGAGAATAATGGTTACTCTGTTTATTTGAATAATACCTTCAATGGTCTTGCACCTAAAATGAATGGTTTATTGAATCTCGATCGTAGTGATAGACAT
This sequence comes from Triticum urartu, assembly GCF_003073215.2. Lineage (NCBI taxonomy): Eukaryota > Viridiplantae > Streptophyta > Magnoliopsida > Poales > Poaceae > Triticum > Triticum urartu. The sequence goes on from NC_053022.1 coordinate 286,104,330, forward strand.
GTTCATGCCAAAAGATATAAGATAGTAATGATAGTACCACATACTTGTGGCAGTGCCATTTGAGTCATGTTGGTATAAAACGCATGAAGAAGCTCCATGTTGATGGATCTTTGGACTCACTCATTTTTGAAAAGATTGAGACATGCGAACCATGTCTATTGGTAGATATGCATGAAGAAACTCCATACAGATGGATCGTTTGGACTCACTTGATTTTGAATCACTTGAGACATGCAAATCATACCACATGGGCAAGATGACTGAAAGACCTCGTTTTCAGTAAGATGGAACAAGAAAGCAACTTGTTGGAAGCAATACATTTTGATGTGTGCAGTCCAATGAGTGCCGAGGCACGCAGTGGACATCGCTATGTTCTTACTTCACAGATGATTTGAGTAGATGCTGAGTATATTTACTTGATGAAACACATGTCTGAATTATTGAAAGGTTTAAGTAATTTCAGAGTGAAGTTGAAGATCCTCGTGACAAGAGGATAAAATGTCTATGATATGATCATAGAGATGAATATCTGAGTTACGAGTTTGGCACACAATTAAGACATTATGGAAATTGTTTCACAACTAATACCGCCTGGAACACCATAGTGTGATGGTGTGTCTGAACATCATAACTGCACCCTATTGGATATGGTGCATACCATGATGTCTCTTATCAAATTACCACTATTGTTTATGGGTTAGGCATTAGAGGCAACCGCATTCACTTTAAATAGGGCACCATGCAATTCCGTTGAGACGACACCATATGAACTATGGTTTAGAAAAACCTAAGCTGTCGTTTCTTAAAAGTTTGGGGCTGCGACGCTTATGTGAAAAAGTTTCAGGCTGATAAGCTCGAACCCAAAGCAGATAAATGCATCTTCATAGAATACCCAAAACAGTTGGGTATACCTCCTATTTCAGATCCGGAAGCAAAAGTGATTGTTTCTAGAAACGGGTCCTTTCTCGAGGAAAAGTTTCTCTCGAAAGAACAGAGTGGGAGGATGATGGAGACTTGATGAGGTTATTGAATCATCACTTCAACTAGTTTGTAGCAGGGCACAAGAAGTTGTTCCTGTGGCACTTACACCAATTGAAGTGGAAGCTTATGATAGGGATCATGAAACTTCGGATCAAGTCACTACCAAACCTCATAGGTCGACAAAGATGCGTACTACTTCAGAGAGGTACGTAATCCTGTCTTGGAAGTCATGTTGCTAGACACCAATGAACCTACGAGCTATGGAGAAGCAATGGTGGGCCCGAAATCTGATGAATGGCTCGAGGCCATAAAATCCGAGAGAGGATCCATGTATAAAACAAAGTATAGACTTTGAAACAACTACTTGATGGTCGTAATGCTGTTGGGTGCAGATGGATTTTAAAAGGAAGACGAACAATGATGGTAAGTGTCACCATTAAGAAAGCTCGACTTGTCGTTAAGATGTTTCCCGACAAGTTCAAGGAGTTGACTATGTTGAGACTTTCTCACTCGTAGCGATGCTAAGAGTCTGTTGGAATTATGTTAGCAGTTACTGCATTATTTATGAAATCTTGCAGATAGGATGTCAAAACATTGTTTCCTCGATGATTTTCTTGAGGAAAGGTTGTATGTGATACAACCAGAAGGTTTTGTCAATCCTAAAAGATGCTAACAAGTATGCAAAGCTCCAGCAATCCTTCTAAGGACTGGAGTAAGCATCTCGGAGTTGGAATGTACGCTTTGATGAGATGATCAAAGATTTTGGGTTTATACAAAGTTTATGAGAAACTTGTATTTCCAAAGAAGTGAGTGGGAGCACTATAGAATTTTTGATGAGTATATGTTGTTAACATATTGTTGATCAGAAATGATGTAGAATTTCTGGAAAGCATACAGGGTTATTTGAAAAGTGCTTTTCAATGGAAAACTTGGATTAAGCTACTTGAACATTGAGCATCAAGATCTATAAGGATAGATAAAAAATGCTTAATAGTACTTTCAAATGAATACATACCGTGACAAGATTTTGAAGGAGTTCAAAATAGATCAGCAAAGAAGGAGTTCTTGGTGGTGTTACAAGGTGTGAGTATTGAGTAAGACTCAAGACCTGACCACAGGAGAAGAGAGAGAAAGGACAAAGGTCGTCCCCTATGCTTTAGGCGTAGGCTCTACAGTATGCTATGCTATGTACCGCACCTGAAGTGTGCCTTGCCATGAGTCAGTTAAGGGGTACAAGAGTGATCCAGGAATGTATCACATGACAGCGTTCGAACTTATCCTTAGTAACTAGTGGACTAAGGAATTTTCTCGATTATGGAGGTGGTAAAAGAGTTCGTCGTAAAGGGTTACATCGATGCAAACTTTGCCACTAATCCGGATGACTCTGAGTAGTAAACCATATTCGTATAGTAGAGCAGTTATTTGTAATAGCTCAAAGTAGCGCGTGGTAGCTGCATCTACAAGATGACATAGAGATTTGTAAAGCACACATGGATCTGAAAGGTTCAAACCCATTGACTAATAAACCCCTCTCACAAGCGAGATATGAACCCCATGGGTGTTGGATTCATTACAATCACATAGTGATGTGAACTAGATTATTGACTCTAGTGCAAGTGGGAGACTGTTGGAAATATGCCCTAGAGGCAATAATAAAATGGTTATTATTGTATTTCCTTGTTCATGATAATTGTCTATTGTTCATGCTATAATTGTATTAACTGGAAACCGTAATACATGTGTGAATACATAGACCACAACATGTCCCTAGTAAGCCTCTAGTTGACTAGCTCATTGATCAATAGATGGTTATGGTTTCCTGACCATGGACATTGGATGTCATTGATAACGGGATCACATCATTAGGAGAATGATGTGATGGACAAGACCCAATCTTAAGCGTAGCACAAGATCGTGTAGTTCGTTTGCTAAAGCTTTTCTAATGTCAAGTATCATTTCCTTAGACCATGAGATTGTGCAACTCCCAGATACCGTAGGAATTCTTTGGGTGTACCAAACGCCACAGCGTAACTGGGTGGCTATAAAGGTGCACTAAAGGTATCTCCAAAAGTGTCTGTTGGGTTGGCACGAATCGAGACTGGGATTTGTCACTCCGTATGACGGAGAGGTATCTCTGGGCCCACTCGGTAATGCATCATCATAATGAGCTCAATGTGACTAAGGAGTTAGCCACGGGATCATGCGTTATGGAACGAGTAAAGTGACTTTTGGTAACGAGATTGAACAAGGTATTGGGATACCGACAATCGAATCTCGAGCAAGTAACATACCGATTGACAAAGGGAATTGTATACGGGATTGATTGAATCCCCGACATCATGGTTCATCCAATGAGATCATCATGGGACATGTGGGAGCCAATATGGGTATCCAGAACCCGCTATTGGTTATTGGCCGGAGAGATGTCTCGGTCATGTCTGCATGGTTTCCAAACCTGTAGGGTCTACACACTTAAGGTTCGGTGACGCTAGAGTTGTTATGGGAAATAGTATGTGGTTACCAAAGGTTGTTCGGGGTCCCGGATGAGATCCCGGACGTGACGAGGAGTTCTGGAATGGTCCGGAGATGAAGATCGATATATTGGACGAAGGGTATTGGAGTCCGAAATTGTTCCGGGGGTACCGGGTGATGACCAGCGTGTCCGAAAGTGGTTTCGGAGGCCCCGACAAGTGTTGGGGGGCCTTATGGGCCAAGGGGAAGGGGCACACCAGCCCACTAAGGGGCTGTGCGCCCCTCCCACCCCATCTCACGTAACCAGGAGAGGTGGGAGCGCCTCCCCTAGGGCAGCCTCCCCTCCTGGCTTGGGGGGCAAGTCTCCTAGGGGTGGGGGCGCCCAAAACCCATCTAGGGTTCCCTCCCTGGCCGCCGCCCCTCCCCTGGATGGGATCTGAAGGGTCCGGACCCCTCTCACCTTCTCCTATAAATAGTGGGGGGGGGGTGGGAGGGCTACGGGGAGACCAAGAGACATCCCCTGGCGCAGCCCCTTCCCTTATCCTACACCTCCTCCTCCGTAGCGCTTGGCGAAGCCCTCCCGGAGAACCACGAGCTCCATCACCACCACGCCGTCATGCTGTCAGAGTTCTCCCTCAAATTATCCTCTCCCCTTGCTGGATCAAGAAGGAGGAGACGACCCTGGGCTGTACGTGTGTTGAACGCGGAGGCGCCGTTGTTCGGCGCTTAGATTAGAATCGACCGCGATCTGAATCGCTGCGTGTACGACTGCACCAACCGCGTTCTTGTAACGCTTCCGCTTAGCGATCTTCTAGGGTATGAAGATGCACTCCCTCTCTCTCTCGTTGCTAGTATCTCCTAGATTGATCTTGGTGACACGTAGGAAAATTTTGAATTATTTCTACGTTACCCAACAATTTTAAGTGCGTAGTTATGTATGCATGGTACAAATTTTCCAGGTATATACGGCGGACGGCGAAAGCCGAACTGCTAGTCTTGTATGGGATTTGAACGGTCATGTTGAATGGAGACCGGTGGCTTAATGGCCGTCGAGGTATGCGGTGTAATGCCCCCTCTGTGTAGTTCGGCTGATATAGCCGTAGTGTGATCTGCTACCTCTTGAGCACTGCGTTGGTTTTCCCTTGAAGAGGAAAGGGTGATGCAGCAGAGTAGCATAAGTATTTCCCTCAGTTTTTGAGAACCAAGGTATCAATCCAGTAGGAGGCCACACACGAGTCCCTCGCACCTACACAAACAAATAAACTCCTCGCAACCAACGCGATAAACGGGTTGTCAATCCCTTCACGGTCACCTACGACAGTGAGATCTGATAGATATGAAAAGATAATATTTTTGGTATTTTTATGATAAATATAAATAAAGATGCAAGTAAAATAAATGGCAAAGGAAATAACTAAGTATTAGAGGATTAATATGATGGAAAATAGACCAGGGGGCCATAGGTTTCACTAGAGGCTTCTCTCGAGAGCATAAGTATTACGGTGGGTGAACAAATTACTATTGAGCAATTGACAGAATTGAGCATAGTTATGAGAATATCTAGGTATGATCATGTATATAGGCATCACGTCCGAGACAACTAGACCAACTCCTGCCTGCATCTACTACTATTACTCCACACATCGACCGCTATCCAACATGCATCTAGAGTATTGAGTTCAAGAGAACAGAGTAACGCTTTAAGCAAGATGACATGATGTAGAGGGATAAACTCATGCAATATGATATAAACCCCATCTTGTTATCCTTGATGGCAACAATACAATACATGCCTTGCTGCCCCTACTGTCACTGGGAAAGGACACCGCAAGATTGAACCCAAAGCTAAGCACTTCTCCCATTGCAAGAAAGATCAATCTAGTAGGCTAAACCAAACTGATAATTCGAAGAGACTTGCAAATATAACCAATCATACATAAAAGAATTCAGAAAAGATTCAAATATTGTTCATAGATAAACTTGATCATAAACCCACAATTCATCAGTCTCAACAAACACACCGCAAAATAAGATTACATCGAATAGATCTCCAAAAGAGAGGGGGAGAACTTTGTATTGAGATCCAAAAAGAGAGAAGAAGCCATCTAGCTAATAACTATGGACCCATAGGTCTGAAGTAAACTACTCACACTTCATCGAACAGGCTATGGTGTTCATGTAGAAGCCCTCCGTGATCGATACCCCCTCCGGCGGAGCTCCGGAAAAGGCCCTAAGATGGGATCTCGTGGATATAGAAAGTTACAGCGGTGGAATTAGGGTTTTGGCTATGTATCTGGTAGTTTGAGGGTACGTAGGTATATATAGGAGGAAGGAGTACGTCGATGGAGCAACGTGGGCCCCACGAGGGTGGAGGGCGCGCCTGGGGGGGGGGGTAGGCGCGCCCCCTACCTCGTGCCTTCCTCGTTGATTGCTTGACGTAGGGTCCAAGTCCTCTGGATCATGTTCGTTCCAAAAATCACGTCCCCGAAGGTTTCATTCCGTTTGGACTCCGTTTGATATTCTTTTGTAGCGACCAGACCTCAAACAGTCTGATCTCTGTGCTCCGGTGTCATCCCTAGATCAGTAATGCTGACACCACACAGTACTCGGAGGATTTATAGCAGAGTAGCAATCACACACTTATTACATCGAGTGTCTCATAAGAGAACTTATTACAATAAATATGGCTTAAGGCCATCTAATAATGATAACAGCGGAAGGCTTGGAAGATAGGTGAGTCCATCAACTCCAACGGCATCACTGAGTATAGAACCACGACCTAAAAACTCCTTAATCGTCGTCTGAAAAGTCTGCAACATTAACATTGCAGCCCGAAACGGGTCAGCACATGGAATATGCTGGCAAGGTAACACATAGAAAGTAATGGAATGAAACAGCTATACTATATGCAAATTTGGCTGGTGGAAAGCTCTATGGTTACAGTTTTGCATAAAGCCAATTTTTCCATACTTCAAAGGAATAAAATTTATTTATCTATCATGGTAGTTTTTAAACATTGAGAATGGTTGACAGCATTCTCAATCCCAATTAAGCATCATCATTAAACAAAGCCCAACAAAATTAATTTAGAGTAACATGTTGAGATTCACATGAAAATCCAGGTACTAGATACTCAAGATGTCCATAACCGGGGACACGGCTAATCATGATTAGTTTATTACACTCTGCAGAGGTTTGCACACTTTTCCCCACAAGACTCGATCGCCTCCGTTGGGTTTCTCACACTACAGGGTATTTGAGAAGACAGATGACCGAGACATAGTCTTTCAGAAGCGCTAGCACCTTACGATCGGGTAGACCGTACCACCTACATCCCCTACATCTGCTAGTCTACCACTGTAAGAGTTCGCACGACTTAGTCAACTATGCTAGAGCCCATAATAGCTTGTGGCTGCACACGGAAGTTTCTAGTATGAATAGTCTCATGATCCCTTTGAGCCTGGGTGGCGGTCCAAAAGAAAACAGGCAAGTCCTGGAATACCTAGGTGCCTCAATCCACCCAGATGTGTGTTTAAGTTGCCACCTTAGATAAACCATTAATTAACAAAACTCACATCTGTCATGGATATCACTCACCCAATCCACGTCTACTAGCATAGCATGGCATAATAAGCAAACGCGGAAGTAACTCCCAAAGGTTTGATAATAAATAGGTAATAGGTACTAACTCAACTACTTCCCATCCCACAATTTAATTAGATCCTAATCATGCAATGTGTGAGGATTTGATCTAATGCAATAAAACTGGGTAGTAGAAAAGGTATGATCAAAGTGTTACTTGCCTTGCTGATGATCCGGGAAACCTAGCGATTCGAAGTAACAAGCGGCGCACTCCGGGTATTCTATCGTAGACAAACAAACAAGCATACAATAAGTACTCATCTAATGCATAGGTAAAACTCAAATAAGAGATCTAACCAGAAGGTTCAACTTAAGAACTCCGGTTGGCAATAAGAATCAAATCGAACGAAGCAACGAAAGTCAAACGGCGAAAGAAAACAACTTCGTTCTACTAATCTGGATCTAGGGTAAATTTTACAGTAGCAAAATCTTGTTTAAGTTGGTTAAACGGATAGAGGGTTTCGAGACGAAACTCCAGGCGCTTGAATCGCCGGATTCCGATAAACGAGCGAAAAGTTATACTAAAACGAATATCGGATCAGGAATCGCGATCAGAAAAATCGCAGATTTAAATCCAAGAAAAATAAAAAAACGACGAACGCTCGCTAAATTAAATAAACCGGAAAAACCGATCTATTTTAAAAAAACTGAAACTAGAAAAAAAAACCGGCGGAAAAACCGACGGAAAAACCAAACGATTTTTTTTAAAAAAAACTGACGGCGCGGATTACGAGGTGAGGCGAACCTCGGGCGGCGTGCGAGCGAGGCGGCGGCGGGCGGCGGCGGCGGGCGGCGGCGCGCGGGTGCGGGGTTGAGGCGCCGGCGGGCTAGGGTTTGCCCCGGGTGGGCTGCCCCGGCTTATAAAGCCCTGGCGGGCCGGAGTCCTAGTCGGACACGGCCCGTAGGTCGGTTCGTTTTTTTAAATATTACGTGCAGAAGAAAAATAAAAAGAAATACTAAACGGACTCCAAAAATTCCGAAATAATTTTTCACGGGCTTCTAAAATCAAGCCACACAAGGTGAACATTTATTTGGGACCTAAATGCAATTTTGAAAAACGCACATTTTTCCTAAATTCAAATAAAATAACGAAAAATTCCGAAATAAAATCTTATTTGATTTTATTATTAAATCCTCAATATTTATTTATTTTGGGAAAGTCATTTTATTCCCTCTCTCATATTTTTGTAATAGAAATAATTGATGATAAAATAAATAAAATCAAATGATCCTATTCTCAAAATTTGAGAAAACTCAAATATGAAAATAACGAAATCCCCAACTCTCTCCGTGGGTCATTGAGTTGCGTAGAATTTCTAGGATCAACCAAAATGAAAAATAAAATATGGTATGCAATGATGATCTAATGTATAACATTCCAAATTGGAAATTTGGGATGTTACAAACCTACGCCCCTTAAGATGAATCTCGCCCTCGAGATTCGGGTTGGCTAGAAAATAGGTGAGGGTGGTCCTTGAGCAAATCTTCCTCTCGTTCCCAGGTGGCTTCATCCTCTGTGTGGTGGCTCCTGAACTTTGCAAAACTTGATAACCTTGCTACGGGTAACTCGGCTGGCAAACTCGAGGATCTTAATTTGTTTCTCATCGTAGGTCAAATCGTTATCCAACTGAATAGTTTCCAATGGCACTGTGTCTCTCAAAGGTATGTCAGCCATCTCCGTGTGGCACTTCTTTAACTGAGAAACGTGGAACACATCATGAACTCTTGACAATCCTTCGGGCAATTCCAACTTGTAGGCCACTTCTCCCATACGCTCCAAAACTCGATATGGTCCTACAAATCGTGGCGCTAACTTCCCTTTAACTCCAAAACGCTTTGTTCCCCGAAGTGGAGATACTCGAAGATAAGCTCTATCTCCGACTTCGTAAATTGTCTCCTTGCGTTTAGAATCTGCATAACTTTTCTGCCTGGACTGGGCTATCTTGAGCCTATCGGGAATCAACTTCACCTTCTGTTCAGACTCTTTAATCAAGTCAGGTCCAAACAACTGGCGGTCTCCAACTTCGTCCCACGACAACGGTGTCCTGCACCTCCTTCCGTACAAGGCTTCGAAAGGGGCCATCTTTAAACTGGTTTGGTAACTGTTGTTGTAAGAGAACTCTGCATATGGCAAATTATCGTCCCAACTAGACCCGTAATCTAGCGCACAAGCTCTCAGCATATCCTCCAAAATCTGATTGACTCTCTCGGTCTGTTCGTCTGTCTGTGGATGAAAAGCTGTACTGAATTTTAGCCTGGTACCCAAAGTTTCGTGCAACTGCTTCCAGAACTTTGAGGTAAACTGGGTTCCTCTATCTGATACGATACTCCTTGGAACTCCATGCAGACATACGATCCTGGTCATGTATATCTTTGCCAACTTAGCACTGGTGTAAGTGGTCTTTACTGGGATGAAATGAGCTACTTTCATCAATCGATCAACTACAACCCAAATCGAGTCATAGCCTGAACGAGTCCTGGGCAATCCCGTGATAAAATCCATGCCTAACTTATCCCACTTCCATTCTGGTATCGGCAATGGTTGTAACAATCCTGCTGGCTTCTGATGCTTTGCCTTTACTCTCTGACATACATCACAAACTGCTACATACTCCGCAATATCCTTCTTCATTCCGGTCCACCAGAAAATATCCTTCAGATCTAAGTACATCTTGGTATTTCCTGGGTGAATTGAATATGGTGAATCGTGTGCCTCTTGCAGAATCAACTTCCTGATCTCCTGGTCATTGGGCACCTAAACACGGTCTTCAAACCATAGGGTGTCGCGCTCATCCTCACGAAATCCTTTAGCTTTTCCTTTGCTCAGTTTCTCCTTTATAGCGGCAATCTCCTTGTCAGTCCTTTGAGCTTCTCTAATTTTATCCATCAATGTAGACTGAATCTCTAGTGCTTCTACATAGCCTCTCGGAACTATTTCCAAACATAGTTCGCGAAGATTTTCTGCTAACTCCTTGGGTATTTCCCTTGTCATTAATGTATTGACATGGCTCTTACGGCTTAATGCGTCAGCTACTACATTAGCCTTCCCGGGGTGATAATGCAATTTCATATCATAATCCTTGATGAGCTCCAGCCATCTCCTTTGTCTGAGGTTCAACTCCTTCTTTGTGAAAATGTACTTCAAACTCTTATGATCCGTATACACCTCGCAATGGTTTCCAATGAGGAAATGTCTCCATGTTTTCAGCGCATGCACTATGGCTGCTAACTCCAAATCATGCGTGGCATAATTCAACTCATGAGGCTTCAGTTGTCTTAAGGCATATGAAACAACTCCCCCTTCCCGCATAAGCACTGCTCCAAGTCCTCGACGTGAATCGTTGCAATACACCTCATAATCTTTGGTCTGGTCTGGCAAAATCAACACTGGTGAGGTAACCAAACGTTTCTTCAACTCCTGGAAACTAGCATCACATTCCTCCGTCCATATGAACTTGGTATCTTTCTTTAACAACTCAGTCATAGGCTTCGCAATCTTTGAGAAATTCTCAATAAATCTCCGGTAGTATCCTGCGAGTCCAAGAAAACTCCGGATCTCTCCAACTGTTGTTGGGGCTTCCCACTTGGTCACGGTATCAACTTTAGTGGGATCAACTGCTATACCTTCTCCAGATATAACATGTCCGAGGAATCCTACTTCCTTCAACCAAAACTCACATTTGTTGAACTTGGCATATAATTGATGTTCTCTGAGCTTTCCAAGTACCAAATGCAAATGCTCCTTATGCTCCTCTTCATTCTTCGAATAAACCAGGATATCATCAATGAACACTAAGACGAACTTATCCAAAAATTCCATAAACACTTTGTTCATCATGTTCATAAAATAGGCAGGTGCGTTAGTCAGACCAAATGACATAACTGTATACTCGTATAGCCCATACCTGGTGGTAAAAGCTGTCTTAGGTATATCCTGTTCTCGAATCTTCAACTGGTGGTATCCTGATCGCAGATCGATCTTGGAAAATACCTTAGCTCCTTGCAATCGATCAAACAGATCATTGATCATTGGTAGTGGGTACTTGTTCTTGATTGTTACTTCATTCAATCCTCGATAATCAACAACCATCCTTAGCGATCCATCCTTCTTCTCCACTAGAAGTACTGGCGATCCCCAAGGCGAAGAACTTGGGCGGATATATCCCTTATCCAGTAACTCCTTAATCTGCTTCTTATTTTCCACCAAATCTTTTGCAGGCATCCTGTATGGTCTCTTTGATATTGGCCCTGTGCCTGGCAATAGCTTAATCAAAAACTCAATATCTCTATCCGGTGGCATGCTTGGCAACTCCTCTAGAAATACTTCAGGGAAATCCTTCACTACTGGTACTTCCTCCTGCACAACTCCTGTTAAGCAATTTACTTGAGTCCTCTTTGGCACATGCCGGGATACATACTTGATCCTTCTCCCTTCTGGGGTGGTAAGAAAAATTGACTTACTAGCACATTCAATATTCCCTTCATACTTTGACAACCAATCCATGCCTAATATCACATCCAGTCCTTGGGATTCCAATACTATTAGGTCTGAGGGAAAAACATAGTTACCAATCCTTAATGGTAACCGATCACACCATCGACTAGCCATATACTCTGCTCCAGGCGAGGTTACTAACATGGGTGACCTAAGGGCTTGGGTTGATAGGTTATACTTATCCACAAATCCCCTTGAGATGTATGAATGCGATGCACCAGTATCAAAAAGAACGAGTGCAGTAAATGACTTAACCAAAAACTTACCTATTACTGCATCAGGCTGAGCTTCAACCTCCTCCACGCTAACGTGGTTCACCTGTCCCCTGTTGAAAGGGTTCGGCTTCTTCCCAGAGCTTCCATTGCCATTTCCATTTTGTATCTCAGGGCATTCATTGGCATAATGTCCGGTCTTCGAACATTTAAAGCAAGTGACTTGGCTCAGGTCCTTCTTGGCTGGGGTTGATGGGTTGGTGCGATTCTGGCCGTTGCTTCCTCCATTGCCATTACCATTCTTGGTGCCATTGTGATTGTGTGAGCTACCTCCTCCATGGGTATGCTGAAAATGTCCTCCCGGTCTAGGGGTAAAACGTGGCTTCTGCTGAGCTCCTAAAGTGCACTTTCCTTGTCCATACTTCCTCTTGCGATTCTCAATTTGCTGCTGCTTCCCTTCAATCATAAGAGCACGATCTACCAACTCCTGGTAGTTGTTGAAGGTTGCTACCATCAACTGCATGCTCAACTCATCATTCAGTCCTTCCAGAAACTTCTCCTACTTAGTTGCATCCGTAGCGATGTCATCTGGGGCATAACATGCTAACTTACTAAAGTCCTCCACATACTGGCCAACTGTCCGTCCTCCTTGGCGCAAGTTGCGAAACTCACGCTTCTTCATGGCCATAGCTCCTGCTGAAACATGTGCAGTACGAAAAGCCTGCTGAAACTGGTCCCATGTGACAGTGTCGACAGGGAAAGTGGCTGTGAAATTCTCCCACCATGATGCTGCTGGTCCTTCAAGTTGATGTGCGGCAAACTTCACCTTCTCCGCATCTGTGCATCCTGTTGTGGTCAACTCTCTAGCTGTCTTGCAGAGCCAATCATCTGCTACTATCGGCTCGGTGCTGCTGGAAAACACTGGCGGATTCAGCCTAAGAAAACGGGCTAAGTGGTCAACTGGTGGTGGTGGTGGTGGGTTGTTGTTGTTGTTCCCCTGATTCTGATTCTGGACTAGCAACTGCATCAATGTGTTCTGCTGCTGGATCAACTGAGTGAGCTCCGGTGGAAAGGAAAATCCGGGGTCACGTCTCGGAGGCATCTGAGGGTTTAGAAAAGATGAGATCTAAGAATAGAGGGGGTCTAAAGAGAAAACACTACCCATATGCACATGAGGCAAAAACAAACAATTCACTTCATTCAATCAAACAAGGGCATACAATCGATCTAACTATCGCAAAAAGTGCTCGGACTACTATATTTACATGGTGGACTACTACTACTGATGAGGTGGTCTACTAGAAATATTCTTCGGTTGCAGACTCCATGATATCTGCTCCAGCTTCATCAACATAGTCATCATCGCTTTCGTCTGGGTCCGAGTCGGTGTCGTCGATGATGATGTAGTCTTCCGGGCTAATCTCCTTGGGTTCTTCGTCTTCCTCTACTGGCATAGGGCCTCCCATAAATATTCCAATCTTCTTGATCAGGTGGTCATTCTTATCCACCAATACTTCAATTTCTTCTTCATAATCTTCACGTGTAGCCTTGAGTTCTTCCCCCAGTTCCTTGATTCTAGTCTTAGCCTTCTTCAGATCTATCATGTCGGCACACATCTGGTTCTCCTGTCGTCGAATGTGCTGGTTTAGCTCCTGGATAAAAGCTGCAATTGATCTATCCTTCCTGGTGCTGATCATCTCCTAGTGCTCATCTCGGCGCACACAAATCTGGTAGATTGTATCCTTGAGGTCATTGCGGTAGACTTCTCCAATGCGTCCCATAGCGATGTGAGCTGCCATGCTCATGCCCAGACTCCAAGTTGGTGCATCAAAAAAAAACTCTATGGGCTCAGTGACTGGCATGAACGTCCTTCCTGGAACTTGAACTTGAATCATCCAGCACTCTTCTTCAGGTAAAGTGGCGTTGTAGGTTCCGGTGAAACTTGGTACTCCTATGTTCAGGTATCTTGTGACTTCCTTCAAGTGACGTCCAAAGGGTGTTTCTTCATCTGGTTGCGTGAACTTGTTCCTTGCATCCACCATCCTAAAGAGTAGAAAAGATGAGAGGTCAGAAGAGAAGAGAGTGATCTAGGTCTGTAGCTTAGTGGTCGTGTCCTACAGTCAGCGTGTGCTCTGATACCATCTCTGTAGCAACCAGACCTCAAACAGTCTGATCTCTGTGCTCCGGTGTCATCCCTGGATCAGTAATGCTGACACCACACAGTACTTGGAGGATTTATAACAGAGTAGCAATCACACACTTATTACATCGAGGGTCTCAAAAGAGAACTTATTACAATAAATATGGCTTAAGGCCATCTAATAACGATAACAGCGGAAGGCTTGGAAGATAAGTGAGTCCATCAACTCCAACGGCATCACTGAGTATAAAACCACGACCTAACAACTCCTTAATCGTCGTCTGAAAAGTCTACAACATTAACGTTGTAGCCCGAAACGGGTTAGCACATGGAATATGCTGGCAAGGTAACACATAGAGAGTAATGTAATGCAACAGCTATACTATATGCATATTTGGCTGGTGGAAAGCTCTATGGTTACAGTTTTTCGTAAAGCCAATTTTTTCCCTACTTCAAAGGAATAAATTTAATTACTATCATGGTAGTTGTTAAACATTGAGAATGGTTGATAGCATTCTCAATCCCAATTAAGCATCATCATTAAACAAAGCCCAACAAAATTAATTTAGAGTAACATGTTGAGATTCACATGAAAATCCAGGTACTAGATGCTCAAGAATGTCCATAACCGGGGACAAGGCTAACCATGATTAGTTTACTACACTCTACAGAGGTTTGTGCACTTTTCCCCACAAGACTCGATCGCCTCTGTTTGGTTTCTCGCACTACAAGGTGTTTGAGAAGACGGATGACCGAGACATAGTCTTTCAGAGGTGCTAGCACCTTACGATCGGGTAGACCGTACCACCTACATCCCCTACATCTGCTAGTCTACCACCATAAGAGTTCGCACGACTTAGTCAACTATGTTAGAGCCCATAATAGCTTGTGGCTGCACACGGAAGTTTCTAGTATGAATAGTCTCATGATCCCTTTGAGTCTGGGTGGCGGTCCAAAAGAAAATAGGCAAGTCCTGGAATACCCAGGTGCCTCAGTCCACCCAGATGTGTGTTTAAGTTGCCACCTTTGATAATCCATTAATTAACAAAACTCACATCTGTCATGGATATCACTCACCCAATCCACGTCTACAAGCATAGCATGGCAAAATAAGCAAACGCGGAAGTAACTCCCAAAGGTTTGATAATAAACAGGTAATAGGTACTACCTCAACTACTTCCCATCCCACAATTTAATTAGATCCTAGTCATGCAATGTGTGAGGATTGATCTAATGCAATAAAACTGGGTAGTAGGAAAGGTATGATCAAAGTGTTACCTGCCTTGTTGATGATCCGCGAAACCTAGAGATTCGAAGTAACAGGCGGCGCACTCCGGGTATTCTATCACAGACAAACAAACAAGCATACAATAAGTACTCATCTAATGCACGGGTAAAACTCACATAAGAGATCTAAACAGAAGGTTCAACTTAAGAACTCCGGTTTGCAAAAAGAATCAAATCGAACAAAACAACGAAAGTCAAACGGCAAAAGAAAACAACTTCATTCTAGAAATCTGGATCTAAGGCAATTTTTTCAGTAGCAAAATCTTGTTTAAGTTGGTTAAACGGATAGAGGGTTTCGATACGAAACTCCAGGCGCTTGAATTGCCTGATTCCGATAAACGAGCGAAAAGTTATACTAAAAATCGCGGATTTAATCCGAGAAAAAGAAAAACGATGAACGCTCGCTAATTTAAATAAACCAGATAAACCGAAACTAAAAAAACCGACAGAAAAACCGAACGGTTTTTCGAAAAAAAATTAAAAAAAACCGGTGCGGAAATCGAGGTGGCGGCGGACCTCGGGCGGCGTGTGGCGGCGGTGGCGGCGCAGCGGGACGGCGCGGCGGGGTGGCGGCGGCGGGGCGGCGGCGGCGGGGCGGCGCGGCGACGCGGGTGGTGGCGGGGCACGGGGCTTGAGGCAGGGCTGGCGGCTAGTGTTCGGCTCGGGTGGGCTGCCCCGACTTATAAAGCCTGCCGGGCCTGAGTCCCAGGCGGACACGGCCCGGTTAGGTCGGTGAGCGTTTTTTTAGTTACGCGCAGAAAAAAAATAAAAAGAAATACTAAACGGACTCCAAAAATTCCGAAATAAATTTTCACGGGCTTCTAAAATCAAGCCGCACAAGGTGAACATTTATTTGGGGCCTAAATGCACTTTTGAAAAACACACATTTTTCCTAAATTCAAATAAAATAACGAAAAACTCCGAAATAAAATCTTATTTGATTTTATTATTAAATCCTCAATATTTCTTTATTTTGGGAAAGTCATTTTATTCCCTCTCTCATATTTTTGTAATAGAAATAATTGATGATAAAATAAATAAAATCAAATGATCCTATTCTCAAAATTTGAGAAAACTCAAATATGAAAATAATGAATTTCCCAACTCTCTCCGTGGGTCCTTGAGTTGCGTAGAAATTTCTAGGATCAACCAAAATGCAAAATAAAATATGATATGCATAGATGATCTAATGTATAACATTCCAAATTGAAAATTTGGGATGTTACATGAGAAGATTTTTGTGTGACGAAAATGGAGCATGACTAAACTATATGATTTTGTAGGGATGAACTTTCTTTGGCCATGTTATTTTGAGAAGACATAATTGCTTAGTTAGTATGCTTGAAGTATTATTGCTTTTATGTCAATATTAAACTTTTATCTTGAATCTTTCGGATCTGAATATTCATACCACAAAAAAGAGGGTTACATTAAAAAAATATACCAAGTAGCATTCCGCATCAAAAATTCTATTTTTATCATTTACCTACTCGAGGACGAGGAGGAATTAAGCTTGGGGATGCTTGATACGTCTCCAACATATCTATAATTTTTGATTGCTTCATGCTATATTATATTCTGTTTTGGATGATTAATGAGCTTTATTATACACTTTTATATTATTTTTGGGACTAACCTATTAACCAGAGGCCCAGCCCAGAATTGCTGTTTTTGACTATTTCAGAGTTTCGCAGAAAAAGAATATCAAACGGAGTCCAAACGGAATGAAACCTTCGGGAACATGATTTTCGGAACGAACATGATCCAGAGGACTTGGACCCTACATTAAGACATCAACCAGGAAGGCACGAGGTAGGGGGGTGCACCTACCCCCCCAGGCGCGCCCTCCACCATCATGGGGGCCATGTTGCTCCACCGACGTACTTCTTCCTCCTATATATAGCTACGTACCCCCAAACTACCAGATACGGAGCCAAAAACCTAATTCCACCGCCGCAACCTTCTGTACCCATGAGATCCCATCTTGGGGCCTTTTCCGGAGCTCCGCCGGAGGGGGCATCGATCACGGAGGGCTTCTACATCAACACCATAGCCTCTCCGATGATGTGTGAGTAGTTTACCTCAGACCTTCGGGTCCATAGTTATTAGCTAGATGGCTTCTTCTCTCTTTTTGGATCTCAATACAAAGTTCTCCATGATTCTCGTGGAGATCTATTCGATGTAATCTTATTTTGCGGTGTGTTTGTTGAGACCGATGAATTGTGGGTTTATGATCAAGTTTATCTATGAACAATATTTTAATCTTCTCTGAATTGTTTTATGTATGATTGGTTATCTTTGCAAGTCTCTTTGAATTATCAATTTGGTTTGGCCTACTAGGTTGATCTTTCTTGCAATGGGAGAAGTGCTTAGCTTTGGGTTCAATCTTGCGGTGTCCTTTCCGAGTGACAGTAGGGGCAGCAAGGCACGTATTGTATTGTTGCCATTGAGGATAACAAGATGGGGTTTATATCATATTGCATGAGTTTATCCCTCTACATCATGTCATCTTACTTAAAGCGTTACTCTGTTCTTTTGAACTTAATATTCTAGATGCATGTTGGATAGCGGTCAATGTGTGGCATAATAGTAGTAGATGCAGGCAGGAGTCGGTCTACTTGTCTCGGACCTGATGCCTATATACATGATCATACCTAGATATTCTCATAACTATGCTCAATTCTGTCAATTGCTCAACAGTAATTTGTTTACCCATCGTAATACTTATGCTCTTGAGGGAAGCCACTAGTGAAACCTATGGCCCCCGGGTCTATTTTCATCATATTAATCTCCCGTTAACAAGCTATTTTGGTGTCATTTTATTTCGCTTTATTTACTTTGCATCTTTATTATAAAAATACCAAAAATATTATCTTATCATATCTATCAGATCTCACTTTCGTAAGTGACCGTGAAGGGATTGACAACCCCTTTATTGCGTTGGTTGCGAGGATTTTATTTGTTTGTGTAGGTGTGAGGGACTCGTGCGTGGCCTCCTACTGGATTGATACCTTGGTTCTCAAAAACTGAGGGAAATACTTACGCTGCTTTACTGCATCACCCTTTCCTCTTCGAGGGAAAACCAACGCAGTGCTCAAGAGGTAGCACAACCTAACACCCCTTCAAAACGGCTGAGGGAGTCCTGGATTAGGGGGTCTCCGGACAGCCGGACTATATCCATTGGCCGGACTGTTAGACTATGAAGATACAAGTTTGAAGACTTCTTCTCGTGTCTGGATGGGACTCTACTTGGCGTGGAAGGCAAGCTAGGCAATACGGATATGGATATTTCCTCCTTTGTAACCGACCTTGTGTAACCCTAACCCTCTCCGGTGTCTGTATAAACCGGAGGGTTTTTAGTCCGTAGGACAACAACTACAACATACAATCATACCATAGGCTAGCTTCTAGGGTTTAGCCTCTCTGATCTCGTGGTAGATCTACTCTTGTACTACCCATATCATCAATATTAATCAAGCAGGACGTAGGGTTTTACCTCCATCAAGAGGGCCCGAACCTGGGTAAAACATTGTGTCCCCT
Organism: Triticum urartu; assembly: GCF_003073215.2. Taxonomy (NCBI): domain Eukaryota; kingdom Viridiplantae; phylum Streptophyta; class Magnoliopsida; order Poales; family Poaceae; genus Triticum; species Triticum urartu. The sequence continues at coordinate 286,123,099 of NC_053022.1, forward strand.
GCATCCTGTTACCAACCGGCCTAGACGCACAGTTCGGGACCCCCTACCCGAGAGCCGCCGGTGTTGACACCGACATTGGTGCTTTCATTGAGAGTTCCTCTGTGTCGTCACTTTTAGGCCCGATGGCTCCTCCGATCATCAACAACGATGCGGTCCAGGGTGAGACCTTTCTCCCCGGACAGATCTTCGTGTTCGGCGGCTTTGCACTGCAGGCTAATTCGCTTGGCCATCTGGAGCAGATTGAAAGCTATGCCCCTGGCCATCAGGTCAGATTTGGAAGCTTGAACTACACGACTGACATCCGCGGAGACTTGATCTTCAACGGATTCAAGCCATAGCCGAGCGCGCCGCACTGTCACGATGGGTATGACCTAGCTCTGCCACCGAACAGTGCCCTGGAGGCCACGCCTGCATCAGCTCCGACCCTTAGCTTGGAGCCAACTGCGCCGATCGAGGACGGGTGGCTAGGCACCGTCTCGGGGGCTGCGGTCTCAACGGCGATCGAGCCGAACACCAGCCTCATCCTCTGCGAAGCCCGTGACTCCAAGGTGTCGGACTCTTTTCCGAACTCCGAACCTTCCACGCCCCTGCCAATCGAATCCAATTGGGCGCCGATCATGGAATTCACCGCCACGGATATGTTTCAGCACTCGCCCTTCGGCGACATTCTAAACTCACTAAGGTCTCTCTCCCTTTGTCAGGAGAGCCCTGGCCGGACTATGGCCAATAGGATTGGGATGCAGACGACGAAGAAATTCGACACCCACCCACCACCCACTTCGTAGCCGCTGTCGATGATTTAACAGATATGCTCGAGTTCGACTCTGAAGACATCGACGGTATGGACGACGATGTAGGAGACGAACAGGAACCAGCACCTATAGGGCACTGGAAAGCCACCTCATCATACGATATATACATGGTGGATACACCCAAAGAAGGCAATGGCGACGAGATAGCGGAGGATGACCCCTCCAAGAAGCAACCCAAGCACCGACGTCAGCGGCGCCGCTCTAAGTCCCTCCAAAGCAAAAGTGGTGATACCGGCACAGGAGATAATAACACTCTGGATAGTGCCGAAGACAACAACAATCCCCTCCAGCAAGATTTAGAGCAGGAGGATGGAAGAGCCAGCCCTCCTGAGAGAGCGGCAGACGGAGAAGAGGAGGATGATAATTACATGCCCCCCTCCGAAGACGAGGCAAGCCTCGGCGACGACGAATTCGCTGTGCCAGAGGATCCTGTCGAACAAGAGTGCTTCAAGCGCCGGCTTATGGCCACGGCAAATAGCCTGAAGAAAAAGCAACAGTAGCTTCAAGATGATCAAGATCTGCTAGCTGACAGATGGACTGAAGTCCTCGCCGCCGAGGAATATAAACTCGAGCGCCCCTCCAAGAGTTACCCAAAGTGCAGGTTGCTACCCCGACTGGAGGAAGAAGCGTATGATGCGGCTGATCAGCCACCTCGTGGCCGTGATAGAGAGGCATTCCAGCCAAAAGCTCAGCCCGCACCCCGACGCCATTCAAATAAAAAAGCATGGGGAAACACGCCAGACCTGCGAGAAGTATTGGAGGACAAAGCAAAGCATGCAAGATCGATCTACGAATCACGAGGGCGCGCCACTATGCGAGACGATAAACGTCACGCCGGATACAGTAAAAGTAAATCCGTCCGGGCTGGACACAGCGGGCAAGACCCATTCGAGCTGCGTCGCGATATAGCCCAATACAGAGGCGCCGCACACCCTTTATGCTTCACAGACGAAGTAATGGATCATCAAATCCTAGAAGGTTTCAAACCTGTAAATATTGAATCATACGACGGCACTACAGATCCTGCGGTATGGATCGAAGATTTCATACTCCACATCCACATGGCCCGCGGTGATGACTTACACGCCATCAAATACCTCCCACTAAAGCTCAAAGGACCAGTGCGGCATTGGCTTAACAGCTTGCCAGTTCCATTAGCTATTGGGAAGATCTGGAAGCCGCATTCCTCGACAACTTTCAAGGCACTTATGTGCGACCGCCAGATGCCGATGACTTGAGCCACATAATTCAGCAGCCAGAAGAGTCGGCCAGACAATTCTGGACTCGGTTACTTGCAAAGAAAAATCAAATCTTCGACTGTCCGGATGCAGAGGCCTTAGCGGCTTTCAAACACAACATTTGGGACGAGTGGCTAGCCCGGCACCTTGGTCAGGAAAAGCCGAAATCTATGACAGCCCTCACGACGCTCATGACCCGCTTCTGCGCGGGAGAAGACAGCTGGCTGGCTCGCAGTAATAACATATCAAAGAACCATGGTACCTCGGATACCAAGGACGGCAATAGCAGGTCACGTCGCAACAAACATAAGCGCCGCATTAATAGCGATAATACTGAGAATACGACAGTTAATGCCAGATTCAAAGGCTCTAAACCCAGTCAGCGGAAGAAGCCATTCAAACAAAGTACGCCAGGCCCGTCCAGTTTGGACCGCATACTCGATCGCTCGTGTCAGATACACGGCACCCCCGACAAGCCAGCTAACCATGCCAACAGGGACTGTTGGGTATTCAAGCAGGCCGGCAAGTTAATTGCCGAAAACAAGGACAAGGGGCCCCATAGCGATGACGAGGAGGAGCCCCAGCAGCCACACACCGGAGGACAAAAGAGGTTTCCCCCACAAGTGCGGATAGTGAACATGATATATGCAACCCACATCCCCAAGAGGGAGCGGAAGCGTGCGCTCAGAGACGTATATGAGTTGGAGCCAGTCGCCCCAAAGTTCAACCCATGGTCCTCCTATCCGATCACTTTCGATCGCAGGGACCACCCCACTAGTATCCGTCATGGCGGATTCGCCGCACTGGTCCTACACCCAATCATTGATGGATTTCACCTCACTCGAGTCCTTATGGATGGCGGCAGCAGCCTGAACCTGCTTTATCAGGACACAATGCGTAAAATGGGTATAGACCCCTCAAGGATCAAACCCACAAAAACGACCTTTAAAGGCGTCATTCCAGGTGTAGAGGCCCATTGCACAGGCTCAATTACACTGGAAGTGGTCTTCGGATCCCCGGATAACTTCCGAAGCGAAGAGTTAATCTTCGATATAGTCCCGTTTCGCAGTGGTTATCATGCACTGCTCGGGCGAACTGCATTTGCTAGATTCAATGCGGTACCGTATTATGCATACCTCAAGCTCAAGATGCCAGGACCTCGCGGAGTTATTACTGTCAATGGAAACACAGAGCGCTCTCTTCGAACAGAGGAGCACAACGTGGCCCTCGCAGCAGAAGCGCAAAGCAGCCTCTCAAGGCAATCAACCAGTTCGGCGTTTCAAAACCCGGACACCGTCAAGCGCGCTCGGAGCAATCGACAAACAGACCATCTGGCGCGATTTGAGCTCGCGTAGCAATGCGGCCCCCACCCCAGTCCCAGCCATACGGCGAAACTCATGCCACGCGTACATAATTACGCATTAAAAATACCATGGGCACAGATGGGGAGGGGGCACAACCACGGCATGCCCCAAGACGCGGCTTAAACCGCATGAGGGGCTCCCCGTTTGGTTATTCTTCTCTTTTTTCAGGACCTTATTCTCTGGAAACACCGTCCGGCAGCACTATTGCCGAACCAAGGAGGCAGACAGCTACGTCACACCACGGAATTACCAGGTGGATTACAGTAACGAGCGAAATATTCAATTTAATATCATTCCTCAGCTTGCCCTTGGAAGGGACATAGTTCTACTCTTTGCTTATCGCACTATCTATATCATTCCGCTTTAACACAATTTCTTGAATAAACAATGCATGACATTACGACTATTATTGCTTTATATATATATATATATATTCATTAACGACGCCTTGCAACCGTACACTTTGGTACGGACAATACACCAGGGGCTTACGTACCCCATAATATGGTGTGAAAAGTCCGAACACTTTCACAAGTGCGGCACCCCGAACTTATAGCATTATATGCATCAACTCCGAATCATGTCTTTGGTCAAATGTTGGGTTTGCCCGGCTCCTATGTTTTGGTACCTTACGTTCCGCTCTATCGGCTAAGGTAGCGCTAGGAGAACTACTGCGATTGTGCCCCGGTTCTGCCGGGCTTAGCACCTCAGTAGAGAAAGCTAAAACTAACTGTCATGATAAGGCGAGAGACTAGTCGCTGTTCGGCGAGGTTTTCGAGTCCCTAAAGACTTATGCCGCTTAGGGCGAAGGGCCGGCCCTGTCCGGCTTAAAGGCGTGTATCGCGCCCTGAATTCGGCCTTCCGAATACCAGGGGCTTTGCCGAAATTTAAAATTATAGAATTCTATGGCTAAGTGAGAGTGATAAAGCATTATTAGTCCGGTTGCCTTGTTCGCTGTGCTGAGCACCTCCCTCGAAGGACCCAAACATGGGAACAAGAGTTCTCAGGTTTATCCCGAACACCCCAGCACTCGTGGCATGGGGGCAGAAGCCGAGGACTAGCCATCTCTCAGATTGGATAAACGGCCAAACAGAAGGCAATATTTTAAATTCAAACAAGCGTTGCATAGCGCATATGAAACAAGTTTTCATAAATACAGGATAAAAACGAGCAAGTCTCACTCAAATATTACATCTTTTGAACACTCGTCCGCTATAAGACGGGCACCCGGCAGAACACCCTCATAGTACATCTCGGGGTGGCGGTGCTCCTTGCCCTCCAGTGGCCCTTCCTTGATCAGCTTCACGGCGTCTAGCTTGACCCACTGCAATTTCACACGGGCGAAAGCCCGTCGTGCACCTTCAATGCAGACGGATCGCTTGACGACCTCTAGCCGCGGGCAGGCATCCTCAAGCCGCCTCACCAGGCCAAAGAAGCTGTTCGGAAGGCCGTCGCCAGGCCACAACCGGACTATAAAACCCTTCATGGCCTGTTCGGCCACCTTATGTAGCTCAACCATCTTCTTCAGCTGGTCGCTCATTGGCACCGGGTGTTCGGCCTTAGTATACTGAGACCAGAACAGCTTCTCCGTTGAGCTTCCATCCTCGGCCTGGTAAAATTGTGCGGCATCGGACACGCTGCGGGGCAAAACTGCGAATGCTCCTGGAGAGCTCCGGATTCGGGTAAGTAATCGGTAATTTACTTTTACATGCTTGCTTTGCATATAGAAAGCCTTACCTGCCGCTATCTTCTTCATTGCGTCGATCTCCTGGAGGGCCTTTTGGGCTTCGGCCTTGGTACTTTTTGCGCTCTCGAGGGCCGTGGCAAGCTCAGACTCTCGCGTCTTCGAGTCAAGCTCCAACGCCTCGTGCTTCGCCACGAGAGCCTGGAGCTCTTGCTGCACCTCGCCCACCAGAGCCTCGTGTTTCTCTCACTCGGTGCGCTCCCTGGCCGCTTTATCTTCGGCCTCGAACAGTGCTTGCTTTAGGGTCGCCACTTCGGCCGCGACCCCTGGCAGATTCATGATAATCCTGTCATTTTGCAATCACACTCTTTAAATACATAACCATAGACTAGGTACTACTTACCTTTGTTCTCCTCGAGCTGCCTCTTGGTAAGGCCGAGCTCGTCCTAGGACCCTTTAAGGTCCTGCTTCAGTATAGCGACCTCCGCAATCAGTGCGGCGGACGCAAGCAGCGAAGCCTGCATATGCATATTGACATACTCATATTAGACTCCTGCGATATTGTTTGATCCTCTGTTCGGCTTTTCTTTGCGAACACCGAACAGAGCATCAGGGGCTACTGTCTATGCGGTAATATTTTTCCTATACTTTAAACACTTACCTCAAAGCCTGTTAGAAGGCTGGCACAGGCTTCAGTCAATCCGCTCTTAGCGGACTGAACCTTCTGGATCACCGCACTCATAATAGTGTGATGCTCCTCGTCGATGGAAGTGCTGCGAAGCGCTTCCAGCAGATTGTCCGGCGCCTCTGGATGGACAGAGGTTGCTGATGCAGGCGTCTTGCCCCTCTTAGAAGGAGACCGCCTGCCCGAGTCCGGAACCACTAGAGGTTCTGGCGCCATGTCCGGCTGAGGGCCGAGCTCGGAGCCCTCAGGGGCTTTGTCCCCTCTGCTCCTAGAGTCCGGGAGGCCGCCTTGAGGCACCTCCAGGACTGTCTCCCCTCGACCCAGTGCTTCATGAGACAGCACCTCGGCGTCATCCGCAGGATGAGGGGAGGTGGCGGTCGGAACTGGATCGCTATCCATATCCGACGAGCCCAGGGAGCCGTCCGATGATACATCGATACTGGCTCGTGGCGGCCTGCATTATCATGTTCGGCGTTAGGGAAAGCAGTGTGGCAAAGGAATACTATGACTTACTCTGGTATCCGAATACTTACGACTTCCCCAGGGGCTTGGCCCTAGGCAGCCACTCATCTTCGCCGTCGGCGGCGGTGGTAGAGTAGTCCGAAAGGAGAGTTCTCCCGTTCTTGGACCCTTCGGCCTCCTCAGTTGGGGTGGCCTTCCTTTTCTTTTCTCCCCCCGCTTGGGAAGAAACCTCTCTTTCCTCCTCCTCGTCTTCGTGGGAGGAGTGCGCCTCGGAGTCATCGGACGATGAGTCCGACTCCACCGGGCGCTGGGAGCTCTTCCGGGTTCCCGTGGCCTTCTTCTTGGCCTTCTTCTCCGACACCACGTAAGGTGCCGGAACCAGCAGTTCCGCAAAGCAGGCGTCCGCTGGGTCTTCGGGCAAACGAGCCGGACAGTTGATCTGTTCGGCCGTCCTCTGCCAGTCCTGTCAAAGGCATGGGGGCTTAGATCCCGCATAGAGTTAAACTATGAAAGACAAATATCCTGTAAAAGGTAAAAATAGCTTACCGCGTTGTCTTGATGCTGCGCGCTGAATCCACGATCCTCGGTAGCGGATGCGGGAGCCTCGGCGCCCTTGAACAGCACCTTCCAGGCATCTTCGTACGTGGTGTCAAAAAGCCTGCTTAGGGTTCGGTGCTGGGCCGGATTGAACTCCCACAAGCTGAAAGCCCGTTGTTGGCACGGGAGGATCCGGCGGACGAGCATGACCTGAACTACGTTGACAAGTTTGAGCTTCTTGCTCACCAGGTTTTGGATGCATGTTTGGAGTCCGGCCAGTTCTCCTTTTTTACCCCACGGCAGGCCCTTCTCTTTCCAGGAGGTGAGCCGCATAGGGATTCCGGATCAGAACTCGGGGGCTGCGACCCATGCAGGGTCGCGCGGCTCGATGATGTAGAACCATCCTGATTGCCACCCTTTTATGGTCTCCATGAAGGAGCCCTCAAGCCATAGGACGTTGGGCATCTTGCCCACCATGGCGCCTCCGCACTCGCCTGGCGGCCGCCAACTACCTTCGGCTTGACATTGAAGGTCTTCAGCCATAAGCCGAAGTGGGGCTGGATGCAGAGGAAGGCCTCACACATGACGATGAACACCGAGATGTTGAGGATGAAGTTAGGGGCCAGATCATGGAAGTCCAGGCCGTAGTAGAACATGAGCCCCTAGACAAATGGGTGGAGAGGGAAGCCTTGTCCGCGGAGGAAATGGGTGAGGAATACCACCCTCTCATGGGGCCTGGGGGTGGGGGTGAGCTGCCCCTCGTCGGTGAGCCCGTGCGTGATGTCGTCAGACAAGTATCCGGCTTTCCTCAGCTTCTTGATGTGTCCCTCTATGACGGAGGAGACCATCCACCTGCCTCCCGCTCCGGACATGGTTGGGGAAGGTTGGGGTGGGAAGTGCAGACTTGGGCGCTAGAGCTCGAGTGTGCGAAAACGGATGAGCAAAGGAGGAAGAAGGCGTGGATGAAAAGGTGAATCCTTATCCCCTTATATGGGCGGACGAAACTAAGCGTCCCCACTGGCCTGGTAAAACTCACTTATCCCCCAAGCGCCGTAATCAATGGCGCGGTTGGGTTACCCACACACGCATTGATGAGAATCCCGTAATAAGGAGACATGATCTCTGCTTTGACAAGACGTGTCGAAAAACTGCCTCGCGTTATGTGCGGGGCTAGTTAAAGGAAACGGTTCGAATAATCACCAGGCCGTGATGTAATGACATGTTGCCAAAATACGTCAGCAAATTGGATTTGTGAAACATTATTCTCTCTACGGTGGTATGTGGAACTTATTTTGCAGGGTCGGACACTATCCTTATATTCAAAATTCTTCCGTGGTGTATTCGGAGGAGGAACCCGCCTTGCAATGCCGAAGACAACACTGCGCGCCGGACTCATCGTCATTGGAAGCCTGGTTCAGGGGCTACTGAGGGAGTCCTGGATTAGGGGGTCTCCGGACAGCTGGACTATATCCATTGTCCGGACTGTTAGACTATGAAGATACAAGTTTGAAGACTTTGTCTCGTGTCCGGATGGGACTCTACTTGGCGTGGAAGGCAAGCTAGGCAATATGAATATGCATATTTCCTCCTTTGTAACCGACCTTGTGTAACCCTAACCCTCTCCGGTGTCTATATAAACTGGAGGGTTTTTAGTTCGTAGGACAACAACTACAACATACAATCATACCATAGGCTAGCTTCTAGGGTTTAGCCTCTCTGATCTCGTCGTAGATCTACTCTTGTACTACCCATATCATCAATATTAATCAAGCATGACGTAGGGTTTTACCTCCATCAAGGGGGCCTGAACCTGGGTAAAACATTGTGTCCCCTGCATCCTGTTACCATCCGGTCTAGACGCACAGTTCGGGACCCCCTACCCGAGATCCGCCGGTTTTGACACCGACAACGGCCCAATAACCCATCTAAACCATTTCCATGTCCTCCGCCGTCGGATCATGATCGTGTGAGCGAAAACTACACCTCATTTGGACACTCCAAACTCCCTCTACATATAAATATGCCTCTCCCCGCGAAATTTGCGGGAAAACCCTAGCCTTCCCCTTTCTCTGCGCGCCGGACGCGTCCGCCACCGCCGCTCGAACGAATCGCACGCCGCCACATGGCTCCCCGCCCCCGCCAGCCGCCGCGGCCCGCCAAGCCTGCGACGGCCCCTCTTTGCTTGCTAGTTGTTTGCTAGTTGTTTGCTCTATTGCTATGTCGCGCTACCTACCACTTGCTATATCATGCCTCCCATATTGCCATGTCAAGCCTCTAACCCACCTTTCCTAGCAAACCGTTGTTTGGCTATGTTACCGCTTTTACTCAGCCCCTCTTATAGCGTTGCTAGTTGCAGGTGAAGATGAAGTTTGTTCCTTGTTGGAACATGGATATTGTTGGGATGCCATTATTATATCTTATTTACTTTAATGAATCTATATACTTGGTAAATGGTGGAAGGCTCGGCCTTATGCCTGGTGTTTTATTCCACTCTTGCCGCCCTAGTTTCTATCATACCGGTGTTATTCCTTGATTTTGTGTTCCTTATGTGGTTGGTTGTTATGGGAACCCCTTGACAGTTTGCCTTGAATAAAACTCCTCCAGCAAGGCGCAACCTTGGTTTTAACATTTGCCACATAAGCCTTTTCCCTTGGGTTTTCGCAAGCCCGAGGGTCATTATCGGTGTCAAAACTGGCGGATCTTGGGTAGGGGGTCCCGAACTGTGCGTCTAGGCCGGATGGTAACAGGAGGCAAGGGACACAAAGTTTTACCCAGGTTCGGGCCCTCTCGATGGAGGTAAAACCCTACATCCTGCTTGATTAATATTGATGATATGGGTAGTACAAGAGTAGATCTACCATGAGATCAGAGAGGCTAAACCCTAGAAGCTAGCCTATGGTATGATTGTTGTTGTGTATGTTGTCCTACGGACTAAAACCCTCTGGTTTATATAGACATCGGAGAGGGTTAGGGTTACACAAAGTTGGTTACAATGGTAGGAGATCTGCATATCCGTATCGCCAAGCTTGCCTTCCACGCCAAGGAAAGTCCCTTCCGGACACGGGACGAAGTCTTTAATCTTGTATCTTCATAGTCCAGGAGTCCGGCTGAAGGTATTGTCCGGCCATCCGGACACCCCCTAATCCAGGACTCCCTCAGTAGCCCCTGAACCAAGCTTCAATGATGACAAGTCCGGCACGCAGATTGTCTTTGGCATTGCAAGGCGGGTTCCTCCTCCAAGTAATTCATAGAAGATTTTGAACACAAAGATAGTGTCCGGCTCTGCAAAATAAGTTTCCACATATTGCCATAGAGAGAATAATATTTACACAAATCTAATCTGCTGACGTATTTCGTAGTGTGACACACCACGGCCAAGCCTTTATCCGAGTCGTTTTATTATCCCACCTCAGCATGTCATGCGAGGCGGTTTCCTTGGCACGTCTTGTTAAAGCAGAGATCGTGTCCCCTTATCCCGGGATTCCCATCAATACGGGCGTGGGTAACCCAACCGCTTCTAGGACCCCTAGATTATAGGCAAGTCCAAACGGACACGGAGAGGACGCTTGATATTCACCCTCTTTATAAAGGGGACAAGGCTTTTATTTTTCCCTCCCGTTCTCAATCGAATCCTTCCCCCACCTCAAGCTCAAACGCCCGAAGTTCAGGCCAAGTGCTCCGAACCTTCAGTCATGTCCAGATCTAGCCTTCAAGGCCGATGGGTGCCTTCCTCCGTCACGGAAGAAGACATCAAAAAGTTGAGGGAGGCCAAATATCTGACCGCCGAGATTTTGCATTGGCTGCCTCCCCGAGGGCAGGCCATCCCCACTCCCGAACCCAACGAGAACGTCGTGTTCGTCTCCCACTTCTTCCAAGGTCTAGGCCTTGCTCTGGATCCTTTCGTCAGGGGTTTGATGTTTTATTACGGGCTAGACTTCCATGATCTAGCTCCGGACTCCTTTCTTCATATCACGACATTTATTTTCGTGTGCGAGGCCTTCCTCCGGGTTACCCCTCACTTTGGCCTATGGCTCAAGACCTTTGAAGTGAAGCCGAAGATGATCGAGGGGCAACATGCAGCGTGTGGAGGTGCCTCAATACGCAAGATGACGGGAGCTCCGTGGCCCAAAGGTTCCATCCCAGAGGTGTCTGAATTGTGGCAACAGGAGTGGTTCTACATCACGGCTCCTAGAAGTGCCAAGTGGGCGGCCGCCCCTGTTTTCCGCTCGGGCCCTCCACCACAACTGATGTCATGGATCAGCAGAGGTCTGAGCTGGCGTCCAGCCAAGGACGTGCCTGTACTGCAAAGCCGCATTCGAGATCTCTCCAATGGAGATTTCAGTTTGGTTGCGGTAATACAAGTTATGCTGGTTCGTCAAGTGCAGCCTTGCAAACGCCGGCCTCTTCGCCTATGGGAGTTCAATCCCGAGGGACCGCGTGTCATGCAAAATTTTCTTGGCTTGACGCACGACGAGATGTACAAGTCATTCTTCGGACCTCAGGTAGAGTGTCCGGAAATCACCGAGGACGTGGGCCTAAGTAGTAACCGCGCCGCCGAACAGGTAAGGCATCTTCCGGCCAAACATACTATCTCTCCTTTGTTATGAAGTTATTTCTGAGAGTTTGCTTTTTGACCAGGACTGGCTAACAAGGGCGAAGTTGATTCGGTGTTCGGCCCCCCTCCCTAAGGGTTTGGAAAATCCGGTATTGGAAAAGATGCTCCGGACCGCACCTTTCCCGGAGCCCTTGAAGGAAGATACTGTGGAGGATAATGCGGGCGGACGCGGGCCCCCAACGCTGCCCATTCTAGCCGAGGGAGCGAGCGTCTCCATGAAGGAAGACGACCAGAAGAGGAAAGGGACTGCGCCCGGGGATTCGAAAGCCAAAGCTTCCAAATGGGAGAAGAAGTCTCCCACAGAGGGTCCTACCTTGGTGGGCGCCGTTGCCACACAAAGTCCACGGGGGGATCAATTCTCCCGCGAGTCGTAAGTGACCCGAAATACTTTAATAGTACAGATATGCCATCTTTTTCTTCTGAGAAGATAACCACCGCATATATTTTGCAGTTTGGGCCTTAGCCCCTCTCAAATGAGCTCGTCTTCGGGGGATCTTCTTCCAGAGATGATGGAGAGCGAAACGCCTCCTCCGGACTCCTCTGGACTCCTCCGCTCCGGAAGCGGGCGACCCTGAAGTGTCGTCGTGGAGGGCCTCTCCGAGTCCGGTGAGGCCAGAAGATAATCCCATTGACCCCCGAAGCTCCCAGTGTCAGGCTCCCGAAGAGAGCAGAGAGTCCGGCACCATCTAGTGTGTGATCGGATGTTCTGAGGGAGTTGGTGGGGTGAGCGGCCATCTCGGATGAGCACTGTGTGCTGATGAATACGGTGATGGAGAGAATATCGTCCGCCAAAAGCGGATTGCATGAAGCTTTTATGAGTCTACTGACAGGCTTTGAGGTACGTAAAAGAATGTATGATAGTCCTGCACATGCTAGGTGTGCCCTGTGTAGACAGTAGCCCCTGAGACTCTGGTTGTCGTCGGAAACGACGACGAACATAGGATCATATTCCCAGGCAATAACCATACTGCCTCTATGTGCAGGTGATGGAAGCTCCGGTGGCTAGCCGGACTAGCGAATTTGCCCATTTAAAACGGCAGTTGGATGCGGCAGACGCCGACATCGAGCTTGTTAACAAAAGGCTTGACGAGGCACAGGGTAAGTGTCATTATCTAGTAAACGCCACAATAGGAAGAGCAGCATGATGCCAGCATCTTTAATATGTTGTGACTACAGATGGAGCTGCCACGGTTGAAGCCTTGCGGGCAAAACTTGCCCGAGCCAAGGAACAAGCGAGGTTGGGTAATGCGGCTGCTTTGAAGGCGGCCGGAGAGTTGCAAGCTGAGAAGGCCGCGCATGGCGAGAGCCGAGACAAGATGGCCATAGAATTAAAAGCCGCCGCCGACCGTTGCCGGGTTCTTGAAAAGGAAAACCAAGCGAAGGCATCGGACCTTGAGAAGGCTGCTGCGACGAGAAAAGACCTCCGCTCTGCTATGAGGGCAAAGAAGGAGGAGCTGCGGGAAGTCGGGGATATTGTAGCTGGGAAATCCTTTATGTTGCGGAGGAAGTTCGGAGATCCTCGGTATGCCCCTCTGGATCGGCTGTGGAGTTCTGAGGATGTGTATATGGATTTGGCGGCAAGCGCTACCGATGCGGCCAAGTACTTCCAGGGTCAGACGGACCGTGAAGTAGACCAGCTGTTTTGGAGACAATTCCATTCTCCCGAGCGTCCACTTTCGTTGACTGACCAATTAGCTGAATGGGCCGAACTAAATAGGTTGTCCGGACTCTCCATGAGGTCTGTTGCGGATCAGCTATGGCCGGAAAGGTCAAAACCGAACAGCTATTTCAGCTTGGTGCAGCAGTTCCTTGACATGGTGCCACGCATTGATGCGATGAAGAGGTCGGCGTGCATAGAGGGAGCACGGATGGCCTTTGCCCGTGTTAAGGCATACTGGGCGGAGATGGATGCTACCAATGTTGCAGTGCGGGATTCGGCTATAGGTCGAAAGGCTGCTGAGCACTACTTTGAAGAAGTTCTTGAGGGTGCCCGTTTAATAGAGACCCAGTGCTCAAAAAATATTATGTTTGAGTGACATGTAATCTCATTGTAAGCGAAATGCTTTTATAAATTTTTGTAAGGCTATTTTTGTACTTTTGCCTGAAAGTAATATGATGCCTCCTGGGCGGCCGTTTATGTATACATGTGTATAACCTGAAAGATTGCAGTCGTCGGCTTCAACCCCCATGCATATAATGCGGAGGTGTTCGCAAAAACACGCGTTCACACTTAACCCAACGTCTTGGTCCTATTAAGGAGGTGATAGCGGAGCGAGCGAGGCAACCGGACTATAATGCTTTAGCACTTTCACTTAGCCATAGGAGTTTGACAGTGGGGCTACTAGATAGCCCCTGGTGGCTCCGCACTCTTCTGATTCCGGGGTGCGTACATGCCTAGCCGGAAAACGGCCCTTCGTTAAGGCGGAGGAATTCTAACATTCCCATAGGTCATCGAGTGGTTGACCAGTCTCACGCTAGATCATGACAGTCTGTTTTCGGCTTTCTCTACTGAGGTGCTCGTCTGGATGAACCAGGGCACAATCGCAGTAGTTCTCCTGGTGCTACCTTAGCCGGTAAAGCGGAACGTAAGGCACCAAAACACAGGAGCTGGGAAAACCCAACATTTGACCAAAGACAATGATTCGGAGCTGATGCATATAGGGCCAAACTCGCGACGCCGAACACTCCCTAAGGTATTCGGTCTTTGTGGTATAAACCGGGCCTAAATAATGGCCTTTGTAAGAAGCCCCTTGTGTCCAGGTACGTGCATTGTTCTGGAGTGGCCACATGCCAAGACGTCAGCATCCTTCTCAATGGTGGATATGTATCAACAATAGACAGTAAAAAAGGTTTACACAGGGTCTTAATCTGAAAAGAATCCTTGGAGCGGGTCCCTGCTGCACGTCTGCGCCTGTGTCTCCGTTGTGCCGTATCCTGGACGGGTGTAGCACGATGATCGTCTGTAAAAGAGAGGAAGTTAAGTGAAAAAGTTGTCGGGCAAAAAGATAGTTTTTAAAGAAACCATGTATAATTCAAGATGATAAGAAATTGCCACTTGTCTGCGCGCGTTGAGCCCCTTGTATTGACAAATAGGGGTGTGACCACTTATTCGGTATAAATAGCGGCACCGGACTCGATTAGTTGTGTCTGAGGTCTTGACGACCTATTTGGATGCTTTCACTGGTCCGGGCGCCTTTAGTGTGCGGCTGCCATGGCAGCCGCACTCTCTTCGGCGCGCAGAGATCGCTTGATATTTCTGTTCACTGAAATGATGCCACGTGGACCGGGCATCTTGAGTGTGAGGGAGGCCTAGTGTGGTATTGCATTAAAGCGAGCGAAAGCTTCGCGTCCGAGCAGTGCTTGATAGCCACTTTGAAACGGAGCGATGTGGAAGGTTAAATGCTCGTGACGGAAGTTATCGGGGGAGCCGAATATAACCTGTAGTAGGAGGGAGCCCGTACAACGAGCCCCTAGGCCTGGCGTTACTCCTTTAAAGGTAGTATTGCCATGGAGAATTTGTGTTGGGTCTAACCCCATCCCGCGGATTGTATCCTGATATATTAAGTTTAGGCCGCTGCCGCCGTCCATCAAGACTCGTGTGAAGTGATATCCGCCAATTACTGGGTCTAATACCAGGGCAGCCCATCCTGCGTGTCGGATACTTGCTGAGTAATCGCGATGGTCGAAAGTGATCGGTTGAGACGACCAGTGGCGGGACTTCGCGGTGACAGGCACTTGGGTATATTTTCCTGGGAGTGCCGTGTTGTTTTTTCCCTTGATCACGTGTAACACGTTTACTGTTTTGACTTCTGGTGGAAATTTCTTTTGTTCCGCCGTGTCTTGCTTGGGAGGCTCGTCCTCGTCTTCACTTGGTGTATCCTCCCCCTTATGTATGGTGTTGAGCTTGCCGGACTTCTTGAAGACCCAACATTCTCTGTGGGTATGATTAGCATGTTTACCAGGGGTACTATGGATCTGACATACTTGGCCCAGAATTTTGTTGAGGCTGGACAGTTCATCCCTGGTGCCTTTAGGGGGCGGCTTTTGACCTGGTCGAGAGCTTTTGAATCCGGCATTTACTGTCGTGCCCTTCGTGCTGTCTTCTTTATTCCAGCGTTTGTTATTGCTGTTGCGCCGTGATTTCCCGTTTCCATCTCTAGCTTCCGATGTGCTGGGGTCGCTGGTGCTGCATCTGGCTAGCCAGCTGTCCTCACCCGCGCAAAAGCGGGTCATGAGGTTTGTTAATGCGGCCATCGTTCCTGGCTTATTTTGGCCGAGGTGTCTGGCAAGCCATTCGTCACGGACGCTATGCTTGAAAGCTACCAAGGCTTCGGCGTCCGGACAATCGACAATCTGGTTCTTTTTAGTAAGAAACCTGTTCCAAAGCTTTCGGGCTGACTCTCCGGGCTGTTGAGTTATATGACTCAAATCGTCCGCATCCGGAGGTCGGACATAAGTCCCTTGAAAATTTGCCCGAAAGGCGTCTTCGAGCTCTTCCCAACTTCCAATGGAGCTTTCGGGGAGGCCTTTGAGCCAGTGACGAGCTGTCCCTTTGAGCTTGAGGGGTAAGCACTTGATGGCGTGGAGATCATCTCCTCGAGCCATATGGATATGGAGGATGTAGTACTCAATCCAGACCCCAGGGTCTGTTGTTCCGTCGTATGCCTCTATGTTTACGGGCTTGAATCCCTCTGGAAATTCATGGTCCAGCACCTCATCGGTGAAACATAGGGGGTGTGCGGCACCCCTGTAGCTGGGTGTATCGCGTTGTTCGGATGTTTGTTGTGTTGCATTGTATGCTGGGGCGCGCTTGCGTGGTCCATAGATGGATCTTCTTGCACCGTCCTTTGGGTGCGAGCCCTCGCATGGGTCGCGTGTTGTATTGTGAGCGGTGTTGTATGCCGCTCTGTGTTGGTAGAGGGGTCGTCTATCTGACCAGGTGGCTGCTTTGATATTTGGTTGTGGGGGGTCTGAGGCCTCCTCATCGAATTCGGGTAGCAGTTTCCGCTTTGGGTAGCTCTTGGAGGGGCGATTGTCGCCGTACCTTGCTGCTGTGTTGAGTATTTTACTCCATCTGATTTGGAGTGTGTCTTGCGCGGCCTTGAGCCTTTGCTTCTGCTTTTTCAGACTCCTCGCAGTGGCAACAAGCCTTTTACGGGTAGTCTGCTGCTCCGGGTGCCTGTCCGGCGTTATGTCGTCCGGACCATTATCCTTGATAGGATTTGTTTGTTCGGTTTGATTATCCGGATTGCTGTTGTCCGGCAGCGGTTCGCCCTGTTCCAGCGCTGGGTCTGTGTGATCGCTATTTCTATCGAGGCGGGATTTGGGGCGGCGCTTGCGTCGCCGCTTTGACTGCTTTTCGAGGGAACAAGCCTTCGGTGCGTCCTTCCGATCCTCATCGTCATCTTTTGGTGCGTCCACCATGTAGACGTCATATGACGAGGTGGCGTTCTAGGGCCCAGTAGGCGCTGGTTCTTCATCGCTTCCTTCATCGGCGTCCATATCGTCGATGTCTTCGGAGTCGAAGTCGAGCATGTCGGTTAAATTGTCGAGAGTGGCTACAAAGTGGGTGGTGGGTGGGCTTTGAATTTCTTCATCGTCCGTCTCCCAATCTCGCTGACCGTAGTCCGGCCAGGGCTCTCCTGATAAAGAGAGAGACTTTAGTGATTTCATAATATCGCCAAAGGGCGAGTGCTGAAAGATGTCCGCGGCAGTAAACTCCACGATCATCGCCCAATCGGATTCGATCGGCAAAGGCGTGAATGGTTCGGACTCCGGAGAGGAGTCCGGCTCCTTGGAGTCATGAGTCTCGCGGAGTGCGGGGCTGGTGTTCGGCTCGATCACCGCTAGGATCGCAGCCCCCGAGGCGGCGTCCATCCACCCATCCTCGATCGGCGCAGTTGGCTCCGAATTAAGGGTCGAAGCCGATGCGGGTGCGGCCTTCAGGGCACTGCTAGGCGGCAGAGCTAGATCATGCTCGTCGTGGCAGTGCGGCGCGCTCGGCAGTGGCTCGAATCTGTCGAAGATCAAGTCCCCGCGGATGTCAGCCGTGTAGTTTAAACTTCCAAATCTGACTTGACGGCCAGGGGCATAGCTTTCGATCTGCTCCAGATGGCCAAGTGAATTGGCCCGCAGTGCAAAGCCGTCGAAGATAGAGATCTGTCCGGGGAGACAAGTTTCACCCTGGACCGCATCACTATCGATGATCGTGGGAGCCATCAAGCCTGACGGCGATGACACAGAGGAACTCTCAATGAAAGCACCAATGTCGGTGTCAAAACCAGCGGATCTCGGGTAGGGGGTCCCGAACTGTGCGTCTAGGCCAGATGGTAACAGGAGGCAAAGGACACGAAGTTTTACCCAGGTTCGGGCCCTCTCGATGGAGGCAAAACCCTACGTCCTGCTTGATTAATATTGATGATATGGGTAGTACAGGAGTAGATCTACCACAAGATCGGAGAGGCTAAACTCTAGAAGCTAGCCTATGGTATGATTGTTGTTGTGTATGTTGTCCTACGGACTGAAACCCTCCGGTTTATATAGACACCGGAGAGGGTTAGGGTTACACAAAGTCGGTTACAATGGTAGGAGATATGCATATCCGTATCGCCAAGCTTGCCTTCCACGCCAAGGAAAGTCCCTTCCGGACACGGGACAAAGTCTTTAATCTTGTATCTTCATAGTCCAGGAGTCTGGCTGAAGGTATAGTCCGGCCATCCGGACACCCCCTAATCCAGGACTCCCTAAGTCATCTTTATCTTAAACCCCCGGGCCAGTGCTCCTTTGAGTGTTGGTCCAAACTAGAGCACCGTGTAGGACCGTCCCTTGGCAACTTGGGTTATGTTGGTACTTGTACGCTTAGCTTATCAGGTGTGCCCTGAGAACGAGATATGTGCAGCTCCTATCGGGATTTGTCGGCACAGTCGGGTGGTCTTGCTGGTCTTGTTTTACCATTGTCGAAATGTCTTGTAACCGGGATTCCGAGACTGATCGGGTCTTTCCGGGAGAAGGAATATCCTTCGTTGACCGTGAGAGCTTGTGATGGGCTAAGTTGGGACACCCCTGCAGGGTATAAACTTTAGAGAGCCGTGCCCATGGTTATTTGGCAGATGGGAATTTGTTAATATCCGGTTGTAGAGAACTTGACACTTAACTTAACTAAAATGAATCAACCGCGTGTGTAGCCGTGATGGTCTCTTTTCGGTGGAGTCCGGGAAGAGAACACGGTCTTGTGTTATGCTTGAACATAAGTAGTTTTAGGATCACTTCTTGATCTCTTCTAGCTTCTCAACCGTGCGTTGCTTCTCTTCTCGCTCTTATTTGCGTATGTTAGCCACCATATATGCTTAGTGATTGCTGCAGATCCACCTCACTACCCTTTCCTACCCCTTAAGCTTAAATAGTCTTGATCTCGCGGGTGTGAGATTGCTGAGTCCTTGTGACTCACAGATACTTCCAAACAGTTGCAGGTGCCGATGATACCAGTGCAGGCGATGCTACCGAACTCAAGTAGGAGTTCGACGAAGACTTGGGTCGTTATTATGTTTCTTTTCCTGATGATAAGTAGTGGAGCCCAGTTGGGACGATCGGGGATCTAGCATTTGGGGTTGTCTTTCTTTATTTTGGTTCCGTAGTCGGACCTTTGATTGTACTTTGGATGATGTATGGATTATTTATGTATTGTGTGAAGTGGCGATTGTAAGCCAACTCTTTATACCTTTATTATTTAGTACATGATATGGTTAAAGATTACCCCTCTTGCGACATGCCTACCATGCGGCTATGCCTCTAAGTCATGCCCCGGCACGTGGGAGATATAGCCGCATTGTGGGTGTTACAAGTTGGTATCAGAGCCATCCCCGACTTAGGAGCCCCCTGCTTGATCGAATCGCTGACGTTGTTGAGTCTAGAACAAAATGTTTTGAGTCTTAGGATTATATATATATATATATATCAGAGAGTAGGATTCTTTTTACTCCTTAGTCGCTTCGTCACTCTGGTGAGGCCTCCTAACGTAGAACTTTTGACTCTCGTGTCCTCAAATTTCACGAATTTTTTTTAGGATCACGCGGGTATCTTGGAATCGTTCTGATAGTCTTGTGACGAGAACATTGTTCTTGGTGCCTCCTGACATTTAGGGGTTGTGGCAGTGTCCCGGGGAGTTAAGCTCCGAGGTATTGTCGTCACAATTTTATCGTTGCAGCTCTGGAATACCTGAGTTCGCCGACATCGAAAATCTCTTTTATGCAGTTGTTGGTGAGATAACCTCGACGCCACCCAGTACTGGGCGGGAGTTCGGGAGTATTGCCATAACTCGTATAACGGATGCTTTTTGAAGGTTGAGGTACATGATTTCTGAAGGTTTCTTGGTTATGTGTTGAAGGATGGATACAGCTGAATGTAGGGATTGTTAGTTTGGGTGAGATATTATGCTTCCCCTGTATCCCCAACACCTGATTGCATAACCATAAAGTTTCGAGAGTTTTATAGGTGGGAATTCAAGTAGCTCTAGTATTTCTTCCCGTAGATATTTGGTTTGTGATTGGGTAATCCTTACCAATTATTTGTTCATATCCGTACCTTGTTGTTTCATTCATCTACCTTTATCTAAGTGGCTTCTCAACCTAATGGACGTGTGATGGTTTACTTTGGAATTCATTCGTTCATCCTTGTTCGAATGTTTATTGTGAGACTTTATGTTGCAATTTCGATCCATTGATTCAGCTTGAATATCTGTCTATCAAGATTCTAATGGTTGTCACCCTGTTCAGGATGGCTCCTCCAACGTGCCAGAATCCGGACCGCAATGATGGGGATCAGTCGAACCCTCCACCATCACCTCCACCTCCGGAGGCATGGCAAGCTGTCATGGCAGCCACCAACGCCAACACTCAGATGCTTTTGCAACTCTTGCAAGAGCGCAACCAAGGAAATCAAGGCCAAGGCAACAATCAGCCTCAGTTTGCTACCCTCAACCAGTTCCTCGCAAACCAGCCGAAGTCCTTCAGCAACTGTGTCGAGGCCACAAATGCCGACGACTGGCTCGTGGATATCTGCAAACATTTTGAATGTAGCAATGTCAGGACTGAGGACTTTGTCAAGTTTGCTTCGTTTCAACTCAAGGACCAAGCTGCTGAGTGGTTTCAACAATACAAAGATTCCAGAGGAGGTCGTGTGATTACCTGGGATGATTTCCGCCGAGACTTCAAAGCTCATCACATTCCACTAAGCGTTGCTGAGAGCAAGCGTGAGGAGTTCCGCAATCTCAAGCAAGGCAGCATGTCCATGTATCAATACAATATCCAGTTTCAGAAACTTGCTCACTTCGCTAAACAAGATGTTCCTGATGAAAAGAGTATGATCTATCAATTCAGAGGTGGCCTCAGAGAAGATCTGCAATTAGCTCTCGTGCTTATTAAGCCGACTAAGTTCGATCAATTCTATAACATGGCACTAAAGCAAGAAGTTGCTCAGCTCAAGTGTGAGGCTTCTAAGAAGAGAGTCAGGGATGCAGTTCAGCCTTCTTCCTCACAAGTGGCAGCTAAGCAACAGAAGTTCTGGTTGCCTCCTCCTCCGTTTCGTCAGTCCTACCAGCAGAAGAGCAAAAATGGCAATGGATCTTCCCACCCACCCAACCCAGGCTATCAGAACAAAGCTCAGTCTCATACTCCAAGGTCAAGTGCTCCTTATCATCGGCCGCTCTCAGAGGTTACTTGCAACAAGTGTCAGCAGAAAGGGCACTATGCAAACAAGTGCTTAAACCAAAGGCGCCTTCTGCCTCCTCCTCTTGTGAGATCTGCCAGCAATGCAGTGGTCAAGCATAATCCCAAGCATGCTAAGGTGAACATGTTGAACGCAGCTCAGGCAGAGGATTCTTCAGAAGTGATCATGGGTAACCTTCCAGTTAACTCTACTCCAGCAAAAGTTCTTTTTGACACTGGTGCATCCCGTTGTTTCATGTCAAGATCATTTGTTTCAAAGAATGACTTCATTTCAGAAATGTTGGGAAAACCCATGGGAGTTGTTTCTCCGGGCTCTGCTATGAGGGCTACCATGATGATTCCAGATGTTTCCATCAAGATGGGTGACTATAGATTTCTATCTTCTCCAATGGTTCTTGGTGACTCTGATATTGATCTAATTATCGGCATGGACTGGCTTCCTAATCACAAGGCTCAGCTTGATTGTGCTGCCAGGTAGATTCAATTGACACACTCTTCTGAGGATGTGATCATCTATGCCGCTCGTGACGAAACCATTCGACTATTTTCTCTCAATGAGAAGGGCGAGTTGAATGCCATCTCTCAAATTCCAGTTGTTTGTGAATATCAAGACGTCTTTCCAGAAGAGCTTCGAGGAATGCCTCCTCACCGGCCAGTTGAATTTGTTATCGATCTTGAGCCTGGCACGGAACCTATTTGCAAACATCCTTACAAGCTTGGACCAGAGGAGTTGAAGGAATTGAAGAAACAACTCGATGAACAAGAGCATCTGGGTCTGATCAGACCGAGTTCATCTCCATGGGGTTGTGGTGTTCTTTTTGTCCAGAAGAAGGATGGCATGGACCGACTTTGTGTTGACTACCGACCATTGAACAAGAAGACAATAAAGAACAAGTATCCACTTCCCAACATCAATGAGCTATTCGAGCAACTTAAAGGGGCCAAAGTATTCTCCAAGCTTGACCTCCGTATGGGTTATCATCAAATTCGCATTCGTGAACAAGATATCCCCAAGACAACATTCAGAACAAGCAATGGTTCTTATGAATATACTGTCATGTCTTTCGGCCTTGTCAATGCTCCTCCAACGTTCTCTCACATGATCAACTTCATCTTCAACCCTTACACAAATGATTTCGTCCTGGTGTATCTCGATGATATCTTGGTCTTTTCCAAGAATAAGGAGGATCATGCCAAGCATTTGAGATTGGTACTCGACAAACTCAGAGATCATCAATTATATGCGCAGTTTTCCAAGTGTGAGTTCTGGCTTGATGAGGTCCTTTACCTTGGTCATATCATCTCCGCCAAGGGCATCGCTGTTAATCCTGAGAAGGTGTCTGCAATTGTGAATTGGGAACCTCCTCAGAATGTCAAACAGCTCCGCAGTTTTCTTGGGCTTGCAAGCTATTGTCGAAGATTCGTTGAGAATTTCTCTAAGATTGCAAAGCCTCTTTCCAACCTCCTCCATAAGCATGTCGAGTATGTCTAGATGCATGAATGTGATGCTGCTTTCAACACCCTCAAAGAGAAGCTGGTCACATCTCATGTCTTGACTCCTCCTGATGAATCCAAGCCATTTGAAGTTTTCTGTGATGCCTCCTTACAAGGTCTCGGTGCTATGTTAATGCAAGAGAAGAAATTTGTGGCTTATACCTCTCGTCAGTTGAAGCCCAACGAAAGGAACTACCCCACTCACAACCTTGAGTTGGCAGCAGTTGTCGATGCATTATTAACGTGGAGACATCTCTTATTGGGAAGGAAAGTGGACACTTCACAGATCATAAGAGCCTCAAGTACATCTTCACTCAACGCAACCTCAACCTTAGGCAGACTCGTTGGGTCGAAATCATTCAAGAATACAATCTGAGTATTGAATATACTCCAGGCAAGGCCAATGTCATTGCAGATGCTTTGAGCAGGAAGGCTTACTGCAGCAGCTTAATTCTCAAGCCCGTCCAACCGGACCTTTGTGTAGCTTTTCGCAAACTGAATCTCCAAGTTGTTCCTCAAGGCTTTCTTGCCAATCTCCAAGTCTCTACTACTTTGGAAGATCAAATTCGTGAGGCACAACTCCTGGATTCCATGGTGAAGAAGGTGAAAAATGGGATTGCCAAGAGCCAACCGAAATACAAGTTCTACCACATTGATGACAAAGACACTCTATTCTTCGAGGACCGGATTGTGATTCCTGAAGGTGATCTAAGGAAAGTCTTCATGAACGAGGCGCACAATTCCCTTCTATCCATTCATCCTGGAAGTACGAAGATGTACCATGACCTCAAGCAGTCGTAGTGGTGGACTCGAATGAAGCGAGAGATCGCTCAATTCGTGAATGAATGTGATGTGTGCAGAAGGGTGAAAGAAGAACACCAATGGCTAACTGGTCTCCTCCAACCTCTTGCTATTCCAGAATGGAAGTTTGACCATATTGAGATGGACTTCATGACTGGATTTCCCAAGTCCAAGCATGGAAATGATGCTATCTTTGTTGTCATCGACAAGCTTACTAAAGTGGCTCATTTCCTTCCAATCAAAGAATCTATCACAACAGCTCAGCTGGCAGAGCTATACGCCTCCAGGATTGTCTCTTTGCACGGTATTCCACAATTGATATCTTCAGATCGTGGAAGTATTTTCACCTCCAAGTTCTGGGACCCCTTCTAGCAGGCCATGGGCACCAACATTCGCTTCAGCACAGCTTTCCATCCTCAAACTAGTGGCCAAGTCGAGCGAGTCAATCAAATCCTTGAAGATATGCTCAGGGCTTGTGTCATTTCTTTCGGTATGAAGTGGGAAGATTCTCTTCCATATGCCAAGTTCTCCTACAACAACAGCTTCCAAGCGAGTTCGGGCAAGGCCCCATTCAAAATTCTCTATGACAGAAAGTGTCGTACCCCTCTCAATTGGTCAGAGACTGGTGAACGCCAACTTCTTGGCAATGACTTAATCACAGAAGCTGAAGAAATGTGTAAAGTCATCCGTGAAAATCTCAAAGCCGCACAATCGCGCCAGAAGACTTACTATGATAGCAAGCACCGTGACTTGGCTTTCAAGATCGGAGACCATGTCTACCTTCGCATCTCTCCAATGAAAGGCACTCGTCGCTTCGGTATCAATGGGAAGCTTGCCCCTAGATACATGGGTCCTTTCAAGATCGTTGGCAAAAGAGGCGACCTCGCCTATCAACTTGAGCTTCTGTCCAACTTCGCAAATGTGCATGATGTGTTTCACGTGTCACAGCTTCGCAAGTGCTTCAAGACTCCTAAGCGCACCATCAACTTCGAAGAGATTGATCTCCAAGAAGGTCTGTCTTATCATGAGCATCCCGTTGCTATTCTTGAAGAAACTGAGCGCAAGACTCGCAACAAGTCTATCAAATTCCTGAAAGGGAAGTGGTGACACCATTCCAATCGAGAAGCCACCTGGGAACGCGAAGACCACCTCCATTCCGAATATCCAGAGTTCTTTCAGTCTTAGATTTCGGGACGAGATCCTCTCGTAGTGGTGGAGTGTTGTAACACCCCGGATGTAACTTGCCATATTTGTAACTCCGACTCTTGCCATTTTCGGCTTTAACTTATGAGATTCCCTTCGTGGTTGGGTTTTTGTCTTCGTTTTGCATTTTGGTCATGTCATGAATTTCATATCATCTCATCATGTGCATCGCATTTGCATTCGTGTTCGTCTCATGCATCAGAGCATTTTCCCCATTGTCCATTTCGCAACCCGACACTCCCACATGCACCGGCGCACCCCTCTTGTCTCTTTTCGTGAGCGGGTGTTAAACGTTCTCGGAATGGACTAAGATTTTCCAAGTGGCCTTGGTACACCAATGGTAGACCGCCTGTCAAAATTTCGTTCCATTTGGAGCCCGTTTGATGCTCCAACGGTTAACCAGGTAACCGCGAAGGCCCCTTTTGTGTTGCAGCCCAACACCCCTCCAAAACGGCCCAATAACCCATCTAAACCATCTCCATGTCCTCCGTCATCGGATCATGATCGTGTGGGAGAAAACTACACCTCATTTGGACACTCCAAACTCCCTCTAACTATAAATATGCCTCCCGCCCCCCAAATTTCCGGGCAAACCCTAGCCTTCCCCTTCCTCTGCGTGCCGGACACATCCGCCCGGCGCCGGACGCGTCCGCTGCTACCGCCCGAACGAATCGCGCGCCGCCATGTGGCACCCCGCCCCCGCCAGCCGCCGCGGCCCGCCGAGCCCGTGACGGGCCCTCCCGGCCCGTGCGCCACCGCCGCTGCCCGTCCCGCGCACGCTGCCCGCTCCCTCCGCCCTCTGCCTCGCTGCTGCCAGCAGCCGAGCTCGCCGCCGCTCCAGCCGGCACCGACGTTCGCCCCGCCGCCGCTCCCGCTGGAGAACAGCTCCGATGCCGACCCCGCGGGTCGCTGCCTCCCCGTCGCGGGCCTCCTCCACCGCCCGCAGCTCCGACGAGCTCCCTAGCGCCGGATCCGCGTCCTCCAACTATGGCGAACTCCAACTCCGGCGAGATCCAGTCGTGCATCGGGAAGCGTGCAAACCCTAGGTTGACCCTGATTTCGTCTAAGTCCTTTTTTCTGTGATATTATATGCCCATGTTCATAGCATCATATCTCCGTGCTCGGTGCTCCAAATGATGCATATTATATGTCAGTTTGTTCGTCTTGTTGAGCTCTTCATGCCAGTAGAATTTCCATGCATGTTCATGTTCATTATGATGCCATTTTCATTGATGAAAGAGTGGCATAAAATGTTAGGAGGTGGTACTTATGAGATCATGAGGTTTTGTCATTTTTGTTGCAATTGATGTGTGCATCTTATGAGTATGAGGTCTACATGTGTTTTGAACTACAACATGACATCTTTACAGGGGTGCTTGTCTTGTATTTTTGTGATCAATGTGGTGACTAGAACAAGCATGAAAACTAGGCTTCGTGATATTGCTGTTTTCAGGGACTTAGGATTTTGCAAAGTCCTTTTCCTGCTGTTAATTTGATGCCATGTAAACATGATGCTACAGTGAGATCCATGCTTGTTGTGAGTTACTTCAGTAAGGATGTTTTGAATATGTGGTTATGCTCTATCCATCCATTCCCCTGTTTACAATTATGGAGTTGTCTAGCATGTCTTGTTCTTGCTCTACTTTTGCTATAAAATGTTCCTGGCAGAATGTTAACATGTTAAGCAATTTTGCCATGGTTGTTGCTAATGATCCATGCATCCTATGAACTTGCTCTTGCATGGTTAGCTTCATGAACATGTCATCTTGCTGTTTCTATGCTTGTTTTGTCATGCAATGCTTTGTGGTGAGTGGCATGAGCTCACGAAGTTGCTATCGTAATTCTGTTAATAACATGCTCTATTTTTCTGCTAAGTCTGAAACTGTTAATAAAACTTGCTATGTTTTCATGGGTGCCATCATATCGTCTGTGCTTTTTTTGGCTCATGTTCAGTAAGGGACTTCTGATATATGCTTTTAGTAGATTCATTCCATGCCTTTGTTTGCTATGATATGTTCCTGTAGCATATTGTTTTCTTGCTCTAAATATTGCTTCCTGATGTTGTTTTTGACATGTTAGTAATTTTCTCCAAGTCTGTGATGATGATATCTTTTGCACTTTTGCCATGCTTGTTTGAACCTGTTCTTGTGTGATTTAGCCGTAGCTCAGTGTTCATGTTTTGTCAAGCATCTCTTTTACATCACTGCCATATGCTTTGTTGCTATGTTGGAGTGCAGTAGCTTAGTTTTTTGTTGCATTCTAAGTGGCATCGTGCTGTTAATCGCAGAATAGCACCATTCTTTTTTTGCTTGCCATTTACAAACCGTACCTCCATTTACGGTGATCTTTATATCGATTTCAACCAAAAACATCTCATCTTTCTAGCGGCATACTTGGTTTGCCAAGTTGATGCCTTGATCATTCTTTTCCTACCGGAGCACGCATATGCATTGCATATCATGTCTTGGATATCATGCCATGTATTGCATCATGTTGCTTGTGCATTGCACCGTGATTGTTTTTTGGTACTTTGCTTGTGTTATTGCTTTGGGTAGAGCCGGGAGACGGGTATGTGACCGAGGAACCTGTTGAGTACGCTATCGAGGATCAAGCTTTCGACAACTCTGAGAACTTTGCAGGCAAGATGACCATACCCTCGAAATCACTTCTATCTTTGCTTGCTAGTTGTTCGCTCTATTGCTATGTCGCGCTACCTAACACTTGCTATATCATGCCTCCCATATTTCCATGTCAAGCCTCTAACCCATCTTTCCTAGCAAACCGTTGTTTGGCTATGTTACCGCTTTTGCTCAGCCCCTCTTATAGCATTGCTAGTTGCAGGTGAAGATGAAGTTTGTTCCTTGTTCGAACATGGATATTGTTGGGATATCATTATTATATCTTATTTACTTTAATGAATCTATATACTTGGTAAAGGGTGGAAGGCTCGGCCTTATGCCTAGTGTTTTGTTCCACTCTTGCCGCCCTAGTTTCCATCATACCGGTGTTATGTTCCTTGATTTTGTGTTCCTTACGCGGTTGGGTGTTATGGGAACCCCTTGACAGTTCGCCCTGAATAAAACTCCTCCTGCAAGGCCCAACCTTGGTTTTAACATTTGCCACCTAAGCCTTTTCCCTTGGTTTTTCGCGAGCCCGAGGGTCATCTTTATCTTAAACCCTCGGGCCAGTGCTCCTCTGAGTGTTGGTCCAAACTAGAGCACCGTGCGGGACCATCCCTTGGCAACTTGGGTTATGTTGGTACCTGTACGCTTAGCTTATCTAGTGTGCCCTGAGAACGAGATATGTGCAGCTCCTATCGGGATTTGTCGGCATAGTCGGGTGGTCTTGCTGGTCTTGTTTTACCATTGTCGAAATGTCTTGTAACCGGGATTCTGAGACTGATCGGGTCTTTCTGGGGGAAGGAATATCCTTCGTTGACCGTGCGAGCTTATGATGGGCTAAGTTGGGACATCCCTGCAGGGTATAAACTTCTGAGAGCCGTGCCTGTGGTTATGTGGCAGATGGGAATTTGTTAATATCCGGTTGTAGAGAACTTGACACTTAACTTAATTAAAATGAATCAACCGCATGTGTAGCCGTGATGGTCTCTTTTCGGCGGAGTCCGGGAAGAGAACACGGTCTTGTGTTAGGCTTGAACGTAAGTAGTTTCAGGATCACTTCTTGATTTCTTCTAGCTTCTCGACCGTGCGTTGCTTCTCTTCTCGCTCTTATTTGCGTATGTTAGCCACCATATATGCCTAGTGCTTGCTGCAGCTCCACCTCACTACCCTTTCCTACCCCTTAAGCTTAAATAGTCTTGATCTCGTGGGTGTGAGATTGCTGAGTCCTTGTGACTCATGGATACTTCCAAACAGTTGCAGGTGCCGACGATACCAGTGCAGGCGATGCTACCGAACTCAAGTGGGAGTTCGACGAAGATTTGGGTCGTTATTATGTTTCTTTTCCTGATGATAAGTAGTGGAGCCCAGTTGGGACGATCGGGGATCTAGCATTTGGGGTTGTCTTTCTTTAATTTGGTTCCGTAGTCGGACCTTTGATTGTACTTTGGATGATGTATGGATTATTTATGTATTGTGTGAAGTGGCGATTGTAAGCCAACTCTTTATCCCTTTCTTATTCAGTACATGGGATGTGTAAAGATTACCCCTCTTGCGACATGCCTACCATGCGGCCATGCCTCTAAGTCGTGCCCTGACACGTGGGAGATATAGCCGCATTGTGGGTGTTACAGACATCCCTTCCATCAAAAGACCGGGTTCGATGCGACTCAACGGGTGACACTGATACGTCTCCAACGTATCTATAATTTTTGATTGTCCCATGCTATTATATTATCTGTCTTGGATTATGCATTAATATGTTATTTTATATTATTTTCGGGACTAACTTATTAACCTATAGCCGAGTGTTAGTTTCTGTTTTTTCTTATTTTTGAGCTTTGTAGAAAAGTAATACCAAACGGAGTCCGAATGGAATAAAACTTTCACGTTGATTTTTCTTGGACCAGAAAACACCCCGGAGACTTGGAGTTCAAGTCAGAAGAGCCGTGAGGTGGCGACAAGGGGGGATGGCGCACCCAGGGGGTAGGGCGTGTCCCTGCCTTGTGGGCCCCTTGGTGACCCCATGACCTAGTTCTGCCTCCTAAATATTCACATATATTCCCAAACCACTAGAAGCATCCACGAAAACTCTTTTCCACCGCTGCAACCTTTTGTTCCCATGAGATCCCATCTTGGGGCCTTTTATGGCATGCTGCCGGAGGGGTATTCGATCACGGAGGGCATCTACATCAACTCTATTGCCCTTTTGATGTAGCGTGAGTAGTTTACCATAGACCTACGGGTCCATAGCTAGTAGCTAGATGGCTTCTCCTCTCTCTTTGATTCTCAGTACCATGTTCTCCTCGTTGTTCTTGGAGATCTATCCGATGTAATCTTCTCTTGCGGTGTGTTTGTCGAGATCCGATGAATTGTGGATTTATTATCAGCTTATCTATGAATATCATTTGAATCTTCTCTGAATTCTTTTGTGCATGATTTGATATCTTTGTAATTCTCTTCGAGCTATCAGTTTGGTTTGGCCAACTAGATTGGTTTTTCTTGCAATGGGAGAAGTGCTTAGCTTTGGGTTCAATCTTGCGGTGTCCTCACCCAGTGACATAGTAGGGGTAGCGAGGCACTTATTGTATTGTTGCCATCGAGGATAAAAAGATGGGGTTTACATCATATTGCTTGAGTTTATTCCTCTACATCATGTCATCTTACTTAAAGCGTTACTCTATTCTTCATGAACTTAATACTCTAGATGCAGGCAGGAGTCGGTCGATGTGTGGAGTAATAGTAGTAGATGTAGGCAGGAGTCGGTCTACTTGACACGGATGTGATGCCTATATTACATAATCATTGCCTTGGATATCGTCATAACTTTGCACTTTTCTATCAATTGCTTGACAGTAATTTGTTCACCCATCATATTATTTGCTATCATGAGAGAAGCCTCTAGTGAAACCTATGGCTCCCGGGTCTATTTTCCATCATATTAGTTTCCGATCTACTATTTTGCAATCTTCTATTTTCAGATCTATAAACCCAAAACCAAAAAAATATGTTTACTTTATCTTTTGTTTAGTTTTATTTATCTCTACCAGATCTCAGTTTTGCAACTGACTTGAAGGGATTGACAACCCCTTTATTGTGTTGGGTGCAAGTGTTTGATTGTTTGTGCAGGTATTGGTGATTTGTGCATTGTCTTCTACTGGATTGATACCTTGGTTCTTAAATGAGGGAAATATTTATCTCTAGTATGCTGCATCACCCTTTTCTCTTCAAGGAAAAAACCAACGCAAGCTCAAGAAGTAGAAGACACATGTGCCTCTTTCAGAGTTGTCAGGAGGTGCCTATCACCGGCAGGTGAAGCTACCTGTGGATGCGCTACCGGCGCATGCTACGCACGACGTCTTATATGGAGACGTCAAGTCATGCTTGCTACCGACAGGTAATGCATGGTGGCTCTGGCGGAGGTATCATGTTTAGCCTGTTGTCGTTGGACTGAAGGTGGTGTGACAGTAGCTTGAGGCAGGCAGTATGGGACATGTTTGTCTTTCGTTGTCTCCTCCAGAGGTATCCAACTATCGAGGTGTCAGTAGATGGATACGGGCAAATGGTACAGATGACTTCAGCGACGAGTTTATGCACCTTGGTGTAAACACAAGATTTCTAATTAGACTATGTCGTCGCGCACTTGTGTCGTTTCCTTGCCGAAGATGGTTGAAAGGATCGAGAAGAGGGGTCTGGAGGGGGTGGTTAGACCCTCAACAAGCAAAAGTGGCAGTTTTTAATTTCTTCAAGTTAAGGTGGAGTTTTAGCACAAGACTAAGCATTCACAATACATTTCAAGCAAGCATGACATGAGTATGAACAACGGAAAGAGTAAAACATGCTAATTGCAAGAAAGTAAAGGGATGTGATTGGAGTTTGCAAACGCAATGATGACACGAAGATTTTTGGCGTGGTTCCGATAGATGGTGCTATCGTACATCCACGTTGATGGAGACTTCAACCCACGAAGGGTAACAGTTTCACGAGTCCACAGAGAGATCCACCCACGAAGGGTCCACGGATAAGCAACCTTTTATATCCCACCATGGCCATCGCCCACGAAGGAATTGCCTCACTCGGGTAGATCTTCACGAAGTAGGCGGTCTCCTTGCCCTTACAAACTTCTTGGTTCAACTCCACAATCTTGTCGGAGGCTCCTAGGCGACACCTAACTAATCTAGGAGACACCACTCTCCAAAAGTCAATAGACGTTGTGTTGATGATGAACTCCTTGCTCTTGTGCTTCAAATGATAGTCTCCCCAACACTCAACTCTCTCTCACAGATTTGGATATGGTGGAAAGATGATTTGAGTGGAAAGCAACTTGGGGAAGGCTAGAAATCAAGATTCTTGTGGTCGGTTTGGAATGTCTTGATCTCAACACATGAGTAGGTGGTTCTCTCTTAGAAAATGTAGGCTGGAAGTGTAGGCACGTTCTGATGGATCTCTCTAAAATGGGGAAGGGGTGGAGGGGTATATATAGCCTCCACACAAAATCCAACCGTTACACACATTTGACCCAACTCGGTGAGACCGAATAGAAGAACTCGGTGAGACCGATTTAGTTCAAAATGTGGACGTTAGGAATCTTGGTGGGACCGACTAGAACAACTCGGTGGGACTGATGTGCTAGGGTTAGGGCAAAACCTCATCTCGGTGAAGCTGATTTCTTGAACTCGGTGAGACCAATTTCAGCAAAGAGCAAACAGAGAGTTGGTCGAGCAAACTTGGTGGGACCGATTGCACATTTCGATGAGATCGAAATAATTCTAACCGGCAGCACAGAGTTTGCAGGGCCATCTCGGTGAGACCGAGATCTGTATCGGTGTGACCAAGGAGTTAGGTTTTCTGGTAGTGGCTAGGTCAAGTGAACTCAGTGGTGCCGGATAGATCATTTTGGTGGGGCCGAGTTTGAATTTGAGTTTTGGACATATTTGGAATTGAGAAAGTGGTTTGAGGGTTTTGGAGCAATATCACTAAGCATTTTGAGCAAGTAGACCATTAAGCAACACCTCATCCCCTTTTAATAGTATTGGCTTTCTTATGGACTCAATGTGATCTTGGATCACTAAAATATAAATGAAGAGTCTTGAGCTTTTTCCAATATGTGTCCTTAGCATTTTGAAGGGGTTCCACATCCTCTTGTCCTTGCCACGCCATTGTTGACTTGTCTGAAATACACTAGGTAGAAGCATTAGTCGAGCAAGAGATATGTTGACATTAATTACCAAAATCACCCAGGGAGCACTTGTGCTTTCAGTCTCCCCCTTTTTGGTAAGATGACAACATACATCAAAGCTTTAGATTATAGATATGTAGAGAAACAAGTAAAGCTTTGGAAAGACATGTAACATGCAAAATCTCCCCTGCATGTATGCATTCATGTGAAGATAGAGTGTAAGAACATGTTAATGCAGAAGCATGACAGAGCAAGCAATGAGTTACATGTATCTTGGCTATATGCATTAGGGTAAATGATGTGGATAAGAAGTGTACCTCCATGTTTATGAATACTTCTTGCAAACAATATGTACATTAGCAAGAGATCATCATGCTCATGAGTGTGATGCATATGCTTACCTTGTGGTCTTGAGCTGGCTTTGGAAGGAGTGGTCTTGAGAAAACAGGGTTAGATAACACAAGAACACTCTAAGTAAAGCAATTTCAGGAAAACACAAAAGTACCAAGACTAGGATGACATGTAATGAGTGAGTACTTAGTAGTTTGTTTAGATATTTACATGTCCCCATAGATCTAAAGATATGCAATGAGTTCCCAAGATTTTCCTCCCTTGGATATGTAATCTTTCTCCCCCTGAATCTGATATTGGATAATGGGAGGAGGTAAGGCGAGGGAAAATCAGAGCAAGAAATAGTACAATCAACCAGAATTCAGAGCAACAAGAATATTAGCAATAGCTAAGATGAAACAAGTTGACATATCTTTCCCCTCATAAAGACATGTGACTTCTCTCCTCTTTTGTCAACAAGCATCTGTAGAAGAGCTTAGATGGGCTCATATGATAAGCTTTGATGGTCTCTCTATCCCCCCCTTTGACATCAATTTCCAAGAAGGGTCCTTCTGGAGCATGAGTCAAATAGGTGTGGTCCTTGAGAGTCACTTCAAAGCAATAGGCAGTCTGAGATCCTGATAGAGGACATAATCATTGAGTGGAGCTGAAAAACATAGGCAATAAGAAATGGCAAAATATTTTCTTAGAGTTGAAATCGGTGACGCCGAAATGACGGAGTCACCGGTAGTCCAGATCGGTGAGACCGAATCAGTCCATGCCAGCTGGTCTAATGAACTGTTCACAAGTAGATTTCGGTCGAGCCGATGGGTTTGGATCGAAGTGACCGAGTTCAACATAGAGTAAAGATTTTGTATAACTCATCTCACTTGGCAAATGAAATCTCACAAGGATTTGCAAGGAGTTAACTAAGAGATATGCAATGAATTAAACACATAAGTTACAGAGAACAACGGAAATGAGAAAAGAGATCTAGATGAAGTTTTTTTGATTTAGAGGGAGACAAAATAGCAAGAAACATATGCAAGAACACGAAGTGAATGAGCAAAGGAACGCTAGAGAACTTCATCTAGAAGGGGTCGACGACAAAGTCACCTATGTTAGAGTATATCACTTGACTTAGGAGTCAAGTGATATCACTTGATCGTAGGTCATACTCATCGTTTTAAGCTCAAAATAGGGTTACCATTTTTCATTTAAGCATTTTGATGTGTTCACATCTTGTTGAGTTGCTTTGACTCATGACTTGGGGCAAAGCTTCTCTAAGATGGAATAACATACCTTGGATTGTGATGTTGATGTTGATCATGTAGTCGAACTTGTGTTGGATGCTCAAGGTTAATGTAGTTCATCAAGAGTTGGGAGCACCACTTGGGGTTTGAGTTCATCTTCCTACACGGGTCAGTCTTACAAGGAAAAGCACTTGTGTATCCAAAATGACAACCATGAAACTTGATACCAAATGAAATTTGATATATTGAAATTGTCAAAGGATATGTTGAGTTGGTTTATGCTTCCTTGTACTCAATAACCATATAGTAGGAGCTTGGTAATGTAGAGATTGCTCAAAATGTGAGTGACTTGCGATCTCATGAATTTGGGCTCATCCAAGAATCTACAAGGATTAGATAACATGCAAGGGTACAAGTATTGATCCAAGACATATGATCATCATAAGAGAAATATCAAGGATTAGTTATAAAAAAAGGCGCATGCCTTGCATGTATCCAAATGGAGTTTCTACTCCAAGTTTGAGGCATCAATGATGTTCAATTCACCTCTCAAACAACAAAATACTTTCTCATCAAGTGGTTTGGTGAATATATCCACCAATTGCTTATCGGTACGAACATGCTTAAGATTGATGTCTCATTTAGCAACATGATCTCGAATAAAATGATGAGGAACTTCAATATGCTTAGTTCGAGAATGTTGCACGGGATCGTGAGCAATCTTAATAGCACTTTCATTGTCACAAAGCAATGGAACATGTTTCAGATGTATCCCATAATCCTTAAGGGTTTGGGTCATCCAAAGTAATTGAGCACAGCATGATCCAGCGGCAATGTATTCCGCTTCGGCGGTGGATAAGGATACGAGTTTTGTTTCTTGGAGGACCAAGACACAAGATATCTACCAAGAAATTGACAAGTACCCGAAGTGGACTTTCTATCAACCTTTTCACTGGCATAGTCCGAATCGTAGTAGCCAACAAGATCAAAAGAAGACCTCTTAGGATACCAAATGCCAAAGTTTGGTGTATGTATTAGGTATCTCACTATCCTTTTCACAACATTAAGATGAAATTCTTTCGGGGCCGCTTGATATTGTGCACACATGCACACACTTAGCATAATGTCGGGAGGGGAGTGTAACGCCCCGGATGTAACATTCCATAATTGTAACTCCAACTCTTACCATTTCCGGCAATGCTATATGTTATATCCTTTGTGGTTGGGTTTTGTGTTCGTTTTGCATTTTGTTCATGTCATGCATTTCATCTCATGTCATCATGTGCATCTCATTTGCATTCGTGTTCGTCTCATGCATCCGGTCATTTTCCCCGTTGTCCGTTTCAGAATCCAACACTCACACATGCACCCACTGCACCCCCTCAGATCTCGTTTCGTGAGCGGGAGAAAAACATCCTTGGAATGGACCGAGATTTGTCTAGTGGCCTTGGTACATCACCGGTAGGCCGCCTGTCAAATTTCGTTCCATTTGGAGGTCGTTTGATGCCCCAACGGTTAACCGTGTAATCACAAAACTCCACTCTCTTTGCAGCCCAAGAACCCTCCATAATAGCCCACTAGCCCACTAGCCCATCTAAACCCCCTCCATCCTATCCGTCGTTGTATCACGATCGTGTGGGCGAAAACCGCACCTCATTTGGACTCTCCTAGCTCCCTCTACCTATAAAAAGGCCTCCCCTGTCCAAATCCCGGAGAAAACCCTAACCTCCCCCTTCCTCCGCACACCGGACACGTCCGGACGGTGCTGGACGCGTCCGCCGCCACCCTGCAGCCAAACAGAGAGCGACACGCGGCCCCGACCACTGCTCGCCGCCGCCAGCCCGCCAGGCCCACGCGGGGCCCTCCGAGCCGCTTCACATCTCTGCCGCCTGAGCCGCCTCCGCTGCCCTGTGCCCGCTCCGATCGCTGTGACGCCGCGCCAGATCCTACTGCCCACCGCCGCCTCGGGGATCACCGGAGCTCGCCGGATCCCGTTGCCCTGCCGACCCCGCCGCCGAGCGCCGCCGTCCTCACCGAATCTCGCCATACCGGATGCCCCTCGCCGTCGCCGGCATCCTCCTCCTCCACCTCGTCGCCAGCGCGCCGCCCCCCATCACCGATCTGACGCCACCTCGTTTTCCGTGTCAGGTCAACCCTAGATCCGGTGGTGAAAAATCTTCTAAGTCCCCGAATTCCTATCTCACGTGCACATGTTTGTCATGCCATATATTTATGCCCGTAGCTTTGATTTGTGCATATGTGATATCGAAATGTTCGTCTCGTGAGTCATGATGCTCTACATGGTAGTGTCATTTGCATGCATGTTACTGTCCATATTGATGCCTTAATCTTCATTGCAAAAGTGCTATATGATGTTGTCTGCTGGAATCCAATGTATCTATAATTTTTGATTGTTGCATGCTATTATATTATCTGTTTAGGATGTTTATGGGCTTTATTATACACTTTTATATTATTTTTGGGACTAACCTATTAACCGAAAGCCCAGTGCAAATTGTTGTTTTTTTGCCTATTTCAGTGTTTCACAGAAAAGCAATATCAAACGGAATCCAAACGGAATGAAACCTTCGCGAGGATCATTTTTTTGGAACAAACGCAATCTAGAAGACTTGGAGTGGACGTCAAGGAAGCAGCGAGGCGGCCACGAGGTAGGGCGGTGCGCCCCCACCCTCGTGGGCCCCTCGTAGCTCCACTGACCTACTTCTTTCGCCTATATATACACTTATACCCTGAAAACATCCAAGGGAGCCACGCAACCACTTTTCCACTGCCGCAACCTTCTTTACCCATGAGATCCCATCTGGGGACCTTTTCCGGCGATCTGCCGGAGGGGGATTCGATCACGGAGGGCTCCTACATCAACATCATAGCCTCTCCAATGATGTGTGAGTAGTTTACCACAGACCTTCAGGTCCATAGTTATTAGCTAGATGGCTTCTTCTCTCTCTTTGGATCTCAATACAAAGTTCTCCTCGTTGTTCTTAGAGATCTATTCGATGTAGTTCTTTTTGCGGTGTGTTTGCCGAGATCCGATGAATTGTGGGTTTATGATTAAGATTATCTATAAACAATATTTGATTCTTCTCTGAATTCTTATATGCATGATTTGATATCTTTGCAAGTCTCTTCAAATTATCAGTTTGGTTTGGCTTACTAGATTGATCTTTCTTGCAATGGGAGAAGTGCTTAGCTTTGGGTTCAATCTTGCGGTGTACCTTCCCAGTGACAGTAGGGGTCGCAAGGTATGTATTGTATTGTTGCCATCAAGGATAAAAAGATGGGGTTTATATCATATTGCTTGAGTTTATCCCTCTACATCATGTCATCTTGCCTAATGCGTTACTCTGTTCTTATGAACTTAATACTCTAGATGCATGCTGGATAGCGGTCAATGTGTGGAGTAATAGTAGTAGATGCAGAATCGTTTCGGTCTACTTGACACGGACGTGATGCCTACGTTCATGATCATGCCTAGATATCATCATAACTATGTGCTTTTCTATCAATTTCTCAGCAGTAATTTGTTCACCCACCGTAATATATGCTATCTTGATAGAAGCCACTAGTGAAACCTATGGCCCCCGGGTCTACTTTACATCATATAAGTTTCCGATCTACAATTCTAGTTTACTATTTATTTTGCAATCTTTACTTTTCAATCTATACAACAAAAATACCAAAAATATTTGTCTTATTATTTCTATCAGATCTCACTTTCGTAAGTGACCGTGAAGGGATTGACAACCCCTTTATCGCGTTGGTTGCGAGGTTCTTGTTTGTTTGTGTAGGTACTAGGTGACTTGCGTGTAGTCTCCTACTGGATTGATACCTTGGTTCTCAAAAACGAAGGGAAATACTTATGCTACTTTGCTGTATCACATTGTCCTCTTCAAGGGAATACCAACGCATGCTCAAGAGGTAGCAAGAAGGATTTCTGGCACCGTTACCGAGGAGATCTACGCCAAGTCAAGACATACCAAGTACCCATCACAAACTCTTATCCCTCGCATTACATTATTTGCCATTTGCCTCTCGTTTTCCTCTCCCCCACTTCACCTTTACCGTTTTATTCGCCCTCTTCCGTTTGTCCTTCTGTTTGCTCATGTTACCATGTGCCTTCTATTAGCTTGCATCTTCGCTTGCTAAATATCTATTGTTATGGATCGTCATCCTCTTTCCAATCTTTTTAAAAGATCCAATTATGATGAACCAATTGCTAGTGAGTTGAGTGCACTAGATTATCTTTATGGAGTTTTTCTTGAAATCCGTGAATCTGAAAAATTGTGATGAGGTTCTTTACAAAGTGATTCACGATAGATCTTTGAATAAAAAGCATGATTACAATGATGTTATTATAAATTCTATGAATGTCAATTGTGCTAATAATATGCAAAACCCTAAGCTTCAAGATGCTAGTTTGGCTATGTCCACTACTTGTTGCAATGATCATGATTGGGGTGATTCTTCTTATGATCTTAAAAATTTATTTAAGCCCCATGATGAATATAAGATTGATAATAATGTTTGCAATATTGAAAGTGGGTTTGGAAGAGTGTCCATTTTAGATCCCACGTATTTGGAGAATGTTCAATCTTATGCAATTTTTGATCAAAGTGGGTGGTCATGACTTTAGTTAATGTTAATCCCACTATTTTGGAAGAGTGTCAATTTTGCATGCATGTGGATCATGTTGAAAATATTTTATGTGATAGCTATTTTTTTGAATTTGCTTATGATTCCACATGTAATTATTATGAGAGAGGAAAATATGACTGTAGAAATTTTCATGTTAATAAATTACCTCTCGTTATGTTGAGGTTGCTATTGTTTCTTTCCGCTTCCTTGCATATGCTAGTTTTTGCTTGCTATGATAATATGTTTTCCTATAAGATGTCTATGCATAGGAAGTATGTAAGACTTAGATGTGTTTGTCACATGTTTCATGATGCTCTCTTTGTGCTTCAATTCTTATCTTTCATGTGAGCATCATTGAAATTATCAATGCCTAGCTAGGGGCGTTAAACGATACCGCTTGTTGGGAGGCAACCCAATTTTATTTTTGTTCCTTGCTTTTTGTTCCTGTTTAGTAATAAATAAATTATCTATCCTCTTTTATGGTTGTGTTTTTTATGTTTTAATTAGAGTTTGTGCCTACTAAAGCTTTTAGGATCTTCTTGGATGATTGTTATTTGATCTTGCTAGAAAAAAACAGAAAGTATGCGCTCACGAGAATAACTTTCATTTTTAACCAGAGTGCGATAAAATACGGATTACAACTGCAGTAGATAAATATACAAATTATGTAGGATTTCCTAATTTCTCAGGATTTTTGGAGTTACAGAAGTATACGAAACCTACAGATTACTACAGACTATTTTATTTTTGACAGATTCCGTTTTCCGTGTGTTGTTTGCTTATTTTGATGAATTTATGGCTAGTATCGGGGGGTATGAACCATAGAGAAGTTGGAATACAGTAGGTTTAACACCAATATAAATAAATAATGAGTTTATTACAGTACCTTAAAGTGGTGGTTTGTTTTCTTATACTAACGGAGCTCATGAGATTTTCTGTCGAGTTTTGTGTTGTGAAGTTTTCAAGTTTTTGGGTAAAGATTTGATGGACTTAGGAACAAGGAGTGGCAAGAGCCTAAGCTTGGGGATGCCCAAGGCACCGAAGGTAAAATTCAAGGACAACCAAAAGCCTAAGCTTGGAGATGCCCCGGAAGGCATCCCCTCTTTCGTCTTCATCTATCGGTAACTTTACTTGAGGCTATATTTTTATTCACCACATGATGTGTGTATTGCTTAGAGCATCTTGTATGATTTGAGTCTTTGATTTTTAGTTTACAACAATCATCCTAGCTGTACACACCTTTTTGGGAGAGACACACATGAATCAGAATTTATTAGATTACTCTATGTGCTTCACTTATATCTTTTGAGCTAGATAATTTTGCTCTAGTGCTTCACTTATATCTTTTTAGAGCACGGTGGTGGTTTTATTTTATAGAAATTATTGATCTCTCATGCTTCACTTATATTATTTTGAGAGTCTTCTAGAATAGCATGGAAATTTGCTTTGGTTATGAAATTAGTCCTAATATGATAGACATCCGGGATGGGTTTAATAAAAACTTTCATATAGAGTGCATTAAATGTTATGAGAAGTTTGATTCTTGATAGTTGTTTTGAGATATAAAGGTGGTAATATTAAACTTGTGCTAGTTGAGTAATTATGGAATTGAGAAATACTTGTGTTGAAGTTGGCAAGTCCCGTAGCATGCACGTATGGTAAACGTTGTGTGGCAAATTTGAAGCATGAGGTATTCTTTGATTGCTTTCCTTATGAGTGGCTGTCGGGGATGAGCGATGGTATTTTCCTACCAATCTATCCCCCTAGGAGCATGCGTGTAGTGCTTGGTTTTGATGACTTGTAGATTTTTGCAATAAGTATATGAGTTCTTTTGACTAATGTTGAGTCCATGGATTATACAAAGTCTCACCCTTCCATCATTGCTAGCCTCTTCGGTACCGTGCATTGCCCTTTCTCACCTCGAGAGTTGGTGCAAACTTCGCCGGTGCATCCAAACCCCGTGATATGATACGCTCTATCACACATAAGCCTCCTTATATCTTCCTGAAAACAGCCACCATACCTACCTATTATGGCATTTCCATAGCCATTCTGAGATATATTGACATGCAACTTTCCACCATTCCGTTTATTATGACATGCTCCATCATTGTCATATTGCCTTATATGATCATGTAGTTGACATCATATTTGTGGCAAAACCACCTTCATAATTCTTCATACATGTCACTCTTGATTCATTTCATATCCCGGTACACCACCGGAGGCATTCACATAGAGTCATATTTTGTTCTAAGTATCGAGTTGTAATTCTTGAGTTGTAAAGTAAATAAAAGTGTGATGATTTTCATTATTAGAGCATTGTCCCATGTGAGGAAAGTTCTTCGAAAAAAAGAGAGAAAGGAAAAAAAGGGAGAGGCCCAAAAAATGAGAGAAGAAGAGAGAAGGGGCAATGTTACTATCCTTTTTCCACACATGTGCTTCAAAGTAGCACCATGATCTTCATGATAGAGAGTCTCTTATGTTGTCACTTTCATATACTAGTGGGAATTTTTCATTATAGAACTTGGCTTGTATATTCCAACAATGGGCTTTCTCAAATGCCCTAGGTCTTCATGAGCAAGCAAGTTGGATACACACCCACTTAGTTTCTTTTGTTGAGCTTTCATATATTCATAGCTCTAGAATTGACATCAATTGATGGGCATCTCCATAGCCCGTTAATTAGCCGCATCAATGTGAGACTTTCTCCCTTTTTGTCTTCTCACACAACCTCCATCATCATATTCTATTCCACCCATAGTGCTATATCCATGGCTTGCGCTCATATATTGCGTGAAAGTTGAAAGAGTTTGAAAAGGCTAAAGTATGAAACAATTTCTTGGCTTGTCTTCAAGGTTGTGCATGATGGGAGCATTTTGTGTGACGAAAATGAAGCATGGCCAAACTATATGACTTTGTAGGGATAAGCTTTCTTTGGCTATGTTATTTTGATAAGACATGATTGCTTGAAGTATTGTTATTTTTTATGTCAATATTAAACTTCTGTCTAGAATCTTTCGGATCTAAACATTCATGCCGCAATAAAGAGAAATACATTGAAAATTATGTTAGGTAGCATTCCACATCAAAAATTCTATTTTTATCATTTACCTACTCGAGGACGAGCAGGAATTAAGCTTGGGGATTCTTGATACGTCTCCAACGTATCTGTAATTTTTGATTGTTCCATGCTATTATATTATCTGTTTTGGATGTTTATGGGCTTTATTATACACTTTTATATTATTTTTGGGACTAACCTATTAACCGAAAGCCCAGTGCAAATTGTTGTTTTTTTGGAACAAACGCAATCCAGGAGACTTGGAGTGGACGTCAAGGAAGCAGCGAGGTGGCCACGAGGTAGGGCGGCACCCCCCACCCTCGTGGGCCCCGATATAACTCCACCGACCTACTTCTTTCGCCTATATATACTCTTATACCCTGAAAACATCCAAGGGAGCCACGAAACCACTTTTCCACCGCCGCAACCTTCTGTACCCATGAGATCCCATCTGGGGACCTTTTCCGGTGATCTGCCAGAGGGGGATTCGATCACGGAGGGCTTCTACATCAACACCATAGCCTCTCTGATGATGTGTGAGTAGTTTAGCACAGACCTTCGGGTCCATAGTTATTAGCTAGATGGCTTCTTCTCTCTCTTTGGATCTCAATACAAAGTTCTCCTCGTTGTTCTTGGAGATCTATTCGATGTAATTCTTTTTGCGGTGTGTTTGCCGAGATCCGAAGAATTGTGGGTTTACGATTAAGATTATCTATGAACAATATTTGATTCTTCTCTGAATTCTTATATGCATGATTTGATATCTTTGCAAGTCTCTTCGAATTATCAGTTTGGTTTGGCCTACTAGATTGATCTTTCTTGTAATGGGAGAAGTGCTTAGCTTTGGGTTCAATCTTGCGGTGTTCTTTCCAGTGACAGTAGGGGCAGCAAGGCACGTATTATATTGTTGCCATCGAGGATAAAAAGATGGGCTTTATATCATATTGCTTGAGTTTATCCCTCTACATCATGTCATCTTGCCTAATGCGTTACTCTATTCTTATGAACTTAATAATATAGATGCATGCTGGATAGCAGTCGATGTGTGGAGTAATAGTAGTAGATGCAGAATCGTTTCGGTCTACTTGACACGGACGTGATGCATATGTTCATGATCATGCCTAGATATCATCATAACTATGCGCTTTTCTATCAATTGCTCTACGGTAATTTGTTCACCCACCGTAATATATGCTATCTTGAGAGAAGGCACTAGTGAAATCTATGGCCCCCGGGTCTACTTTACATCATATAAGTTTCCGATCTACGATTCTAGTTTACTATTTATTTTGCAATCTTTACTTTTCAATCTATACAACAAAAATACCAAAAATATTTATCTTATTATTTCTATCAGATTTCACTTTCGTAAGTGACCGTGAAGGGATTGTCAACCCCTTTATCACGTTGGTTGCGAGGTTCTTGTTTGTTTGTGCAGGTATTAGGTGAATTGCATGTAGTATCCTACTGGATTGATACCTTGGTTCTCAAAAACTAAGGGAAATACTTATGCTACTTTGCTGCATCACCCTTTCCTCTTCAAGGGAAAACCAACACATGCTCAAGAGGTAGCACCCCTCTTATATCGTTGCTAGTTGCAGGCGTCTTGCAGGTTGTTCCATGTTTGGAACATGGATATGTTG
The DNA here is from genome assembly GCF_003073215.2 of Triticum urartu. Classification (NCBI taxonomy): domain Eukaryota; kingdom Viridiplantae; phylum Streptophyta; class Magnoliopsida; order Poales; family Poaceae; genus Triticum; species Triticum urartu. The sequence continues at coordinate 286,166,459 of NC_053022.1, forward strand.
GGATATCACAATATCTCTTATTTAGTTAATGCATCTATATACTTGGCAAAGGGTGGAAGGCTTGGCCTTTTGCTCGGTGTTTGGTTCCACTCTTGCCGCCCTAGTTTCCGCCATACCGTTGTTATGTTCCTTGATTTTGCGTTCGCTTCGAATAAAACTCCTCCAGCAAGGCCCAACCTTGGTTTTACCATTTGCCAAATAACAACTAAAATTTTCCTAGCGAGTAATTAACCCGAGGGTTTCTTAATTCAACCCCCCCCCGGGCCAGTGCTCCTCTGAGTGTTGGTCCGAACCAAGTAGACTATGGGGCCACCTCGGGGAAACTCGAGGGTTTGTTTTACTCGTAGGATGTCTCATCTAGTGTGCCCTGAGAACGAGATACATGCGACTCCTGTCGGGATATGTCGGCACATCAGGCGGTCTTGCTGGTCTTGTTTTACCATTGTCGAAATGTCTTGTAACCGGGATTCCGAGTTTGATCGATTTATTCCGGGAGAAGGAATATCCTTCGTTGATCGTGAGAGCTTGTGATGGGCTAAGTTGGGACACCCCTGCAGGGTATAAACTTTCGAGAGTCGTGCCTGCGGTTATGTGGCAGATGGGAATTTGTTAATATCCGGTTGTAGAGAACTTGACACTTGACTTAATTAAAATGCATCAACCGCGTGTGTAACCGTGATGGTCTCTTTTCGACGAGGTTTGGGAAGTGAACATGGTTGGGTTATGTTTGAACGCAAGTAGTTCATGATCACTTCTAGCTCTACGTCCATTGCGCAGTTTCTCTTCTTACTCTTGTACTCGTATGTTAGCCACCATATTTTCTTAGTGCTTGCCGCAACTCCATCTCATTACCACATCCTTCCCATAAGCTTAAATAGTCTTGACCTTGCAGGTTTTGAGAGTGCTGAGTCCTCGTGACTCACAGATACTACCAAAACAGTTGTTGGTGCCGATGATACTAGTGCAGGTGATGCCACCGAGCTCAAGTGGGAGTTCGACGAAGACCTTGGCCGTTACTATGTTTCCTTTCTGGATGATCAGTAGTGGTGCCCACTTGGGATGATCGGGATTGAGCTTTTGGGGTTATCTTCTTTTCATTGGGATTCGTCCGTAGTCGGACCTTGTGTATACTCTATTTAATGTATGAATAATATGATCATTGTGTGACATGGCGATTGTAAGCCAACTATTTACTTCCTTGTTCTTGTACATGGGATTGTGTGAAGATGACCCTTCTTGCGACAATACAAAAATGAAGTTATGCCTCTAAGTCGTGCCTCGACACGTGGGAGATATAGCCGCATCTTGGGCATTACAAGTTGGTAATCAGAGCCATCCCCGACTTAGGAGCCCCCTGTTTGATCGAATCGCTGACGTTGTTGAGTCTAGAACAAAACTGTTTTGAGTCTTAGGATTATATATATCGGAGTGTAGGATTCTTTTTGCTCCTCAGCCCCCTTTGTCGCTCTGGTGAGGTCTCCTGACGTAGATGTTTTGACTTTCCTCTCCTCATTTTCACTAAAAAAAATTAGGATCACACGGGTATCTTGCAATCGTTTTGATATTCTTGTGATGAGAACATTGCTCTTGGTGCCTCCTGACATTTAGGGGTTGTGGCAGTGTCCCAGGGTGTTTAGCTCCGAGGTGTTGTCGTCACAATTTTATCGTTGCAGTTCTGGAATACCTGAGTTCGCGGACATCGAAAATCTCTTTTATGCAGTTAGTGGTGAGATAACCTTGACACACCCAGTACTGGGGAGTGAGTTCGGGAGTATTGCCACATCTCGTATAACAGATGCTTTTCGAAGGTTGAGGTACACAATTTCTGGAGTTTTCTTGGTTATGTGTTGACGGATGGATATAGTTGGAGCGTAGGGCTTGTTAGTTGTGTGATATATATTGTGCCTCCCTGTATCCCCAACACCAGATTGCATAACCAGAAAGTTTCGGGAGTTTATATGTGGGAATTCAAGTAGCTCTTAGTTATTCTTCTGACAGATAATTGGTATGGGATTGGGTGATCCTTGCCATTTATTTGTTCCAGTCGTACCTTGTTGTTTCATTCATCAATCTCTTTTAAGTGGCTTCTCACCTTATGGTCGTGTAATGTTAACTTTGGAATTCATTCATTCAATCTCTGTTCGAATGTTTATTGTGAAGACTAGATGTTGCAATTTCTATCCGTTGATTCAGCTTCTCTTTCTGTCTATCATGGTTCTAACGGATGTCACCCTCTTCAGGATGGCTCCTCCAACACGTCTGAATCCGGACCACAACGATGGGGATCAGGCGAACCCTCCACCTCCGCCACCGGAGGTATGGCAAGCTGTCATGGCAGCCACCAACACCAATACTCAGATGCTTTTGCAACTCTTGCAAGAGCACAACCAAGGCCAATGCAACCAAGAGAATCAAGGTCAAGGGCAATTCAACAACAGCCTCAGTTTGCTACACTCAACACGTTTCTTGCAAATCAGCCAAAGTTTTTCAGCAATTGTGCCGAGGCCATAGACTTTGATGATTGGCTCGTGGATATCAACAAGCATTTTGAATGTAGCAATGTCAGGCCTGAGGACTATGTCAAGTTTGCTTCTTCTCAGCTAAAGGACCAAGCAGCTGATTGGTATTAGCAGTACAAAGATTCCAGAGGGGCTCGACCGATTCCCTTGACTGTCTTCTGCCGAGACTTTAAAGCTCATCACATTCCAACAAGGGTTGTCGAGAGCAAGCGTGAGGAATTCCGCAATCTCAAGCAAGTAAGCATGTCCGTGTATCAATACAACATCCATTTTCAGAAACTTGCTCGCTTCGCAAAATAAGACGTGCCTGATGAAAAGAGCATGATCTATCACTTCAGGGGTGGCCTCGGAGAGGATCTGCAGTTAGCTCTCGTTCTTGTTGAGCCTACTCAGTTCGATCAGTTCTATAACATGGCCCTCAAGCAAGAAGCTGCTCAGCTCAAGTGTGAGGCTTCAAAGAAGAGAATCAGGGATGCAGTTCAGTCTTCTTCTTCTTCCTCACAAGTGGCAGCTAAGAAACAGAAGTTCTGGCTTCCTCCCCCTTCTCCGTTTCGTCAGCCCTACCAGTAGAAGAACAAAGGTGGTCGTGGATCCTCCCACCCACCCAACCCAGGCTACCAGAACAAGTCCCAGACTCAAGCTCCGAGGACAGGTGCTCCTCCTCCTCCTTATCATCGTCCGCTCTTAGAGGTTACTTGCAACAAGTGTCAATAGAAAGGTCACTATGCAAACAAGTGCTTCAACCAAAGGCGCCTTCCGCCTCCTCCTGTCCGGCCAGCAAGCAATGCAGTTTTCAAACACAACCCAAAGCATGCAAAGGTGAACATGATGAATGCAGCTCAAGCAGAAGATTCTTCAGATGTGATAATGGGTAACCTTTTAATTAACTCCATTCCTGCAAAAGTATTGTTTCATTCTGGTGCATCGCATTCTTTCATGTCATACCCATTTGCACCTGAGAACAATTTTGACACGGAGGTTTTGGCGAAAGTTATGCAAGTTGTTTCCTCGGGAAAGCTTATGACTTCTAGTTTGGTAGCTCCTGATGTCACTATCAAGATGGGCAACTATAAATTCCTGGCTTCTGATACGTCTCCAACGTATCTATATTTTCAGATTGCTCCATGCTATATTATCTACTGTTTTGGACATTATTGGGCTTTATTATCCACTTTTATATTATTTTTGGGACTAACCTATTAACCGGAGGCCCAGCCCAGAATTGCTGTTTTTTGCCTATTTTAGGGTTTCGAAGAAAAGGAATAACAAACGGAGTCCAAACGGAATGAAACCTTTAGGAACGTGATTTTCGAAACGAACATGATCAAGGAGACTTGGACCCTACGTCAAGAAACAAAGGAGGAAGCCACGAGGTAGGGGGCGCGCCTACCCCCCCCCCCAGGCGCGCCCTCCACCCTCGTGGGCCCCCTGTTGCTCCACCGACGTACTTCTTCCTCCTATATATACCTATGTACCCCCAAACGATCAGATACGGAGCCAAAAACCTAATTCCACCGCCGCAACCTTCTGTATCCATGAGATCCCATCTTGGGGCCTGTTCCGGAGCTCCGCCGAAGGGGGCATCCATCACGGAGGGCTTCTACATCAACACCATAGCCTCTCCGATGAAGTGTGAGTAGTTTACCTCAGACCTTCGGGTCCATAGTTAGTAGCTAGATGGCTTCTTCTCTATTTTTGGATCTCAATACAATGTTCTCCCCCTCTCTTGTGGAGATCTATTCGATGTAATCTTCTTTTGGCGGTGTGTTTGTTGAGACCGATGAATTGTGGGTTTATGATCAAGATTATCGATGAACAATATTTGAATCTTCTCCGAATTATTTTATGTATGATTTGGTTATCTTTGCAAGTCTCTTCGAATTATCAGTTTGGTTTGGCCTACTAGATTGATCTTTCTTAGTGCTTAGCTTTGGGTTCAATCTTGTGGTGTTCTTTCCCAGTGACAGTAGGGGAAGCAAGGAACATATTGTATTGTTTCCATCGAGGATAACAAGATGGTTTTTTTATCATATTGCATGAATTTATCCCTCTACATCATGTCATCTTGCTTAAGGCGTTACTCTATTTTCATGAGCTTAATACTCTAGATGCATGCTGGATAGAGGTCGATGAGTGGAGTAATAGTAGTAGATGCAGGCAGGAGTCGGTCTACTTGTCTCGGACGTGATGCCTATATACATGATCATACCTAGATATTCGCACAACTATGCTCAATTTTGTCGATTGCTCAACAGTAATTCGTTCACCCACCGTAAAATACTTATGCTCTCGAGAGAAGCCACTAGCGAAACCTATCGCTCCCGGGTGTATCTTCATCATATTAATCTTCCAACACTTAGTTATTTCCTTTGCTTTTTCCTTTGCTTTTATTTTAATTTGCATCTTTATCACAAAAATACCAAAAATATTATCCTATAATATCTATCAGATCTCACTCTCGTAAGTGACCGTGAAGGGATTGGCAACCCCTTATCGCGTTGGTTGCGAGGAGTTATTTGTTTTGTGCAGGTACGAGGGACTCGCGCGTAGCCTCCTACTGGATTGATACCTTGGTTCTCAAAAACTGAGGGAAATACTTACGCTACTTTGCTGCATCATCCTTTCCTCTTCAAGGAAATCCAACGCAGTGCTCAAGAGGTAGCAAGAAGATTTCTGGCGCCGTTGTCGGGGAGTCTACGCAAAAGTCAACATACCAAGTACACATCACAAACCCTTATCTCCCGCATTACATTATTTGCCATTTGCCTCTTGTTTTCCTCTCCCACACTTCACCCTTGCCGTATTATTCGCCCTCTCTCTCTATATCCTCCCTCTCTTCTCTATTTGCCTCTTTTTGCCCGTTTCTTGTTTGCTCGTGTCTTGGATTGCTTGCTTGTCTCGATGGCTCAAGATAATACCAAATTATTTGACTTTACCAATACCAATAATAATGATTTCCTTAGCACTCCGATTGCTCCTCTTACCAATACTGAATCTTGTGAAATCAATGCTGCTTTGTTGAATCTTGTTACGAAAGATCAATTCACCGACCTTCCTAGTGAAGATGCCGCTACTCATCTAAATAGCTTCGTTGATTTGTGTGATATGCAAAAGAATAAAGATGTTGATAATGATATTGTTAAGTTGAAGCTATTTCCATTTTCGCTTAGAGATCGTGCTAAAGCTTGGTTTTCGTCTTTGCCTAAAAATAGTATTGATTCTTGGAACAAGTGCAAAGATGCTTTTATCTCTAAGTACTTTCCTCCCACTAAGATCATCTCTCTTAGAGACGATATTATGAATTTTAAGCAACTTGATCATGAACATGTTGCACAAGCTTGGGAGAGGATGAAATTAATGATACGCAATTGCCCTACTCATGGTTTGAATTTGTGGATGATTATACAAAAATTTTATGCCTGCTTGAATTTAGCTTCTAGAAATCTTTTAGATTCGGCCGCGGGAGGCACTTTTATGGAAATCACTTTAGGAGAAGCTACTAAACTCCTAGATAATATTATGGTTAATTATTCTCAATGGCATACTGAAAGATCTACTAATAAAAAAGTGCATGCGATAGAAGAAATTAATGTTTTGAGTGGAAAGATGGATGAACTTATGAAATTATTTGCTAGTAAGAGTGTTTCTTCTGATCCTAATGATATGCCCTTGTCTACTTTGATTGAGAATAATAATGAATATATGGATGTGAATTTTGTTGGTAGGAATAATTTTGGTAACAATGCGTATAGAGGAAACTTTAATCCTAGGCCTTATCCTAGTAATCCCTCTAATAATTATGGAAATTCCTACAAAAACTCTTATGGAAATTTCAATAAGATGCCCTCTGAATTTGAGAATAGTGTTAAGGAATTTATGAATTCGCAAAAGAATTTCCATGCTTTGCTTGAAGAGAAATTGCTTAAAGTTGATGATTTGGCTAGGAACATTGATAGAATTTCTCTTGATGTTGATTCTTTAAAGCTTAGATCTATTCCTCCTAAGCATGATATCAATGAGTCTATCAAAGCCATGAGAATTTCCATTGATGAGTGCAAAGAAAGAACCGCTAGGATGCATGCTAAGAAAGATGCCTTTATAAGAGCGTGTTCTTCTAGTTCCTATGAAAATAAAGATGAAGATCTAAAAGTTATTGATGTGTCCCCTATTAAATCTTTGTTTTGCAATATGAATCTTGATAATGATGGGACAGAATATGATCCACCTTTACCTAGAAGGCGTTCCAAAAATTCGGAGTTTTTAGATCTTGATGCTAAATTTGATGAAAGTGGGATTGAAGAGATCAAAACCCTAGATGTCGCTAAACCCACTATTTTGGATTTCAAGGAATTTAATTATGAAAATTGCTCTTTGATTGATTGTATTTCCTTGTTGCAATCCGTGCGAAATTCTCCTCATGCTCATAGTCAGAATAAAGCATTTACTAAACATATTGTTGATGCCTTGATGCAATCTTATGAAGAAAAACTTGAGTTGGAAGTTTCTATCCCTATAAAAATTTATGATGAGTGGGAACCAACTATTAAAATTAAGATTAAAGATCATGAGTTCTACGCTTTATGTGATTTGGGTGCTAGTGTTTCCACGATTCCAAAGACATTGTGTGATTTGTTAGGTTTCCGTGATTTTGACGATTGCTCTTTAAACTTGCACCTTGCGTATTCCACTATTAAGAAACCGATGGGAAGAATCAGTGATGTTCTTATTGTTGCAAATAGGAATTATGTGCCCGTAGATTTTATTGTTCTTGACATAGATTGCAATCCTTCATGTCCTATTATTCTTGTAGACCTTTCCTTAGAACGATTGGTGCAATCATTGATATGAAGGAAGGAAATATTAGATTCAAATTTCCGTTAAGGAAAGGCATGGAACAATTTCCTAGAAAGAAAATTAAATTACCTTATGAATCTATTATGAGTGCCACTTATGGATTTCCTACCAAAGATGGCAATACCTAGATCTATCCTTGCTTTTTATGCCTAGCTAGGGGCGTTAAACAATAGCGCTTGTTGGGAGGCAACCCAATTTTATTGTTATTCCTTGCCTTTTGCTCCTGTTTAGTAATAAATAATTTACCTAGCCTCTGTTTTGGTTGTGTTTTTTTGTGTTTAATTAGTGTTTGTGCCAAGTACAACCATTGGGAAGACTTGAGGAAAGTCTTGTTATCTTGCTGTAAAAAACAGAAACATTAGCGCTCAAGAGAACTGCTGCCATTTTTATTTGGAAATTGATATTTAGTTAATTATTCTGCATATGATTAATAGATAAATTCCTCACTTCCAGAAATTTATTTTAGAATTTTTGGGGTTCCAGATCTTGCGCTAGATACAGATTACTACAGGCTATTCTGTTTTTGACAGATTCTGTTTTTCGTGTGTTGTTTGCTTATTTTGATGAATCTATGGCTAGTAAAATAGTTTATAAACCATAGAGAAGTTGGAATATAGTAGGTTTAACACCAATATAAATAAAGAATGAGTTCACTACAGTACCTTGAAGTGGTCTTTTGTTTTCTTTAGCTAATGGAGCTCATGAGATTTTCTACTTTAAGTTTTGTGTTGTGAAGTTTTCAAGTTTTGCGTAAAGATTTGATGGATTATGGAACAAGGAGTGGCAAGAGCCTAAGCTTGGGTATTCCCATGGCGCCCCCAAGATAATCTAAGGACACGTAAAAGCCAAAGCTTGGGGATGCCCCGGAAGGCATCCCCTCTTTCGTCTACCTCTATCGGTAACTTTACTTGGAGCTATATTTTTATTCACCACATGATATGTGTTTTGCTTGGAGCGTCTTGTATGATTTGAGTCTTTTATTTTTAGTTCACCACAATCATCCTTGCTGTACACACCTTTTGAGAGAGCCATACATGATTTGGAATTTATTAGAATACTCTATGTGCTTCGCTTATATCTTTTGAGTTATATAGTTTTTCTCTAGTACTTCACTTATATTTTTTAGAGCACGGTGGTGGATTTTTTTATAGAAACTATTGATCTCTCATGCTTCACTTAGATTATTTTGAGAGTCTTAAATAGCATGGTAATTTTCTTAAATAATCTTAATATGCTTGGTATTCAAGAATAGTAAAAACTTTCTTATGAGTGTGTTGAATACTATGAGAAGTTTGATGCTTGATAATTGTTTTGAGATATGAAGATGGTGATATTAAAGTTGTGCTAGTTGAGTAGTTGTGAATTTGAGAAATACTTGTGTTAAAGATTGTGATTCCCTTAGCATGCATGTATGGTGAACCGTTATGTGATGAAGTCGGAGCATGATTTATTTTTTGATTGTCTTCCTTATGAGTGGCGGTCGGGGACGAGCGATGGTCTTTTCCTACCAATCTATCCCCCTAGGAGCATGTGTGTAATACTTTGCTTTGATAACTTGTAGATTTTTGCAATAAGTATATGAGTTCTTTATGACTAATGTTGAGTCCGTGGATTATACGCACTTTTATTCCTTCCACCATTGCTAGCCTCACTAATACCGCACACCTTTCGCCGGTATCACACACCCGCCATATACCTTCCTCAAAACAGCCACCATACCTACCTATTATGGCATTTCCATAGCCATTCCGAGATATATTGCCATGCAACTTTCCACCGTTCCGTTTATTATGACACGCTCCATCATTGTCATATTGCTTAGCATGATCATGTAGTTGACATCGTATTTGTGGCAAAGACACCATTCATAATTATTTCATACATGTCACTCTTGATTCATTGCATATCCTTGTACACCGCCGGAGGCATTCATATAGAGTCATATTTTCTTCTAAGTATCGAGTTATTGTTGTTGAGTTGTAAGAAAATAAAAGTGTGATGATCTTCATTTTTAGAGCATTGTCCCAAGTGAGGAAAAGGATGATGGAGACTATGATTCCCCCACAAGTCGGGATGAGACTCCAGACGAAAAAAAAGAGGCCATAAAAAAAGAAAAAAAAGAGAAAAGGCCCAAATTAAAAAAAATGAAAATGAGAGAAAAAGAGAGAAGGGACAATGTTATTATCCTTTTACCACTCTTGTGCTTCAAAGTAGCACCATGATATTCATGATAGAGTCTCTCATTTTGTCACTTTCATATACTAGTGGGAATTTTTCATTATAGAACTTAGCTTGTATATTCCAATGATGGGCTTCCTCAAAATGCCCTAGGTCTTCATGAGCAAGCAAGTTGGATGCACACCCACTTAGTTTCTTTTGTTGAGCTTTTATATACTTATAGCTCTAGTGCATCCGTTGCATGGCAATCCCTACTCAATCACATTGATATCTATTGATGGGCATCTCCATAGCCCGTTGGTACGCCTAGTTGATGTGAGACTATCTTCTCCCTTTTTTGTCTTCTCCACAACTGCCTAGTTGATGTGATATATCCATGGCTCAAGCTCATGTATTGCGTGAAGATTGAAAAGTTTGAGAATGTCAAAAGTGTGAAACAATTGCTTGGCTTGTCATCGGGGTTGTGCATGATTTAAGTACTTTGTGTGGTGAAGATAGAGCATAGCCAGAATATATGATTTTGTAGGGATAACTTTCTTTGGCCATGTTATTTTGAGAAGACATGATTGCTTTGTTAGTATGCTTGAAGTATTATTATTTTTATGTCAATATTAAACTTTTATCTTGAATCTTTCGGATCTGAATATTCATACCACAATTAAGAAGAATTACATTAAAATTATGCCAAGTAGCACTTCACATCAAAAATTATCTTTTTTATCATTTACCTACTCGAGGACGAGCAGGAATTAAGCTTGGGGATGCTTGATACGTCTCCAACGTATCTATAATTTTTGATTGCTCCATGCTATATTATCTACTGTTTTGGACATTATTGGGCTTTATTATCCACTTTTATATTATTTTTTGGACTAACCTATTAACCAGAGGCCCGGCCCAGAATTGCTATTTTTTTGCCTATTTTAGGGTTTCGAAGAAAAAGGAATATCAAACGGAGTCCAAATGGAATGAAACCTTCGGGAACGTGATTTTTGGAACGAACATGATCCAGGAGACTTGGACCCTACGTCAAGAAACAAAGGAGGAAGCCACGAGGTAGGGGGCGCGCCTACCCCCCCCCCCAGGCGCGCCCTCCACCCTCGTGGGCCCCCTGTTGCTCCACCGACGTACTTCTTCCTCCTATATATACCTATGTACCCCCAAACGATCAGATACAGAGCCAAAAACCTAATTCCACCGCCGCAACCTTCTGTATCCACAAGATCCCATCTACGGGCCTGTTCCGGAGCTCCGCCGGAGGGGGCATCCATCACGGAGGGCTTCTACATCAACACCATAGCCTCTCCGATGAAGTGTGAGTAGTTTACCTCAGACCTTCGGGTCCATAATTAGTAGCTAGATGGCTTCTTCTCTCTTTTTGGATTGCAATACAATGTTTCCCCCTCTCTTGTGGAGATCTATTCGATGTAGTCTTCTTTTTGCAGTGTGTTTGTTGAGACCGATGAATTGTGGGTTTATGATGAAGATTATCTATGAACAATATTTGAATCCTCTCTGAATTCTTTTATGTATGATTGGTTATCTTTGCAAGTCTCTTCGAATTATCAGTTTGGTTTGGCCTACTAGATTGACCTTTCTTGCAATGGGAGAAGTGCTTAGCTTTGGGTTCAATCTTGCGATGTCCTTTCCCAGTGACAGTAGGGGCGGCAAGGCACGTATTGTATTGTTGCCATCGAGGATAACAAGATGGGGTTTTTATCATATTGCATGAATTTATCCCTCTACATCATGTCATCTTGCTTAAGGCGTTACTCTGTTTTCATGAACTTAATACTGCAGATGCATGCTGGATAGCGGTCGATGAGTGGAGTAATAGTAGTAGATGCAGGCAGGAGTCGGTCTACTTGTCTTGGACGTGATGCCTATATACATGATCATACCTAGATATTCTCATAACTATGCTCAATTCTGTCAATTGCTCAACAGTAATTCGTTCACCCACCGTAAAATACTTATGCTCTCGAGAGAAGCCACTAGTGAAATCTATGGCCCCCGGGTCTATCTTCATCATATTAATCTTCCAACACTTAGTTATTTCCTTTGCTTTTTTACTTTGCTTTTATTTTACTTTCCATCTTTATCACAAAAATACCAAAACTATTATCCTATCATATCTATCAGATCTCACTCTCGTAAGTGACCGTGAAGGGATTGACAACCCCTTATCGCGTTGGTTGCGAGGAGTTATTTGTTTTGTGCAGGTACGAGGGACTCGCGCGTAGCCTCCTACTGGATTGATACCTTGGTTCTCAAAAACTGAGGGAAATACTTACGCTACTTTGCTGCATCATACTTACCTCTTCAAGGAAATCCAACGCAGTGCTCAAGAGGTAGCAGCTTCCCCAATTGTTCTTGTCGACTCTGATATTGATCTAATTCTCGGCATGGATTGGCTTTCTAAGCACAAGGCTTTCCCTGATTGTGCTGCCAGGGAGATTAAATTGACACACTCTTCTGAGGATGTGATCATCTATGCCGCTCGTGATGAAACCATTCGGTTGTTCTCTCTCAATGAGAAGGGCGAGTTAGACACTATTTCTCAGATCCCAGTTGTTTGTGAGTACATAGATGTCTTTCCAGAAGAGCTTCCCGGTATGCGTCCTCACCGGCCAGTCAAGTTCGTCATCGATCTTGAGCCTGGTACAGAACCCGTTTGCAAGCGTCCATGCAAGCTTGGGCCAAGAGAGCTGAAAGAATTGAAGAAACAGCTCGATGAACAAGAGCATCTGGGTCTGATTAGACCAAGTTCATCTCTGTGGGGTTGTGGTGTTCTTTTTGTCCAGAAGAAGCTTGGGTCAAGAGAGCTAAATTTTTTGGAATGATTCAGGGTTCGTTTCTACATTTTTATACATTAGCTGGGTTTTCCAGGCATTTTATGTGCATAATTCAAATTTGAACTACATGCACATGCTCCGGTGCATAGAAACTTATTGAAAAATCAAATATGTGTCCTTGGTTTCATGCTTAGGTCCCATGCAAGAAATGGGAATGAATTTCAAACACCCGGCCACTGTCACTCGGCCGCAAACATTGACATGCCAGGTTTTTAAATTCTATTAAATCCAAAACTCATCTGAAATTCTTGAAACTTGGCATGCTATCATGTAGCGGCATCAACATGTCGTGGTACAATTTTTTTCCCATTTGGGTTCTCACAAACCAGAGCTTCTCACAACAAGCATGATGGTTTCGGTAGGGAACGTGCCACCTTTGGGGACGAAATGATATCTGTTGCCTCTTATTGCTGTCAAAAAATTTCGAGTGTCAACATAGAACAATAGGAGTGTTGTGCGAATTTTTGTGATTTTTGAGGTTCGTTTGGACATTTCTATGCATTAACTAAGTTTTCAATGCATTTATGTGCATAATTCAAATTTGAACTACATGCACATGCTTTAGTGCATATAAACTGGTTGAAAAATCAAATATGTGTCCTTGTGTGCATTCTTAGGTCCCATGCAAGAAATGGGAATGAATTTGAAACACCAGGGCACCGTTGATTGCCGGCAAAACATTGAGATGCCTTGTTGTTAAATTCTAGTAAATCCAAAACTCGTCTGAAATTCATGAAACTTGGCATGCAATCATGTAGCGGCATCAGCATGCCGTGGTACAAATTTTGTCCCATTTGGGGCAGGTTTGGGTATATGCTTCTCACAAACTGGAGCTTCTGACAACAAGCATGATGGTTTTCGGTAGAGAACGTGCCACCTTTGGGGACGAAACGATAGCAGTTGCCTCTTATTGCTTTCAAAAATTCCGAGTGTCAACATAGAACAACAGGAGTGTTGTGCAAATTTTTGTGATTTTTCGGGGTTCGTTTGGACATTTTTATGCATTAACTGAGTTTTCAATGCATTTATGTGCAGAATTCAAATTTGAACTACATGCACATGCTCCAGTGCATATAAATTGGTTGAAAAATCAAATCTGTGTCCTTATGTGCATGCTTAGGTCCCTTGCAAGAAATGAGAATGAATTTGAAACACCAGGGCACCGTTGATTGCCGGCGAAACATTGAGATGCTTGGTTTTTAAATTCTAGTAAATCCAAAACTCATGTGAAATTCATGAAACTTGGCATGCAATCATGTAGCGGCATCAGCATGCCGTGGTACAAATTTTGTCCCATTTGGGGCAGGTTTGGGTATATGCTTCTCACAAACTGGAGCTTCTCACAACAAGCATGATAGTTTTCGGTAGGGAACGTCCCACCTTTGGGGACGAAACGATATCCATTGCCTCTTATTGCTTTCAGATTTTTTCTCGTGTCAACATAGAACAACTGGAGTGTTCTATGAATTTTTGTTATTTTTCATGGTTCGTTTGGACATTTTTATGCATTAACTAAGTTTTCAATGCATTTTATATGCATAATTCAAATTTGAACTACATGCACATGCTCCAGTGCATATAAATTGGTTGAAAAATCAAATCGGTGTCCTTGGGTGCATGCTTAGGTCCCATGCAAGAAATGTGAATGAATTTCAAACACCGGGGCACTGTTGATTGCCGGCAAAACATTGAGATGCCTGGTTTTTAAATTCTAGTAAATCCAAAACTCGTCTGAAATTCATGAAACTTGGTATGCTATCATGGAGCGGCATCAACATGTCGTGGTATAAATTTTGTCCAATTTGGGGCAGGTTTGGGTATATGCTTCTCACAAACCAGAGCTTCTGACAACAAGCATGATGGTTTTCGGTAGGGAACGTCCCACCATTGGGGACGAAACAATATCCATTGCCTCTTATTGCTTTCTATTTTTTTTCTCGTGTCAACATAGAACAACAGGAGTGTTGTGCGAATTCTTGTGATTTTTCGGGGTTCGATTGGACATTTTTATGCATTAACTGGGTTTTCAATGCATTTTATGTGCATAATTCAAATTTGAACTACATGCACATGCTCCAGTGCATATAAATTGGTTGAAAAATCAAATATGTGTCCTTGGGTGCATGCTTAGGTCCCATGCAAGAAATAGGAATGAATTTCAAACACCGGGGCTCCATTGATTGCCGGCAAAACATTGAGATGCCTGGTTTTTAAATTCTAGGAAATCCAAAACTCGTCTAAAATTCATGAAACTTGGCATGCTATCATGGAGCGGCATCAACATGACGTGGTACAAATTTTGTCCCATTTGGGGCAGGTTTGGGTATATGCTTCTCACAAACCGAAGCTTCTCACAACAAGCATGATGGTTTTCGGTAGGTGATACGTCTCCGTCGTATCTATAATTTTTGATTGTTCCATGCCAATATTATTCAACTTTCATATACTTTTGGAAACTTTTTATACTATTTTGGGGACTAACATATTGATCCAGTGCCCAGTGCCAGTTCCTGTCTGTTGCATATTTTTGGTTTCGCAGAATATCCATATCAAACGGAGTCCAAACGGGATAAAAACGGACAGAGATACTTTTCGGAATATTTGGAAAATTTGGAAGAAAAATCAACGCGAACCAGTGTCCGAGGTGGGCACGAGGTAGGGGGGCGCCCCCCCCCCCTAGGGCGCGCCCCTGACCCTCATGAACCACCTGTAAGGCGGTTGACGCCCTTCTTTGGCCGCAAGAAAGCTAATTTTCGGGAAAAAAAAGCATGGCAAAGGTTTCGTTCCAATCGGAGTTACGGATCTCCGGATATAAAAGAAACGGTGAAAGGGCAGCAGAAGAGAACGCAGAAACAGAGAGAGACAGATCCAATCTCGGAGGGGCTCTCGCCCCTCCCACGCCATGGAGGCCAAGGACAAGAGGGGAAACCCTTCTCCCATCTAGGGAGGAGGTCCAAGAAGAAGGAGAAGAAGGGGGCCCCTCCCCCCTTGCTTCCCGTGGCGCCGGAGTGCCACCGGGGGCCATCATCATCACTGTCATCTTCACCAACAACTTCACCGCCTTCACCACCAACTCTTCCCCCCTCTATGCAGCGGTGTAACCTCTCTCTTACCCGCTATAATCTCTACTTAAACATGGTGCTCAACGCTATATATTATTTCCCTATGATGTATGGCTATCCTATGATGTTTGAGTAGATCCGTTTTGTCCTAATGGCTATTTGATGATCAAGATTGGTTTGAGTTTCATGTTTTATTATTGGTGTTATCCTATGGTGCTCTCCGTGTCGCACAAGCGTGAGGGATTCCCGCTGTAGGGTGTTGCAATACGTTTATGATTCGCTTATAGTGGGTTGCATGAGTGACTGAAACACAAACCCGAGTAAGTAGGTTGTTTGCGTATGGGATAAAAAGGACTTGATACTTTAATGCTATGGTTGGGTTTTACCTTAGTGATCTTTAGTAGTTGCGGATGCTTGCTAGAGTTCCAATCATAAGTGCATATGATCCAATTAGAGAAAGTATGCTAGCTTATGCCTCCCCCTCATATAAAATTGCAATAATGATTACTGGTCTAGTTATCGATTGCCTAGGGACAAATAACTTTCTCGTAACAACAAGCTTTCTACTAAACCTAACTTAGTTGTCTCTTTATCTAAACAACCCCTACTTTTTATTTACTTGCTCTTTATTATCTTGTAAACCTATCCAAAAACACCTACAAAGTACTTCTAGTTTTCATACTTGTTCTAGGTAAAGCGAACGTCAAGCATGCGTAGAGTTGTATCGGTGGTCGACAGAACTTGAGGGAATATTTGTTCTGCCTTTAGCTCCTCGTTGGGTTCGACACTCTTACTTATCGAAAACTGTTGCGATCCCCTATACTTGTGGGTTATCAAGACCTTTTTCTGGCGCCGTTGCCGGGGATCAATAGCGTGGAGTGAATATTCTCGTGTGTGCTTGTTTGCTTTATCACTAAGTAATTTTTTAGTTGTTGTTCTTAGTTGTTCTGTATCTTTAGTTATGGATATGGAGCACGAAATACCAAAAAAATTAGGTGTACTTTCTGCTCATGGAGATGGGGAACCTCCTAAAACCCTCGATGCTGGTTATGTGAAAGATATTATGTACTACTTTAATAATCCTAAGAAAACCCCATTTAATTATGTAATGGGAGTAACGTTGGATCAACGTGAATACTTTAGGGATTATCGCTTGACACAAAAAGGGAAACTATTATGGGATCAAATTCATATATTAAAGTGGTATGCTTGACAATTATGCGTGAGTTATGATTATACTTATTGCTCTAGGATGAAGGCTCCACACCTTCCCTTTTCATGAAAATTCAATGATAATAAAACCTTAGCTTCTTATGCTAATGGTATATATGATTACTATGATGTGGAACAAATAGAAGAATTTGTTGCTTTATGGGTGCTTATGAAATTGAATCTATGTGTAAAGAGTTTGAAGATTTTGATGATGCTGTTTATAGATCTGAAAATTTAGCTATCCTCAAATATTGCTATGAGAATTATGAAAGTCTCCGCTATCCAAGAAGAGACTAATATTTTGCGGGAGTCTATGGAAGAAGAAATTGATGAAACTGTGAGCTCATTGGATGAAAAAGATGAGGAAGAGAGCGAAGAACAAAAGGAGGAAGAGCAGATTGATCACACGTGCCCACCTTGAGAGTAACTCTTCAACTCATACATTGTTTAATTCCCCTCCATGCTTACCGAAGGATGATTGCTATGATGACTGTTATGATCCCTTGGATTCTTTTGAAATATCCCTTTTTGATGATGCTTGTGGCCAAGATGCCAATATGAATTATGCTTATGTAGATGAACTTGCTATAGTTCCTTATGTTAAACATGAAATTGTTGCTATTGCACCCACGCATGATAGTCCTATTATCTTTTTGAATTCTCCAAACTACACTATATCGGGGAAGTTTGTGCTTATTAAGGATTATATGGGTTGCCTTATACCGTTGCACATGATGATTTTGATGAATATAATATGAAAGTGCTTGCTGCTCCTACTTGCAATTATTATGAGAGAGGAACTATATCTCCACCTCTCTATGTTTCCAATATGATAAAATTGCAAGAAACTATTTATACTATGCATTGGCATTTACTATGTGTGCATGAATTGTTCTTTTATGACATGCCGATGCATAGGAAGAGAGTTAGACTTCGTTGTTACATGATATATGTTACTTTGTGCTCAATACTAAATGCTAAATCATTGTTAATTAAAATTGGCTTTGATATACCTTGGGATCCGGGTGGATTCATTACTTGAGCACTATATGCCTAGCTTAATGGCTTTAAAGAAAGCGCTGCCAGGGAGACAACCCGGAAGTTTTAGAGAGTCATTTATTTCTGTTGCGTGCTTTTATAAAGTTTAGAAATAAAAATAATGTGCCAAGGTTTGCCTTTAGGATGTTTACATTTGCTTGATGGTTTGTATGGTGCAGGACAGAAACTTTGGCTGTAGTGCCCGATTTTTCACTTTTTGCTGGAACGTCAAATGGTTCTGATTCTTTTTGCAATGTATTCATATACAATTTTTTTTATTTTTCCTAATTTTTGCATAATTTTTCAAGTATCATAAGTATGGTGAATGTTCAAATTATTACAGACTGTTCTGTTTTAGACAGATTCTGTTTTTGATGCATAGTTTGCTTGTTTTGATGAAACTATCAATTTATATCAGTGGATTAAGCCATGAAATAGTTATATTACAGTAGGCACAATGCAAAAAAAATATGAATTGGTTTGCAACAGTACTTAGAGTAGTGATTTGCTTTATTATACTAAGGAATCTTACCGAGTTTTCTGTTGAAGTTTTGTGTGGATGAAGTGTTCGATGATCGAGAAGGTCTCTATGTGAGAAGAAGGAAGAGAGGCAAGAGCTCAAGCTTGGGGATGCCCGAGGCACCCCAAGTAAATATTCAAGGAGACTGAAGCGTCTAAGCTTGGGGATGCCCCGGAAGGCATCCCCTCTTTCTTCAACAAGTATCGTTATGTTTTCGGATTCGTTTCATTCATGCGATATGTGCAATTGATGACCCACAAGTATAGGGGATCTATCATAGTCCTTTCGATAAGTAAGTGTGTCGAACCCAACGAGGAGTAGAAGGAAATGATAAGAGGTTTTCAGCCAGGTATTCTCTGCAAGTACTGAAATAAGTGGTAACAGATAGTTTTGTGATAAGATAATTTGTAACGAGCAACAAATAACAGAAGTAAATAAAGTGCAGCAAGGTGGCCCAATCCTTTTTGTAGCAAAGGACAAGCATGGACAAAGTCTTATATAAGGAAAAGCGCTCCCGAGGACACATGGGAATATCGTCAAGCTAGTTTTCATCCCACTTATGATTAACCTCTCCCGATGAGAGGAGCGTTGGTGATGACGATGGCGATGATTTCCCCCTCCGGGAGGGAAGTTTCCCCGACAGAACTGCTCTGCCGGAGCTCTAGATTGGATCCGCCAAGGTTCTGCCTCGTGGTGGCGGAGTTTCGTCCCGAAAGGTTGCTTCTTTTTTTTCTTGACGAAAGACTTCATATATCAGAAGATGGTCATCGGAGAGCCACCAGGGGGCCCGCGAGGTAGGGGGGCGCGCCCCCACCCTCATGAGCAGGGTGTGGGCCCCATAGTCGTCATCTTTGGCGAGAATTTATCATTATTTATTATAAGGTGTTCTGTGGAGTTTCAGGACTTTTGGAGTTGTGCAGAATAGGTCTCTAATATTTGCTCCTTTTCCAGCCCAGAATTCCAGCTGCCGGCATTCTCCCTCCTTATGTAAACCTTGTAAAATAAGAGAATAGCCATAAGTATTGTGACATAATGTGAAATAACAACCCATAATGCAATAAATATCGATATAAAGGCATGATGCAAAATGGACGTATCAACTCCCCCAAGCTTAGACCTCGTTTGTCCTCAAGCGAAAGCCGATAACAATAAATATGTCCCCATGTTTAGAGGTAGAGGCGTTGATAAAAATAAAATACGGATTTGAAGGCATCATGATTATTCTCATAACAACAACATATATAGATATTGTCATATGATTACTTATGTTCAAGTGATGATCTATTCACAATGCAAAAATATGAATCAGAAACCTTATTGAGAACCAACAAACTATAACCTCAGTCATTGAAGCAATTGCAATTTGTCACAACATCATAAAGAGTCTATGTCAGAGCTAAAAAGCAAGTCCACATACTCAACTATCATCTAGTCCTTCATAATTGCTAACACTCACGCAATACTTGTGGTTACGGAGTTTTAATCAGACACAGAGAAAGATAGGGGCTCATAGTTTCGCCCCACAACCTTTTACCTCGAGGGTAATGTCAACAATAATAACTCATGCCCCCCTACATCCAATTAGATATATCTATCAGGATCTTTCCAACACACTGTGCTTGCCAAAGGATAAAATGTAAAAAGGAAAGGTGAAGATCACCATGACTCTTGCATAAGGTAGAAGATAATAATAAAAGATAGGCCCTTCGCAGAGGGAAGCAGAGGTTGCCATGCACTTTTATGGTTGGATGCACAAAATCTTAATGCGAAAGAACGTCACTTTATATTGCCCCTTGTGATATGAACCTTTATTATGCAGTCCATCGCTTTTATTACCTCCACATCACAAGATCGTATAATGCTTATTTCTCCCACACTAATCATACATATTTAGAGCAATTTTTATTGCTTTGCACCGATGACAACTTACTTGAAGGATCTTACTCAATCCATAGGTAGATATGGTGGACTCTCATGGCAAAACTGGTTTAAGGCTATTTGGAAGCACAAGTAGTATTTCTAATTGGTGCTGAGAATTTGGCTAGCAAGAGGGGGAAAGGAAAGCTCAACATGTTGGAGGATCCATGACAACATACTTTATCTCAGATATAAGAAAACATAACTCATCACGTTGTCTTCCTTGTCCAATATCAACTCTTTAGCATGTCATATTTTAATGAGTGCTCACAATCATAAAAGATGTTAATGATAATATATTTATATGTGAAAACTCTCTTTCCTTATTACTTCCTATTAATTGCAACGATGACCAAAGCTATGTCTGCCAACTCCCAACAACTTTTAAATCATCATACTCTTCCTATGTGAAGTCATTACTCTCAATAAGATCAATATGAACTTTTGTTTCTTTTTATTCTTTTTCTCTTTTATTTTATTTACCCAAGATCATAGCAAGAAAATCAAGCCCTTGACTCAACACTAATCTTTATTATATAGCTCACGGACTCTATTACATAGAGTCATAAGGCAAAACTTAAAACTAGATCATGCCATAAACTTTATTCTACTAGATCAAAATACTACTAATAGGATCGAACTAAGGAAAACGGTAAAGATAGGAGTTGTGATTGTGATACGATACCGGGGCACCTCCCCCAAGCTTGGCGGTTACCAAGGGGAGTGCCCATACCCATGTGATTATATCTCCTTGGTTGGTGAAGAAGGTGGAGGTGATGGATAGTCGCATATCGAGCGTAAGAGGTCCTCTAGCTTGCAAATAATGCCCTTGAGTGCAAAGATATGATCCTTCAACAAAATATTTTCACTTGTGAGATACTTGTTTTGAATACGAGTTAACTCAATCATCTGGAAAGCCTCAATCTCAATTGGGGCAAGAAGGTTGTGAGTTGAAGGATGTCTTCTGTTGCCGGAGCTTGGTTCTCCGTGGCCTTCTTGATCCCTTCATCCTTGTTGATCTCCATGGGTTCTTCCCTCTTCAGCTCTATCTTCATTAGCCAGGCATCTTTGTCACCGTTGTGGGAGGAGGGGGACGACATGATGCCTGGCCTTGACAACCCTGACAGAGAACAGCCCAAAACAAGAACCGAGGATATTTGCGTGATACGGGAGTCAAAACATTTGGGAGAATATATAGTGAATTTTTACCGACCAAAATACATATCGTGCAAGAAAATGGAGTCCGGAAGGCACACGAGGTGCTCACGAGGTAGGGGGCGTGCCCAGGGGGTTAGGGCGCTCCCTCCACCCTCGTGGGGCCCTCGTGTCCTTCCCAGACTGCTACTTAATTTTCTATTTTTCAAAATATTCCAAAACGGGGAAATATTGCCTTAAAAACTGTTTTGGAATCGGTTTACTTACCGTACCACATGCCTATTCCTTTTCGGAGTATGAAACTTTCTGGAAAGTGTCCCTTATGTATTCCTCCGGGGTTATGGTTTCAATATTTATGGGATTACCTGAGATATAATGTTTGATTCTTTGACCGTTTACCACCTTCGGATTTGTGCCTTCGAAGTTGTTGATTTTTATGGCACCAGAATGATAGACCTCCTCAATAACATAGGGGCCTTCCCATTTAGAGAGAAGTTTTCCTGCAAAAAATCTTAAACGAGAGTTGTATAGCAGTACATAATCACCTACATTAAACTCACGCTTTTGTATCCTTTTGTCATGCCATCTTTTAACTTTTTCTTTAAACAACTTGGCATTTTCATAAGCTTGGGTTCTCCATTCATCAAGTGAGCTAATATCAAATAACCTCTTTTCACCGGCAAGTTTGAAATCATAATTGAGCTCTTTAATAGCCCAATATGCCTTATGTTCTAGTTCGAGAGGTAAGTGACATGCTTTTCCATATACCATTTTATAAGGAGACATACCCATAGGATTTTTATATGCAGTTCTATAGGCCCATAATGCATCATCAAGTTTCTTGGACCAATTCTTTCTAGACCTATTGACAGTCTTTTGCAAAATTAATTTGAGTTCTCTATTACTCAATTCTACTTGACCACTAGACTGTGGGTGGTACGGAGATGCAATTCTATGATTGACGTCATATTTAGCAAGCATTTTACGGAAAGCGCCATGAATAAAATGTGAACCACCATCAGTCATTAAATATCTAGGGACTCCAAACCTCGGAAAAATAACTTATTTAAGCATTTTAATAGAAGTGTTATGATCAGCACTACTAGTTGGAATAGCTTCTACCCACTTAGTAACATAATCAACAACTAAAATATGTGTATATCCATTAGAGGTAGGAAAAGGTCCCATATAATCAAAGCCCCAAACATCAAATGGTTCAATAACAAGTGAATAATTCATATGCATTTCTTGACGTCTACTAATATTACCAATTCTTTGACATTCATCACAAGATAGGACAAACTTACTGGCATCCTTGAAGAGAGTAGGCCAATAAAAACCGGATTGCAATACCTTATGTGAAGTTCTATATCCCGCGTGGTGTCCTCCATAAGTTTCGGAGTGCCACTTGCATAGGATCTGTTCCTATTCATGCTCAGGTACACAACGTCTAATAACACCACCTAATCCTTCTTTATAAAGATGTGGGTCATCCCAAAAGTAATGTCTCAAATCATAGAAGAACTTTTTCTTTTGTTGGTATGTGAAGTTAGGTGGTATGGATTTAGCAACAATGTAATTAGCATAATCAGCATACCAAGGAGTACTACAAGAAGTACTTATGACATTTAATTGTTCATCAGGAAAGCTATCATCAATAGGTAGTAGGTCATCAAGAACATTCTCTAACCTAGATAAGTTGTCTGCAACAGGGTTCTCAGCTCCTTTTCTATCAAAAATATGCAAATCAATTTCTTGTAGCAAGAGAACCCATCTAATAAGTCTAGGTTTAGCATCTTCCTTCTCCATAAGATATTTAATAGCAGCATGATCAGTGTGGATAGTTACTTTAGAATCAACAATATAAGATCTGAACTTATCACAAGCAAATACAACTGCTAAAAGTTCTTTTTCAGTAGTAGCATAATTTCTTTGAGCATTGTCTACAGTCTTACTAGCATAATGGATAACATTTAATTTCATATCAACTCTTTGCCCTAGAACAGCACCTACAACATAATCGCTAGCATCACACATAATTTCAAAGGGTAAATTCCAATCAGGTGGCTGAACAACAGGTGCAGAGACTAATGCTTTCTTAAGTATTTCAAATGCTTCTACACAATCATCATCAAAGACAAATGGTATATCTTTTTGTAATAAATTAGTCAGAGGCCGAGAAATTTTTGAGAAGTCCTTAGTGAACCTCCTATAAAATCTGGCGTGACTGTCGGTGTCAAAACCAGCATATCTCGGGTAGGGGGTCCCGAACTGTGCGTCTAGGCCGGATGGTAACAGGAGGCAAGGGACACGAAGTTTTACCCAGGTTCTAGCCCTCTCGATGGAGGTAAAACCCTACGTCCTGTTTGATTAATATTGATGATATGGGTAGTACAAGAGTACATCTACCACGAGATCAGAGAGGCTAAACCCTAGAAGCTAGCCTATGGTATGATTGTTGATGTGTATGTTGTCCTACGGACTAAAACCCTCCGGTTTATATAGACACCGGAGAGGGTTAGGGTTACATAGAGTTGGTTACAATGGTAGGAGATCTGAACATCCGTATTGCCAAGCTTGCCTTCCACGCCAAGGAAAGTCCCTTCCGGACACGGGACAGAGTCATCAGTCTTGTATCTTCATAGTCCAGGAGTCGGGCTGAAGGTATAGTTCGGCTATCCGAACACCCCCTAATCCAGGACTCCCTCAGTAGCCCCTGAACCAGGCTTCAATGACGACGAGTCCGGCGCACAAATTGTCTTCGGCATTGCAAGGCGGGTTCCTCCTCCAAGTACTTCATAGAAGATTTTAAACACAAAGATAGTGTCCGGTTCTGCAAAATAAGTTTTCCACATATTGCCATTGAGAGAATAATATCTACACAAATCTAATCTGCTGACGTATTCCGTGGTGCGACACACCACGGCCAAGCCTTTATCCGAGTCGTTTAATTATCCCACCTCAGCGCGTCATGCGAGGTGGTTTCCTTGGCACGTCTTGTCAAAGTAGAGATCGTGCCCCCTTATTCCGGGATTCTCATCAATACGGGCGTGGGTAACCCAACCGCTTCTAGGACTCCTAGATCATAGGCAAGTCCAAACGGACACGGAGAGGACGCTCGATATCCACCCTCTTTATAAAGGGACGAGGCCTTTTATTTTTCCCTCCCGTGCTCAATCGAATCCTTCCCCCACCTCAAGCTCAAACGCCCAAAGTTCAGGTTAGGTGCTCCGAACCTTCAGTCATGTCCGGATCTTGCCTTCAAGGTCGATGGGTGCCTTCTTCCGTCACGAAAGAAGACGTCAAAAAGTTAAGGGAGGCCAGATATCTGACCGCCGAGATTCTGCATCGGCTGCCTCCCCGGGGGCAGGCCGTCCCCTCTCCCGAACCCAACGGGAGCTTCGTGTTCGTCTCCCACTTCCTCCGAGGTCTAGGCCTTGCATTGGATCCTTTTGTCAGGGGCTTGATGTTTTACTACGGGCTAGATTTCCATGATCTAGCTCCAGACTCCTTTCTTCATATCACGACATTTATCGTTGTGTGCGAGGCCTTCCTCCGGGTTACCCCTCACTTTGGCCTATGGCTCAAGACTTTTGAAGTAAAGCCAAAGATGATCGAGGGGCAACATGCGGCGTGTGGAGGTGCCTCAATACGCAAGATGGCGGGAGCTGCATGGCCCAAAGGTTCCATTCCAGAGGTGTCTGAATTGTGGCAACAGGAGTGGTTCTACATCACGGCTCCTAGAAATGCCAAGTGGGCGGCCGCCCCCATTTTCCGCCTGGGCCCTCCTCCACAACTAATTTCATGGATTAGCAGAGGATTGAGCTGGGGTCCGGCCAAGGACGTGCCTATACTGCAAAGCCGCATTCAAGATCTCTTTAATGGAGATTTCAGTTTGGTTGCGGTAACACAAGTTATGCTGGTTCGTCAAGTCCAGCCTTGCAAACGCCGGCCCCTTCGCTTGTGGGAGTTCAATCCCGCGGGACCGCGTGTCATTCAAAATTTCCTCGGTTTGACGCATGAGGAGATGTACAAGTCATTCTTCGGACCTCAGGTAGAGTGTCCGGAAATCACCGAGGACGTGGGCCTGAGCAGTACCCGCACCGCCGAACAGGTAAGGAATCTTCCGGCCGAACATACTGTCTCTCATTTGTTACGAAGTTATTTCTGAGATTTTGCTTTTTGATCAGGACTGGCTAGCAAGGCAAAGTTGATTCGGTGTTCGGCCCCCCTCCCTGAGGGTTTGGAAAATCCGGTCCTGGAAAAGATGCTCAAGATCGCACCTTGCCCGGAGCCCTTGAAGGAAGATACTGCGGAGGACAGTAAGGGCGGACGCGGGCCCCCTACGCTGCCCATTATAACCAAGGGAGCGGGCATCTCCATGAAGGAAGACGACCGGAAGAGGAAAAGGACCGCGCCTGGGGATTCGGAAGCCGAAGCTTCCAAATGGGAGAAGAAGTCTCCCACCGAGGGTCCTACCTTGGGGGGTGTTGTTGCCGCACAAAGTCCGCGGGGGGATCAATTCTCCCGCGAGTCGTAAGTGACCTGGAATACTTTAATAGTACAGATATGCCATCTTTTCCTTCTGAGAAAATAACCACCGCATATATCTTGGCAGTTCGGGCCTTAGCCCCTCTCAAATGAGCTTGTCTTCGGGGTATCTTCTTCCAGAGATGATGGAGAGTGAAATGCCTCCTCCGGACTCCTTCGCTCTGGAAGCGGGCGACCCTGAAGTGTCGTCGCGGAGGGCCTCTCCGAGTCCGGCGAGGCCAGAAGATAATCCCGCCGACCCCCTAAGCTCCCGGTGTCCGACTCCCGAAGAGAGCAGACAAAAGAGTTCGGCACCGTCTAGTGTGCGATCGGATGTTCTGAGGGAGTTGGTGGGGCGAGCGGACATCTCAGATGAACACCGTGTGCTGATGAATACGGTGATGGAGAGAATCTCGTCCGCCGAAAGCGGATTGCATAAAGCTTTTATGAGTCTACTGACAGGCTTTGAGGTACGTAAAATAATGTATGATAGTCCTGCACATACTAGGTATGCCCTATGTAGATAGTAGCCCCTGAGACTCTGGTCGTCGTCGGAAACGACGATGAACAGAGGATCATATTCCCAGGTAATAACTATATTGCCTTTATGTGCAGGTGATGGAAGCTCCGGTGGCTAGCCGGGCTCGTGAGTTTGCCCATTTAGAACGACAGTTGGATGCGGCAGACGCCGACATCGAGCTTGTTAACAAAAGGCTTGATGAGGCCCAAGGTAAGTGTCATTATCTGTTAAACGCCACATAGGAAGAGCAGCATGATGCTAGTATCTTTAATGTGTTGTGACTGCAGATGGAGCTGTCACTGTTGAAGCCTTGCGGGCAGAACTTGCCCGAGCCAAGGAACAAGCGAGGTTGGGTAATGCGGCTGCTTTGAAGGCGGCCGAAGAGTTGCAAGCTGAGAAGGCCGCGCATGGCGAGAGCCGAGATAAGATGGCCAAGATGGCCATAGAATTAAAAGCCACCACCGACCGTTGCCGGGTTCTTGAAAAGGAAAACCAGGCGAAGGTATCGGACCTTGAGAAGGCTGCTGCAACGGGAAAATACCTCCGCTCTGCAATGAGGGCAAAGAAGGAGGAGCTGCGGGAAGCCGGGGATATTGTAGCCGGGAAATCCTTTATGCTGCAGAGGAAGTTCGAAGATCCACGGTATGCCCCTCTGGATCGGCTGTGGAGTTCGGAAGATGTGTATATGGATTTGGCGGCGAGCGCTGCCGATGCGGCCAAGTACTTCCAGAGTCAGACGGACCGTGAAGTAGACCAGCTGTTTTGGAAACAATTTCTTTCTCCCGAGCGTCCGCTTTCATCGACGGACCAATTAGCCGAATGGGCCGAACTAAATAGGTTGTACGGACTCTCCATGAGGTCTGTTGTGGATCAGCTATGGACGGAAAGGTCAAAACCGAGCAGCTATTTCAGCTTGGTGCAGCAGTTCCTTGACGTGGTGCCGCACATAAATGCGATGAAGAGGTCGGCGTGCATAGAAGGCGCACGAATGGCCTTTGCCCGTGCTAAAGCATACTGGGCAGAGATGGATGCTACCAGTGTTGCAGCGCAGGATTCGGCCATAGGTCGAAGGGCTGCTGAGCACTACTTTGAGGAAGTTCTTGAGGGTGCTCGTTTGATAGAGACCCAGTGCTCAAAAAATATTATGTTTGAGTGACATGTAATCTCATTGTAAGCTAAATGCTTTTATAAATTTTCATAAGGCTACTTTTATACTTTTCCCTGAAAGTATTGTAATGCCTCCTGGGCGGCCGTTTATGTATACATGTGTATAACCTGAAAGATTGCAGCCGTCGGCTTCAACCCCCACGCATATAATGCGGAGCTGTTCACAGAAACACGCGTTCACACTTAACCCAATGTCTTGGTCCTATTAAGGAGGTGATAGCAGAGCGAGCGAGGCAACCGGACTATAATGCTTTAACACTTTCACTTAGCCATAGGAGTTTGACAGTGGGGCTACTAGATAGCCCCTGGTGGCTCCGCACTCTTCCGATCCCGGGGTGCGTATATGCCTGGCCGGAAAGCGGCCCTTCGTTAAGGAGGGGGAATTCTAACATTCCCATGAGTCATCGAGTGGTTGACCAGTCTCGCGCTAGATCATGACAGTCAGTTTTCGGCTTTCTCTACCGAGGTGCTCATCCGGATGAACCAGGGCACAATCGTAGTAGTTCTCCTGGTGCTACCTTAGCCGGTAAAGCGGAACGTAAGGCACCAAAACATAGGATCCGGGCAAACCCAACATTTGACCAAAGACAATGATTCAGAGCTGATGCATATAGGGCCAAACTCGCGACGCCGAACACTGTCTAAGGTATTCGGTCTTTGTGGTATAAACCGGGCCTAAATAATGGCCTTTGTAAGAAGCCCCTTATGTCCAGGTGTTGGAAATATGCCCTAGAGGCAATAATAAATTGATTATTATTATATTTCCTTGTTCATGATAATCGTTTATTATCCATGCTATAATTGTATTGATAGGAAACTCAGATACATGTGTGGATACATAGACAACACCATGTCCCTAGTGAGCCTCTAGTTGACTAGCTCGTTGATCAATAGATGGTTACGTTTCCTGACCATGGACATTGGATGTTATTGATAACAGGATCACATCATTAGGAGAATGATGTGATGGACAAGACCCAATCCTAAGCATAGCACTAGATCGTGTAGTTCGTATGCTAAAGCTTTTCTAATGTCAAGTATCATTTCCTTAGACCATGAGATTGTGCAACTCCCGGGTACCGTAGGAGTGCTTTGGGTGTATCAAACGTCACAACGTAACTGGGTGACTATAAAGGTGCATTACAGGTATCTCCGAAAGTGTCTGTTGGGTTGGCACGAATCGAGACTGGGATTTGTCACTCCGTGTAAGCGGAGAGGTATCTCTGGGCCCACTCGGTAGGACATCATCATATGCGCAATGTGACCAAGGAGTTGATCACGGGATGATGTGTTACAGAACGAGTAAAGAGACTTGCCGGTAACGAGATTGAACAAGGTATAGGGATACCGACGATCGAATCTCGGGCAAGTACAATACCGCTAGACAAAGGGAATTGTATACGGGATTGATTAAGTCCTTGACATCGTGGTTCATCCGATGAGATCATCGTGGAACTTGTGGGAGCCAACATGGGTATCCAGATCCCGCTGTTGGTTATTGACCGGAGAACGTCTCGGTCATGTCTGCATGTCTCCCGAACCCGTAGGGTCTACACACTTAAGGTTCGATGACGCTAGGGTTATAAAGGAAGTTTGTATGTGGTTACCGAATGTTGTTCGGAGTCCCGGATGAGATCCCGGACGTCACGAGGAGTTCCGGAATGGTTCGGAGGTAAAGATTAATATATAGGAAGTCCTATTTCGGCCATCGGGACAAGTTTCGGGGTCATCGGTATTGTACCGGGACCACCGGAAGGGTCCCGGGGGCCCACCGGGTGGGGCCACCTATCCTGGAGGGTCCCATGGGCTGAAGTGGGAAGGGATCCAGCCCAAAGTGGGCTGGGGCGCCACTTCCCTTATGGCCCATGCGCCTAGGGTGAAGGGGGGAACCCTAAGGAAGAGTCCCAAGGAGGCAAGGCACCTCCTAGGTGCCTTGGGGGGGAGGGAAACCTCCCCTGGCCGCCGCCCCCTAGGAGATTGGATCTCCTAGGGCTGGTGCACCCCCCCTTGGGTTCCCTATATATAGTGAGGGTAGGAGGGCATCTTGAGACAACTCCTTATACCTTTGGTGCAGCCCCTCCCTCTCTCCTAAGTTCTTCTCCTCTCCCGTGGTGCTTGGCGAAGCCCTGCAGGATTGCCATGCTCCTCCATCACCACCACGCCGTTGTGCTGCTGCTGGATGGAGTCTTCCTCAACCTCTCCCTCTCTCCTTGCTGGATCAAGGCGTGGGAGACGTCACCGGGCTGTACGTTTGTTGAAGGAGGAGGTGCCGTCCGTTCGGCACTAGGATCATCGGTGATCTGAATCACGACGAGTACGACTCCATCAACCCCGTTCACTTGAACGCTTCCGCTTAGCGATCTACAAGGGTATGTAGATGGACTCTCCTTCCCCTCGTTGCTGGTCTCTCCATAGATGGATCTTGGTGACACGTAGGAAAATTTTGAATTTATGCTACGTTCCCTAACAGTGGCATCATGAGCTAGGTCTATTGCGTAGATTCTATGCACGAGTAGAACACAAAGTAGTTGTGGGCGTTCATTTTGTTCAATACGCTTGCCGTTAATAGTCTTATCTTGATTCGGCGGCATCGTGGGATGAAGCGGCCCGGACCAACCTTACACGTACTCTTACGTGAGACTGGTTCCACCGACAAACATGCACTAGTTGCATAAGGTGGCTGGCGGGTGTCTGTCTCTCCCACTTTAGTCGGATCGGATTCGATGAAAAGGGTCCTTATGAAGGGTAAATAGCAATTGGCATATCACGTTGTGGTCTTTGCGTAGGTAAGAAACGTTCTTGCTAGAAACCCATAGCAGCCACGTAAAACATGCAAACAACAATTAGAGGACGTCTAACTTGTTTTTGCAGGGTATGCTATGTGATGTGATATGGCCAAAAGGATGTGATGAATGATATATGTGATGTATGAGATTGATCATATTCTTGTCAAGGGAATCATGACTTGCATGTCGATGACGAGACAACTTCAAGAAGACACGATGATGGAGATCCTGATGATGGAGATCATGATGATGGAGATCATGGTGTCATGCCGGTGACAAGATGATCATGGAGCCCCAAGATGGAGATCAAAGGAGCTATATGATATTGGCCATATCATGTCACTATTATTTGATTGCATGTGATGTTTATCATGTTTATACATCTTATTTGCTTAGAACGACGGTAGTAAATAAGATGATCCCTCATTAAAATTTCAAGAAGTGTTCTCCCCTAACTGTGCACCGTTGCTACAGTTCGTCGTTTCTAAGCACCACGTGTTAATCGGGTGTGATGGATCCTTACGTTCACATACAACAGGTGTAAGACAGTTTTACACATGAAAAAACACTTAGGGTTAACTTGACGAGCCTAGCATGTAAAGACATGGCCTCGGGACACTGAAGACCGAAAGGTCGAACATGAGTCGTATAGAAGATACGATCAACATGAAGATGTTCACCGACGTTGACTAGTCCGTCTCACGCACAGATCGGACACGGCCTAGTTAACTCGGATCATGTAATCGCTTAGATGACTAGAGGGATGTCTATCTGAGTGGGAGTTCATAAGATGAACTTAATTATCCTGAACATAGTCAAAAGGATTTTGCAAATTATGTCATAGCTCACGCTATAGTTCTACTGTTTAGATATGTTCCTAGAGAAAAATTAGTTGAAAGTTGATAGTAGCAATTATGCGGACTAGGTCCGTAAACTGAGGATTGTCCTCATTGCTTCTTAGAAGGCTTATGTCCTTAATGCACCGCTCAGTGTGCTAAACCTCGAACGTTGTCTGTGGATGTTGCGAACATCGGACATACACGTTTTGATAACTACATGATAGTTCAGTTAAACGGTTTAGAGTTGAGGCACCAAAGACATTTTTGAAACGTCATGAAACATATGAGATGTTTTGAGGGCTGAAATTGGAATTTCAGGCTCGTGCCCACGTCAAGAGGTATAAGACCTCCGACGATTTTCTTAACCTGCAAACTAAGGAGAAAAGCTCAATTGTTGAGCTTGTGCTCAGATTGTCTGAATACAGCAATCATTTGAATCAAGTGGGAGTTGATCTTCCAGATAAGATAGTGATGTTTCTCCGAAGTCATTACCACCAAGCTGCTAGAGCTTCGTGATGAACTATAATATATCGGGGACATGTATGATGATCCTTGAGATGTTCGTGATGTTTGACACCACAAAAGTAGAAATCAAGAAGGAGCATCAATTGTTGATGGTTGGTGAAACCACTAGTTTCAAGAAGGGCAAGGGCACGAAGGGATACTTCATAAAACGGCAATTCAGCTGCTGCTCTAGTGAAGAAACCCAAGGTTGAACCCAAACCCAAGACTAAGTGCTTCTGTAATAAAGGGAACAGCCACTGGAGCAGAATTACCCTAGATACTTGGTAGATTAGAAGGCTGGCAAGGTCGATAGAAGTATATTGGATATACATTATGTTAATGTGTACTTTACTAGTACTCCTAGTAGCACCAGGGTATTAGATACCGGTTCGGTTGCTAAGTGTTAGTAACTCGAAATAAAAGCTACGGAATAAACGGAGACTAGCTAAAGGTGAGCTGACGATATGTGTTGGAAGTGTTCTCAATGTTGATATGATCAAGCATCGCACGCTCCCTCTACCATCGAGATTGGTGTTTGCATTGAGCATAGACATGATTGGATTATGTCTATCGCAATACGGTTATTCATTTAAAGAGAATAATGGTTACTCTGTTTATTTGAATAATACCTTCAAATGGTCTTACACCTAAAATGAATGGTTTATTGAACCTCGATCGTAGTGATACACATGTTCATGCTAAAAGATAGTAATGATAGTACCACCTACTTGTGGCACTGCCACGTAAGTCATATCGGTATAAAATGCATGAAGAAGCTCCATGTTGATGGATCTTTGGGCTCACTCGTTTTTGAAAAGTTTGGGACATGCGAACCATGTCTATTGGTATATATGCATGAAGAAACTCCATGCAAATGGACCGTTTTGTACTCGCTTGATTTTGAATCACTTGAGACATGCAAATCATACCACATGGGCAAGATGACTGAAAGCCTCGTTTTCAGTAAAATGGAACTAGAAAGCAAATTGTTGGAAGTAATACATTTTGATGTGTGAAGTCCAATGAGTGCTGAGGCATGTAGTGGATATCGTTATGTTCTTTCTTCACAGATGATTTGAGTAGATGTTGAGTACATTTACTTGATGAATCACGAGTCTGAATTATTGAAAGGTTCAGGTAATTTCAGTGTGAAGTTGAAAGATCGTCGTGACAAGAGGATAAAAGATCTATGATATGATCATAGAGATGAATATCTGAATTACGAGTTTGGCACAGAATTAAGACATTGTGGAAATTGTTTCACAACTGATACAGCCTGGAACACCATAGTGTGATGGTGTGTCCGAACATCATAACTGCACCCTATTGGATATGATGCATACCATGATGTCTCTTATCAAATTACCACAATAGTTTATGGGTTAGGCATTAGAGACAACCACATTCACTTTAAAAGGGGCACTACGTAATTCCGATGAGGTGACACCGTATGAACTATGGTTTAGAGAAACCTAAGCTGTCATTTCTTAAAAGTTTGGGGCTGTGACGCTTATGTGAAAAAGTTTCAGGCTGATAAGCTCAAACCCAAAGCGGATGAATGCATCCTCATAGAATACCCAAAACAGTTGGGTATACCTCCTGTCTCAGATCCGAAAGCAATAAGGGATTGTTTCTAGAATCGGGTCCTTTCTCGAGGAAAAGTTTCTCTCGAAAGAATTGAGTGGGAGGATGGTGGAGACTTGATGAGGTTATTAAACCGTTACTTCAACTAGTGTATAGCAGGGCACAAAGAGTTGTTCCTGTGGCACCTACACCAATTGAAGTGGAAGCTTATGATATTGATCATGAGACTTTGGATCAAGTCACTCCCAAACCTCGTAGGATGACAAGGATGCGTACTACTTCAGAGTGGTACGTAATCCTGTCTTGGAAGTCATGTTGCTAGACAACAATGAACCTACGAGCTATGGAGAAGCGATGGTGGGCCCGGATTCCGATAAATGGCTCGAGGCCATAAAATCCGAGAGAGGATCCATGTATGAAAACAAAGTGTAGACTTTGGAAGAACTACTTGATGGTCGTAAGGCTGTTGAGTATAGATGGATTTTAAAAGGAAGACGGACAATGATGGTAAATGTCACCATTAAGAAAGCTCGACTTGTCGTTAAGATGTTTTCTGACGAGTTCAAGGAGTTGACTACGGTGAGATTTTCTCACTCGTAGCGATGCTAAGAGTCTGTTGGAATTATATTAGCGATTACTGCATTATTTATGAAATCTTGCAGATAGGATGTCAAAACATTGTTTCCTCGACGATTTTCTTGAGGAAAGGTTGTATGTGATACAACCGGGAGGTTTTGTCAAATCCTGAAATATGCTAATAAGTATGCAAAGCTCCAGCAATCCTTCTAAGGACTGGAGTAAGCATCTCGGAGTTGGAATGTATGCTTTGATGAGATGATCAAAGATTTTGGTGTATACAAAGTTTATGAGAAACTTGTATTTCCAAAGAAGTGAGTGGGAGCACTATAGAATTTCTGATGAGTATATGTTGTTGACATATTGTTAATCAGAAATGACGTAGAATTTCTGGAAAGCATATAGGGTTATTTGAAAAGTGTTTTTCAATGGAAAAGCCTGGATTAAGCTACTTGAGCATTGAGCATCAAGATCTATAAGGATAGATCAAAACGCTTAATGGTACTTTCAAATGAGCACATGCCTTGACGTGATCTTGAAGGTGTTCAAGATGGATCAGTCAAAGAAGGAGTTCTTGCCTGAGTTGTAAGGTATGAAGTTAAGACTTAAAGCTCGACTGCAGCAGAATAGAGAGAAAGGACGAAGGTCGTCCCCTATGCTTAAGACATAGGCTCTATAGTATGCTATGCTGTGTACCGCACCTGAAGTGTGCCTTGCCATGAGTCAGTCAAGGGGTACCAGAGTGATCCAAGAATGGATCACAGGATAGCGGTCAAAGGTATCCTTAGTAACTAGTGGACTAAGGAATTTTCTCGATTATGGAGGTGGTAAAAGAGTTCGTCGTAAAGGGTTACGCCGATGCAAACTTTGGCACTAATCCAGATTATTCGGGTAGTAAACTGGATTCGTATAGGAGAACAGTTATTTGGAATAGCTCCAAATAGAGAATGGTAGCTGCATCTAGGAGATGACATAGAGATTTGTAAAGCACACACGGATCTGAAAGGTTCAGACCCGTTGACTAAAACCTCTCTCACAAGCAACATGATCAAACCTAGAACTCATTGAGTGTTAATCACATAGTGATGTGAGCTAGACTACTGACTCTAGTAAACTCTTGGGTGTTAGTCACATGGTGATGTGACCTGTGAATGTTAATCACATGGCGATGTGAACTAGATTATTGACTCTAGTGCAAGTGGGAGACTGTTGGAAATATGCCCTAGAGGCAATAATAAATTGATTATTATTATATTTCCTTGTTCATGATAATCGTTTATTATCCATGCTATAATTGTATTGATAGGAAACTCAGATACATGTGTGGATACATAGACAACACCATGTCCCTAGTGCGCCTCTAGTTGACTAGCTCGTTGATCAATAGATGGTTACGTTTCCTGACCATGGACATTGGATGTCGTTGATAACGGGATCACATCATTAGGAGAATGATGTGATGGACAAGACCCAATCCTAAGCATAGCACTAGATCGTGTAGTTCGTATGCTAAAGCTTTTCTAATGTCAAGTATCATTTCCTTAGACCATGAGATTGTGCAACTCCCGGATACCGTAGGAGTGCTTTGGGTGTATCAAACGTCACAACGTAACTGGGTGACTATAAAGGTGCATTACAGGTATCTCCGAAAGTGTCCTGTTGGGTTGGCACGAATCGAGACTGGGATTTGTCACTCCGTGTAAACGGAGAGGTATCTCTGGGCCCACTCGGTAGGACATCATCATAATGTGCACAATGTGATCAAGGAGTTGATCACGGGATGATGTGTTACGGAACGAGTAAAGAGACTTGCCGGTAACGAGATTGAACAAGGTATCGGGATACCGACGATCGAATCTCGGGCAAGTACAATACCGATAGACAAAGGGAAT
The DNA here is from genome assembly GCF_003073215.2 of Triticum urartu. Classification (NCBI taxonomy): domain Eukaryota; kingdom Viridiplantae; phylum Streptophyta; class Magnoliopsida; order Poales; family Poaceae; genus Triticum; species Triticum urartu. Next base: position 286,202,167 of record NC_053022.1, read on the forward strand.
TGTATACGGGATTGATTAAGTCCTTGACATCGTGGTTCATCCGATGAGATCATCGTGGAACATGTGGGAGCCAACATGGGTATCCAGATCCCGCTGTTGGTTATTGACCGGAGAAGTCTCGGTCATGTCTGCATGTCTCCGACACCCGTAGGGTCTACACACTTAAGGTTCGATGACGCTAGGGTTATAAAGGAAGTTTGTATGTGGTTACCGAATGTTGTTCGGAGTCCCGGATGAGATCCCGGACGTCACGAGGAGTTCCGGAATGGTCCGGAGGTAAAGATTAATATATAGGAAGTCCTATTTCGGCCATCGGGACAAGTTTCGGGGTCATCGGTATTGTACCGGGACCACCGGAAGGGTCCCGGGGGCCCACCGGGTGGGGCCACCTATCCTGGAGGGTCCCATGGGCTGAAGTGGGAAGGGATCCAGCCCATAGTGGGCTGGGGCGCCACTTCCCTTATGGCCCATGCGCCTAGGGTGAAGGGGGGAACCCTAAGGAAGAGTCCCAAGGAGGCAAGGCACCTCCTAGGTGCCTTGGGGGGGAGGGAAACCTCCCCTGGCCGCCGCCCCCTAGGAGATTGGATCTCCTAGGGCTGGCGCACCCCCCCTTGGGTTCCCTATATATAGTGAGGGTAGGAGGGCATCTTGAGACAACTCCTTATGCCTTTGGTGCAGCCCCTCCCTCTCTCCTAAGTTCTTCTCCTCTCCCGTGGTGCTTGGCGAAGCCCTGCAGGATTGCCATGCTCCTCCATCACCACCACGCCGTTGTGCTGCTGTTGGATGGAGTCTTCCTCAACCTCTCTCTCTCTCCTTGCTGGATCAAGGCGTGGGAGACGTCACCGGGCTGTACGTGTGTTGAAGACGGAGGTGCCGTCCGTTCGGCACTAGGATCATCGGTGATCTGAATCACGACGAGTACGACGCCATCAACCCCGTTCACTTGAACGCTTCCGCTTAGCGATCTACAAGGGTATGTAGATGGACTCTCCTTCCCCTCGTTGCTGGTCTCTCCATAGATGGATCTTGGTGACACGTAGGAAAATTTTGAATTTATGCTACGTTCCCTAACACCAGGTACGTGCATTGGTCTAGCGTGGCCACATGCCAAGACGTCAGCATCCTTCTCAACGGTGGATATGTATCAACAAGAGACAGTAAAAAAGGTTTACGCAGGGTCTTAATCTAAAAAGAATCCTTTGGAGCGGGTCCCTGCTGCACGTCTGCGCTTGTGTCTCTGTTGTGCCGTATCCTGGACGGGTGTTGCATGATGATCGTCTGCAAAAGAGAGGAATTTAGGTGAAAAAGGTTGTCGTGCAAAAAGATAGTTAAAGAAACTATGCATAATTCAAGATGAGGAGGAATGGCCACATGTCTGCGCGCGTTGAGCCCCTTGTATTGATGACTAGGGGTGTGACCATTTCTTCGGTGTAAGTAGCGGCGCCGGACTCGATTAGTTGTGTCTGAGGTCTTGACGACCTATGGGGCGTTTTGGCTAGTCCGGGCGCCTTTAGTGTGTGGCTGCCAAGGCAGCCTCACTCTCTTCGGCGCGTAGAGATCACTTGATATTTCCGTGCACTGAAATGATGCCGTGTGGACCAGGCATATTGAGTGTGAGGGAGGCGTAGTGTGGTATTGCATTAAAGCGAGCCAAAGCTTTGCGCCTGAGCAGTGCTTGATAGCCACTTTGAAACGGAGCGATGTGGAAGGTTAAATGCTCGCTACAGAAGTTATCGGGGGAGCCGAATATAACTTGTAGTAGGAGGGAGCCCGTACAACGAGCCCCCGGGCCTGGCGTTACTCCTTTAAAGGTAGTATTGCTATGGCGAATTTGTGTTGGGTCTAACCCCATCCCGCGGATTGTATCCTGGTATATTAGGTTTAGGCTGCTGCCGCCGTTCATCAAGACTCGTGTGAAGTGATATCCGCCAATTACTGGGTTTAATACCAGGGCAGCCCATCCCGTGTGTCGGATACTTGCTGAGTAATCGCGATGGTCAAAGATGATCGGTTGAGACGACCATTGGCAGGACTTTGCGGTGACAGGCACTTGGGTATATTTTCCTGGGGGTGCCGCATTGTTTTTTCCCTTGATCATGTGTAGTACGTTTACTGTTTGGACTTCTGGTGGGAATTTATTTTGTTCCCCAGTGTCTTGCTTGGGAGGCTTGTCCTCGTCTTCGCTTGGTGTGTCCTCCCCCTTATGTACGGCGTTGAGTTTGCCGGACTGCTTAAAGACCCAACATTCTCTGTGGATATGATTAGCGAGCTTGGTAGGGGTACTATGTATCTGACATACCTGGTCCAGAATTTTGTTGAGGCTGGACGGGTCATCCCTGGTGCCTTTAGTGGGCGGCTTTTGTCCTGGCCGGGAGCTTTTGAATCCGGCATTTACTGCCGTGCCCTTCATGATGTCTTCTTTATTCCGGCGTTTGCTATTGCTGTTGCGCCATGATTTCCCGTTTCCATCTCTAACTTCAGATGTACTGGGGTCGCTGGTGCTGCATCTGGCTAGCCAGCTGTCCTCACCCGCACAAAAGCGGGTCATGAGGTTTGTTAATGTGGCCATCATTCTCGGCTTATTTTGGCTGAGGTGTTTGGCGAGCCATTCGTCACGGACGCTATGCTTGAAAGCTGCCAAGGCTTCGGAGTCCGGACAGTCGACAATCTGGTTCTTTTTAGTGAGAAACCTGTTCCAAAGCTTTCGGGCCGACTCTCCGGGCTGTTGAGTTATATGACTCAAATCGTCCGCATCCGGAGGTCGGACATAAGTTCCTTGAAAATTTGCCCGAAAGGCGTCTTCGAGCTCTTCCCAACTTCCAATGGAGCTTTCGGGGAGGCCTTTGAGCCAGTGACGAGCTGGCCCTTTGACCTTGAGGGGTAAGTATTTGATTGCGTGGAGATCATCTCCTCGAGCCATATGGATATGAAGGATATAGTCCTCAATCCAAACCCCAGGGTTTGTTGTCCCATCGTATGCCTCTATGTTTACGGGTTTGAATCCCTCTGGAAATTCATGGTCCAGCACCTCGTCGGTGAAACATAGAGGGTGTGCGGCACCCCTGTAGCTGGGTGTACCGCGTTGTTCGGATATTTGTTGTGTTGCATTGTATGCTGGGGGGCGCTTGCGTGGTCCATAGATGGATCTTGTTGCGCCGTCCTTTGGGTGCGAACCCTCGCCTGGGTCGCGTGTTGTATTGTGAGCGGCATTGTATGCCGCTCTGTGTTGGTGGAGGGGTCGTCTATCTGACCAGGTGGCTACTTTGATATTTGGTTGTGGGGGGTCTGCGGCCTCCTCATCGAATTCAGGTAGCAGCTTCCGCTTTGGGTAGCTCTTGGAGGGGCGATTGCCGCTGTACCTTGCTGCAGTGTTGAGTATTTTGCTCCATCTAAATTGGAGTGTGTCTTGTGCGGCCTTGAGCCTTTGCTTCTGCTTTTTAAGGCTCCTCGCGGTGGCAACAAGCCTTTTACGGGCGTTCTGTTGCTCCGGGTGCCTGTCCAGCGTTATGTCGTCTGGACCATTATCCTTGATAGGATTTGTTTGTTCGGTTTGATTATCCAGATTGCCGTTGTCTGGCAGCGGTTCGCCCTGCTCCAGCGCTGGGTCTGTGTGATCGCTATTTCCGTCAAGGCGGGATTTGGGGCGACGCTTGCGTCGCCGCTTTGATTGCTTTTCGTGGGAACAATCCTTTGGAGCGTTCTTCCGCTCCTCGTCGTCATCTTTTAGTGCGTCCACCGTGTATACATCATATGACGTGGTGGCGTTCCAGGGTCCAACAGGCGCTGGTTCTTCATTGTCCCCTTCATCGGTGTCCATATCGTCGATGCCTTCGAAGTCAAAGTCGAGCATGTCGGTTAAATCGTCGACAGTGGCTACAAAGTGGGTGGTGGGTGGGTTTTGAATTTCTTCATCGTCTGTACTCCAACCTTGCTGACCGTAGTCCGGCCAGGGCTCTCCTGATAAAGAGAAAGACTTTAGTGACTTCAGGATATCGCTGAAAGGAGAGTGCTGAAAGATGTCTGCGGTAGTGAACTCCATGATCGGCGCCCAATCGGATTCGACTGGCAGGGGCGCGGAGGGTTCGGAGTCCGGAGAGGAGTCCGGCTACTTGGAGTCACGAGCCTCGCAGAGTACGGGGCTGGTGTTCGGCTCAATCGCCGTTTGGATCGCAGCCCCTGAGGTGGCGTCCAACCGCCCATCCTCGATCGGTGCGGTTGGCTCCGAACTAAGGGTCGGAGCCGATGCGGGTGTAGCCTCCAGGGCACTGTTCGGCGGCAGAGCTAGATCATGCTTGTCGTGACAGTGCGGCGCGCTCGGTAGTGGTTCGAATCCGTCGAAGATCAAGTCCCCGCGGATGTCAGCTGTGTAGTTTAAACTTCCGAATCTGACCTGACGGCCAGGGGCGTAGCTTTTGATCTCCTCTAGATGGCCAAGTGAATTGGCCCGCAGTGCGAAGCCGCCAAAGACAAAGATCTGTCCGGGGAGGAAGGTCTCACCCTGGACTGCATCACCATTGATGATCGTAGGAGCCATCGGGCCTGACGGCGACGGCATAGAGGAACTCTCAATGAAAGCACCAATGTCGGTGTCAAAACCGGCGGATCTCGGGTAGGGAGTCCCGAACTGTGCGTCTAGGCCGGATGGTAACAGGAGGCAAGTGACACGAAGTTTTACCCAGGTTCGGGCCCTCTCGATGGAGGTAAAACCCTACGTCCTGCTTGATTAATATTGATGATATGGGTAGTACAAGAGTAGATCTACCACGAGATCAGAGAGGCTAAACCCTAGAAGCTAGCCTATGGTATCATTGTTGATTTGTATGTTGTCCTACGGACTAAAACCCTCCGGTTTATATAGACACTAGAGAGGGTTAGGGTTACATAGAGTCGGTTACAATGGTAGGAGATCTGAACATCCGTATCACCAAGCATGCCTTCCACGCCAAGGAAAGTCCCTTCCGGACACGGGACGGAGTCTTCAGTCTTGTATCTTCATAGTCCAGGAGTCCGGCTGAAGGTATAGTTCGGCTATCCGAACACCCCCTAATCGAGGACTCCCTTAGTGACCAAGGAAACTTATTATACCTTTGATGTCCTTGGGACATGGCATCTTTTCAATAGCATCAACGTTGGCTTTATCAACTTCAATACCTCTTTCAGAAACTTTTTTAATGCCCCAAGACAATACCTTCATTAACCATAAAGTGGCACTTTTCCCAATTCAAGACAAGATTAGTTTCTTCACACCTTTGCAAAACTCGATCAAGATTGCTCAAGCAATCATCAAAAGAAGATCCATAGACGGAAAAGTCATCCATGAAAACCTCACAAATCTTTTCACAAAAGTCAGAGAATATAGCCATCATGCATCTTTGAAAGGTAGGAGGTGCATTACATAAACCAAAAGGCATATGTCTATAAGCAAAAGTACCAAAAGGGCATGTAAAAGTAGTCTTTGATTGATCTTTATCCAACACGGGTATTTGAGAGAAACCAGAATAACCATCTAGAAAGCAATAATGTGTATGTTTGCATAATCTTTCTAGCATTTCATCGATAAAAGGTAAGGGGTAATGATCTTTCTTAGTAGCCTTATTTAATTTGTGGAAATCAATTAGCATCCTATAACCTGTAATAATTCTCTGTGGAATCAATTCATCTTTATCATTAGGAACAACAGTAATACCTCCCTTCTTAGGGACACAATGAACAGGACTTACCCACTGACTATCAGCAATGAGATAAATTATACCTGCCTCCAGAAGCTTTAGTATTTCTTTTCTTACCACTTCTTTCATTTTAGGATTCAGACATCGTTGAGGATCACGAACTAGTTTGGCATCTGCTTCCAAATTTATTTTATGTTGACATAGAGTGGGACTAATGTCCTTAAGATCATCAAGAGTATATCCAATAGCAGCACGGTGCTTCTTTAGAGTTTTCAATAATCTTTCTTCTTCATGCTCTGAAAGGTTAGCACTAATAATAACAGGATATATCTTCTTTTCATCAAGATAAGCATATTTAAGATTATCAGGCAATGGTTTAAGCTCAAACACGGGATCACCCTTAGGTGGAGGGGGATCCCCTAGGATTTCAACAGGAAAATTGTGTTTCAGAATAGGTTCCTGTTTAAAGAATAATTCATCTATTTCCTTTCTTTCATTCATAAACATATCATTCTCATGGTCTAGCAAATATTGTTCTAAAGGATCACTAGGAGGTACGGCAATAGAAGCAAGACCAATAATTTCATCCTTACTAGGCAATTCTTCTTCACGGTGTTGTTTACTAAATTTAGAGAAATTAAATTCATGAGTCATATCATCTAAGCCGACAGTAACAACATCCCTTGTGCAATCTATGGTAGCATTAACAGTATTCAAGAAGGGTCTACCAAATATAATGGGACAAAAGCTATCTTGTGGGGAACCAAGAACAAGAAAATCAGCAGGATATTTAGTTTTCCCACACAAGACTTCAATATCTCTAACAATTCCCATTGGTGATATAGTATCTCTATTAGCAAGTTTAATAGTGACATCAATTTCTTCTAACTCAGCAGGTGCAATGTCATGCATAATTTCTTTGTATAAGTCAATAGGTATTGCACTAGCACTAGCACCCATATCACATAAGCCATGATAACAATGATCTCCTATTTTAACAGAAATAACAGGCATGCCTACCACAGTTCTAGGTTTATCTGTATCACGGGGTTTAGCAATTCTAGCAGTTTCATTACAGAAGTGAATAACATGCCCATCAGACAAGAGATCTTTAACAATAGCAATATTAGGTTCAACTTTAACTTGCTCAGGAGGTGTATATGTTTTAATATTGCTTTTACGAACCATAGTTGAAGCTTTAGCATGATCCTTCATCCTAACAGTGAAAGGTGGTTTCTCAACATAACAAGTAGGAACCATAGGATATTATAAGTGATAGTCTTTTCTTCAACTTTAATTGGTGCAGCTACTTTTACTTCTATGGGAGGATGATATTTAAACCACTTCTCCTTAGGGAGATCAACATAAGTAGCAAAAGATTCATAGAAAGAGGTTACTATCTCAGAATCACGTCCATATTTAGTGCTAAACTCATAGAAAATATCGGTATCCATAAAAGATTTAACACAATCAAACTTAGGTGTCATACCTGACTCCATACCATTGTCGAGGTCCCAATCTTCAGAGTTGCATTTAATTCTTTCCAATAAATCCCATTTGAATTCAATAGTCTTCATCATAAAAGAGCCAGCACAAGAAGTATCAAGCATGGTGCGATTGTTACCAGAAAGCCGAGCATAAATTTTTTGAATAATCATTTCTCTTGAGAGCTCATGATTGGGGCATGAATATAACATTGACTTAAGCCTCCCCCAAGCTTGAGCGATGCTTTCTCCTTCGCGAGGCCAAAAATTATATATATAATTGTGATCACGATGAACAAGATGCATAGGATAAAACTTCTGATGAAATTCCAATTTCAATCGTTTATAATTCCAAGACCTCATATCATCGCGTAGCCTATACCATGTCGATGCATCTCCCCTCAAAGATAAGGGGAAGACCTTCTTCTTAACAACATCTCCGGGTACACCTGCAAGCTTAAATAATCCACAAACTTCATCCACATATATCAAATGTTCATCAGGATGTTTTGTTCCATCTCCTAAAAAAGGATTAGCTAGCAGTTTTTCTATTATACCTGAAGGAACTTCAAAGCAAGGATTTTCATTTTAATTTTCATTTTCAGTAGGTTCAGTAGGTTGAGGAGAAACTCTTTGCTCTACTGGTCGGGGTGAAGATACCCCGAACAAGCCCCTCAGAGGATTACTTTCCATAGTAACAAGTGACAGTAAATTTCAGCACACTATATAATTTTTTCCATACCAAATTCCACCTACCAAAGGCTCTTCACTCCCAGGCAATGACGCCAAAAAAGAGTCTTGATGACCCACAAGTATAGGGGATCTATCGTAGTCCTTTCGATAAGTAAGAGTGTCGAACCCAACAAGGAGCAGAAGGAAATGACAAGCGGTTTTCAGCAAGGTATTCTCTGCAAGTACTGAAATAAGTGGTAACAGATAGTTTTGTGATAAGATAATTTGTAACGAGCAACAAGTAACTAAAGTAAATAAAGTGCATAAAGGTGGCCCAATCCTTTTTGTAGAAAAGGACAAGCCTGGACAAACTCTTATATAAGGAAAAGCGCTCCCGAGGACACATGGGAATATCGTCAAGCTAGTTTTCATCACGTTCATATGATTCGCGTTCGGTACTTTGATAATTTGATATGTGGGTGGACCAGTGCTTGGGTGCTGTTCTTACTTGAACAAGCATCCCACTTATGATTAACCTCTATTGCAAGCATCCGCAACTACAACAAAAGTATTAAGGTAAACCTAACCATAGCATGAAACATATGGATCCAAATCAGCCCGTTACGAAGCAACGCATAAACTAGGATTTAAGCTTCTGTCACTCTAGCAACCCATCATCTACTTATTACTTCCCAATGCCTTCCTCTAGGCCCAAATAATGGTGAAGTGTTATGTAGTCGACGTTCACATAACACCACTAGAGGCTAGACAACATACATCTCATCAAAATATCGAACGAATACCAAATTCACATGACTACTAATAGCAAGACTTCTCCCTTGTCCTCAGGAACAAACATAACTACTCACAAAGCATAAACATGTTCATAATCGGAGGGGTATTAATATGCATATAGGATATGAACATATGATCTTCCACCAATTAAACCAACTAGCATCAACTACAAGGAGTAATTAACACTACTAGCAACCTACTAGCACCAATCCCGGAATGGAGACAAGAATTGGATACAAGAGATGAACTAGGGTTTTGAGATGAGATGGTGCTGATGAAGATGTTGATGGAGATTGCCCTGTTCTGATGAGAGGAGCGTTGGTGATGACGATGGCGATGATTTCCCCTCCGGGAGGGAAGTATCCCCGGCAGAACAGCTCTGCCGGAGCTCTAGATTGGATCCGCAAAGGTTCTGCCTCGTGGCGGCGGAGTTTCGTCTCAAAAGGTTGCTTCTTCTTTTTTTCTTGACGAAAGACTTCATATATTAGAAGATGGTCATCGGAGAGCCACCAGGGGGCCCACGAGGTAGGGGGGCGCACCCTAGGGGGGCGCCCCCACCCTCATGAGCAGGGTGTGGGCCCCCTGGTCTTCATGTTTGGCGAGGATTTTTCATTATTTATTATAAGGTGTTCCGTGGAGTTTCAGGACTTTTAGAGTTGTGCAGAATAGGTCTCTAATATTTGCTCCTTTTCCAGCCCAGAATTCCAGCTGCCGGCATTCTCCCTCTTATGTAAACCTTGTAAAATAAGAGAGAATAGCCATGAGTATTGTGACATAATGTGAAATAACAGCCCATAATGCAATAAATATCGATATCAAAGCATGATGCAAAATGGACGTATCAGCAATCTTGGAGCATCTTTTGCTTTTAGTTTTCATTTTTCTTTTATGCACCATGCTGGTATAAGATAGTCCTTGGTTGATTTATAGAATGCTCATTGCACTTCACTTATATCTTTTGAGTATGGCTTTATAGAATGCTTCATGTGCTTCACTTATATCATTTGAAGTTTGGATTGCCTGTTTCTCTTTACATAGAAAACCACCAGTTGTAGAATGCTCTTTTGCTTCACTTATATTTGTTAGAGCATGGGCATATCTTTTGTAGAAAGAATTAAACTCTCTTGCTTCACTTATATCTATTTAGAGAGATGACAGGAACTGGTCATTCACATGGTTAGTCATAAAATCCTACATAAACTTGTAGATCGCTGAATATGATATGTTTGATTCCTTGCAATAGTTTTGCAATATAAAGATGGTGATATTAGAGTCATGCTAGTGGGTAGTTGTGGATTGTAGAAATACTTGTGTTGAAGTTTGTGATTCTCGTAGCATGCACGTATGGTGAACCGTTATGTGATGAAGTCGGAGCATGATTTATTTATTGATTGTCTTCCTTATGAGTGGCGGTCGGGGACGAGCGATGGTCTTTTCCTACCAATCTATCCCCCTAGGAGCATGCACGTAGTACTTTGTTTCGATAACTAATAGATTTTTGCAATAAGTATGTCAGTTCTTTATGACTAATGTTGAGTCCGTGGATTATACGCACTCTCACCCTTCCACCATTGCTAGCCTCTCTAGTACCGCACAACTTTCGCCGGTACCATAAACCCACCATATACCTTCCTCAAAAGAGCCACCATACCTACCTATCATGGCATTTCCATAGCCATTCTAAGATATATTGCCATGCAACTTCCATCATCATCATATACATGACTTGAGCATTCATTGTCATATTGCTTTGCATGATCGTAAGATAGCTAGCATGATATTTTCATGGCATGTCCGTTTTTTTGATGTCATTGCTACTCTAGATCATTGCACATCCCGGTACACCATCGGAGGCATTCATAGAGTCATATCTTTGTTCTAGACATCAAGTTGTAATATTGAGTTGTAAGTAAATAAAAGTGTGATGATCATCATTATTAGAGCATTGCCCCCAATGAGGAAAGGATGATGGAGACTATGATTCCCCCATAAGTCGGGATGAGACGCCGGACTTTACAAAAAATAAAAGAGGCCAAAGAAGCCCAAATAAAAAAAGAGGCCAAAGAAGCCCACCAAAATGATAAAAAAATAAAAAATAAAAAAATGAGAGAAAAAGAGAGAAGGGGCAATGTTACTATCCTTTTACCACACTTGTGCTTGAGAGTAGCACCATGTTCTTCTTATAGAGAGTCTCTTGAGTTATCACTTTCATATACTAGTGGGAATTTTCATTATAGAACTTGGCTTGTATATTCCAATGATGGGCTTCCTCAAACACCCAATGTCTTCATGAGAAAGCAAGTTGGATGCACACCCACTTAGTTTTCAGTCTGAGCTCTCATACACTTATAGCTCTAGTGCATCCGTTGCATGGCAATCCCTACTCACTCACATTGATATCTATTGATGGGCATCTCCATAGCCCGTTGATACGCCTAGTTGATGTGAGACTATCTTCTCCTTTTTGTCTTCACCACAACCACCATCCAATTCCACCTATAGTGCTATGTCCATGGCTCACGCTCATGTATTGCGTGAAAGTTGAAAAGGTTTGAGCATGTCAAAAGTATGAAACAATTTCTTGGCTTGTCATCGGGGTTGTGCATGATGTGAGTATTTTGTGTGAAGAAGATGGAGCATAGCCAGACTATATGATTTTGTAGGGATAACTTTCTTTGGCCTTGTTATTTTGAAAAGACATGATTGCTTTATTAGTAGGATTGAAGTATTATTGTTTTTATGTCAAATGATAGACTATTGCTTTGAATCACTCATATCTGTGATCAAGATTATGCTAGGTAGCATTCCACATCAAAAATTATCTTTTTTTATCATTTACCTACTCGAGGACGAGCAAGAATTAAGCTTGGGGATGTTGATACGTCTCCGTCGTATCTATAATTTTTGATTGTTCCATGCCAATATTATTCAACTTTCATATACTTTTGGCAACTTTTTATATTATTTTTGGGACTAACATATTGATCCAGTGCCCAGTGCCAGTTCCTGTCTGTTTCATGTTTTTGGTTTCGCAGAATATCCATATCAAACGGAGTCCAAACGGGATAAAAATGGATGGATATACTTTTCAGAATATTTGGAAAATCTGGAAGAAAAATCAATGTGAACCAGTGTCCGAGGTGGGAACGAGGTAGGGGGCGCGCCCCTGACCCTCGTGACCCACCTGTAAGGCGGTTGACGCCCTTCTTCGGCCGCAAAAAAGCTAATTTTCGGAAACAAAAATCATGGCGAATGTTTCGTTCCAATCGGAGTTACGGATCTCCGGATATAAAAGAAACAGTGAAAGGGCAGCAGAAGAGAACGCAGAAACAGAGAGAGAGAGGCAGATCCAATCTCGGAGGGGCTCTCTCCCCTCCCACGCCATGGAGGCCAAGGACCATAGGGGAAACCCTTCTCCCATCTAGGGAGGAGGTCAAGGAAGAATAAAAAGAAGGGGGGCCCTCTCCCCCTTGCTTCCGGTGGCGCCGGAGTGCCACCGGGGGCCATCATCATCACCGTCATCTTCACCAACAACTTCACCGCCTTCACCACCAACTCTTCCCCCCTCTATGAAGAGGTGTAACCTCTCTCTTACCCGTTGTAATCTCTACTTAAACATGGTGCTCAACGCTATATATTATTTCCCTATGATGTATGGCTATCCTATGGTGTTTGAGTAGATCCGTTTTGTCCTAATGGCTATTTGATGATCAAGATTGGTTTGAGTTGCATGTTTTATTATTGGTGCTTTCCTATGGTGCTCTCCGTGTCGCGCAAGCGTGAGGGATTCCCGCTGTAGGGTGTTGCAATACGTTTATGATTCTCTTATAGTGGGTTGCGTGAGTGACTGAAACACAAACCCGAGTAAGTAGGTTGTTTGCGTATGGGATAAAGAGGACTTGATACTTTAATGCTATGGTTGGGTTTTACCTTAATGATCTTTAGTAGTTGCGGATGCTTGATAGAGTTCCAATCATAAGTGCATATGATCCAAGTAGAGAAAGTATGCTAGCTTATGCCTCTCCCTCATATAAAATTGCAATAATGATTACCGGTCTAGTTATCGATTGCCTAGGGACAAGTAACTTTCTCGTAACAACAAGCTTTCTACTAAACCTAACTTAGTTGTGTATTTATCTAAACAACCCCTACTTTTTATTTACTTGCTCTTTATTATCTTGCAAACCTATCCAAAAACACCTACAAAGTACTTCTAGTTTTCATACTTGTTCTAGGTAAAGCGAACGTCAAGCGTGCGTAGAGTTGTATCGATGGTCGATTGAACTTGAGGGAATATTTGTTTTGCCTTTAGCTCCTTGTTGGGTTCGACACTCTTACTTATCGAAAACTGTTGCGATCCCCTATACTTGTGGATTATCAGTAGGGAACGTCCCACCTTTCGGGATGAAACGATATCCATGGCCTCTTATTGCTTTCAATTTTTTTCTCGTGTCAACATAGAACAACAGGAGTGTTGTGCGAATTTTTGTGATTTTTCGGGGTTCGTTTGGACATTTTGTGCATTAACTGATTTTTCAATGCATTTTATGTGCATAAAACAAATTTGAACTACATGCACATGCTCCAGTGCATATAAATTGGTTGAAAAATGAAATTTGTGTCCTTGGGTGCATGCTTAGGTCCCATGCAAGAAATGGGAATGAATTTCAAACACCGGGGCACCGTTGATTGCCAGCAAAACATTGAGATGCCTGGTTTTTAAATTCTAGTAAATCCAAAACTCGTCTGAAATTCATCAAACTTGGCATGCAATCATGTAGCGGCATCAACATGCCGTGGTACAAATTTTGTCCCATTTGGGGCAGGTTTGGGTATATGCTTCTCACAAACCGGAGCTTCTCACAACAAGCATGATAGTTTTCAGTAGGGAACGTCCCACCTTTGGGGACGAAACGATATCCATTACCTCTTATTGCTTTCAAATTTTTTCTCGTGTCAACATAGAACAACTGGAGTGTTGTGTGAATTTTTGTTATTTTTCGTGGTTCATTTGGACATTTTTTATGCATTAACTAAGTTTTCAATGCATTTTATGTGCATAATTCAAATTTGAACTACATGCACATGCTCCAGTGCATATAAATTGGTTGAAAAGTCAAATATGTGTCCTTGGGTGCATGCTTAGGTCCCATGCAAGAAATGGGAATGAATTTCAAACACCGCGGCACCGTTGATTGCCGGCAAAACATTGAGATGCCTGGTTTTTAAATTCTAGTAAGTCCAAAAGTCATCTGAAATTCATGAAACTTGGCATGCTATCATGGAGTGGCATCAACATGCCATGGTACAAATTTTGTCCCATTTGGGCCAGGTTTGGGTATATGCTTCTCACAAACCGGAGCTTCTCACAACAAGCATGATGGTTTTCGGTAGGGAACGTCCCACCTTTGGGAACGAAACGATATCCTCTTATTGTTTTCAAATATTTTTCTCGTGTCAACATAGAACAACATGAGTGTTGTGTGAATTTTTGTGATTTTTTGGGGTTCATTTGGACATTTTTATGCATTAACTCAGTTTCAATGCATTTTATGTGCATAATTCAAATTTGAACTACATGCACATGCTCCAGTGCATATAAATTGATTGAAAAATCAAATCTGTGTCCTTGGGTGCATGCTTAGGTCCCATGCAAGAAATGGGCATAAATTTCAAACACTGGGGCACCGTTGATTGCCGCCAAAACATTGAGATGCCTGGTTTTTAAAATCTAGTAAATTCAAAATTTTGTTAACCTTTCATGTGACGCCACGTGTCTTAGTTTGAATGGCTGTAGGAGGTGTCATGCGGACAGCTGGTTGACCTTGACTGAACAGGAGGCATGTGAGCGTCGTCCGGTGCGCAGGCTGACCGAGGGGCGTGCAAGTTGTCCTCGAGTGCGTTGGCTCACCGGGAAGCGTGCGAGCTGTACGCTGCGCAGGCTCACTGGGAAGCGAGCCCTTTGATTTCCATGGCCGCCCGCCTTGCTCGCGTCCTCTCCATTAATGGTGCCCACGCCGCAGTGTAATTCACTTTTTAAATATATAAAACACTCATCGCAAACGTTTTAGTTAGAACACCCGTATGCAAACCGACAACTTCCCCAGGAAGCCAAGATAAAATGTGCCGAGCAGGATTTCTGCAGCTCTTGATCACAAACGATTTAGATAGAACACCCGCATGTAAAGTGAGAGCAGCGCATGATTTGTGCATCCCTTCAACACAAACGGTTGTTCTGGATGACCTGTGTGCAACCACGTACAAACAATTTGGTAAGATTTGCATATGTCATATTGGGTATGTTGCCATTTGTCAAATTGGAAAGATTTACATTTGTTGATCTAGTAACGTTGACATTTGTCAATCCTTGTAACACTGCGATTTGTCAAAATACGCAGCTAGAAATCATTAGCACTATGTAATTTTTGCAACTAAAATTCAGTAATTAAGCATAGATTTCATTCATACATTAATCACTCGTTCTTAATTTATACAAATAGTTCAACTCGACAGCTGAACCGACCAAACTTCTCCCCAATTGTTGCCAACCACGTACTGAAATAGCTAGTTCAACTATATATACTAGCTAATTTGAAGTATGTTGTACAATTCGACCACACATCTATAGTGAGATGAACTAAACAAAATAGCCCCTAAATACTACTACTACCACGGAGGGGCTTTGTGCTACTTCCGGCAGCCTCTCCTCTGCCGAGCGCGATGTCTAAGAGGCAGAGGAGGAGGAGGAGCCTGCCGACGAGCTGGAAAAATGCAATACGGTGCCTGCCTCTGCTGCACGTTCAGCGACACTCACCAGCTCGAACGCCCACTATCGCTCCAGAAGATCCCTCTCGAACAGCCGGACTGCTCATAGATCTCCTGATTCCTCGCCTCTGCGTCGGCGTGTGCTGCGGCCACGGCTGCGGTAAGGCTCTTCGCGTGCTCTACGAGGCGCTCCTCCTCTTCTCGCAGGAACTCGATGTAGCGCGCAAGGTTGCTGACGCATGTTTGGGCTCCACCTCCGCCCCATCCTTCGGGCGGCGGTGGCGGAGCGGGTGATGATTCTAGCGGTCGAGGCTGGGCTGGTGGCCATGTCGGCCGACGATGGGGTGGCGGAGCGGGTGATGGCCACGGTGGCCGGCAGTGGGGTGGCGGCCACGACGACCACCTCCTGCCTTCGGGCCGCGGCGGCGGAGCAAGAGATGGCCCTAGCTTTCAATGGTGGTGTGGCGACAATGGCGGCTGGCAACGGCTGCCGACGGGCAGCGGCCACGGAGTGTTTGGTGGGTGTTCCGCACACACCCAACATGGACGCCACACACACTACACTACACCAGGGACTGCGCCTCCGCCGTGGTGTAGCCTCCTAGCTGGAGCTGTCCTCTGATGAAGGCGGGGTGGCTGAGCGACAACGACGGACTGTTGCCATTGGCGATTGTGGAAGAAGCATACGAGATAAGCTACAGGGAGGGAGGGGAAAATGCGACACAGGACTCGCTGGCCGTGAGGGTTTTTATAGCAGGCCGGTAAGCATTGGGATTTTGGGGGATTTCACCGAGTCAGGCGGGAAGCTTGCGTGGGGACCTGCGAGGTTGCGTCGGAACGGGCTCACCGATGATTCATTGGCGCCACCATTAGGCCAAAAGAACGCCCCCGCGCGCTACGCAACCTTGCGTTGTAAGCCGTCTGCGGCAGCGGGGTGACATGACATGCGTGAGGAGGACGAAAGGACACATACACATACAATTAATAAAAATACGTTTGCGATTTAATTACCTACTATACCCCCATCCCGGTTTATAAGTAGGATTTATTAACTAATAAAATACGAATGCATGTCGCCATAGATTATATCGTTGGAGTCGTATTTGAACATAGTTTCCAGCTATACAATTTTTTTTAACATGCATTAACACTTTTTTGGTTAAATTTAAGGTTATACACCAGCAAGTGTTTGCCCGCAACACACACGGCTTATTCCATCATAAACAACTCTGATGGATCAACTATCTGCCACGTATCACACACGCAACTCTAATCTGATTCATGCTTGATGTCTTCGACCTCGCTCGCACAGTTCGTCTTATTTGCCACGTATCACTGTGTCATCCTCTGCTCGCGTCCCTCGGCAAGCTCTGCTCGCTGTTAGGCGCCGCGGCGTGCTCGGTTGTGTCTGTTGGCGCGCTCTACTCGCATCCGTCGGTGCCCTCGGCTTGTGGACAACTTTTCCTTGAGGCGACTGCGGAGCGCTCTGCTCGCGTCCCTCCGCGCGCGCTCTGCCAGTGGTTGGGCGTGCGCACTATCACATCGGGGGGACCATATGCATGCGGTTGCATCGCGTGCGTTGTCACGCGATGAAGTTACGTGCGACACGATGGAGTTACGCGCTGCAAATTAGAACTGCCATCAGGGCCTGCCGATATTCCTGGCCGTCCGGCTTCCCCTTTGATTCCCACGGCCATTATAACCTTATTCTCTTCAACCTTTCGATGGAGCCCCACAACACAACAAGCACACCGACGATGACACATAGAGAGGGGATGTCCGGCGGCGCTCCAATGGAGTTCGGCGAGCATAGAGTGGAGACCCACATGAGGGAGATAGATCTCTCGGTGGTGTACACCATCGACCCGGCCGTGGTGGATGACTATATCAACGGCGTTGAGCAGTTGCTTGCTGGAGACAAGTACAAGGTGGTCGGCATCGACCTCCAGTACACCGCCGGTCGTCCCGGCATAGATCAGAAGGTTGCCATCGCCCAGTTGTGCGTGCGCCATCATGTCCTCATCTACCACTACTGCATGGCCACAGAGCCTTGCGACCGTTTCAACAGGTTTGTCAAACAGCACCGACTACATGTTCGCCATGGTGGATACCAAAGACGATGCAAAAGCGCTCAGTCTTACGGGCTTGGCCTGCAAGAACCTTGTCGAAATACGTGACCACTATAGGGTCTGGGGCAGCACGAAGCAGGACTCCCTGGTCGAACTCGCCTCGGCCATCATCGACCCCTACTATTAAAAGATGAAGCAGGATGCCCACAGAACAAGTCCCGTATCCTGGCACAAGGCCTGGATGCGGAAACTAGATGAACCTCACCTCAGGTTCGCGGCCAAGAGCGTGTACACATGCTACGAGATGCACATGCGGATCTTTGACATGAGGAAGTGCCTCGTTACCCAAATCGACGAGCCCGGATCGAGCCACAAGAAGAGCAAGCGTCACAAGAACTAGATGATGATCAGATGGTCGTTTCTGCTAGTTAATCATGCATGTAATATATAGTTTACTTTATTGGCGTGTGTGGAAATGTCATGTGTGTAGTAGCCACCTATGTAATTATGCATGTAATAGTTTACTTTGGTGTGTGCAAATGCCATGGTTGTAGTAGCCACCTATGTAAGTGGATGTTTAATTTGGTTATGCAAGCATGTCCTTATAAGTGTGTGTATATATATATGTTGTTGTTCTGTATGCAATCCCATCGCACAACACACACATCTTATTGGCAGCAACCGTCTGTGTTCTTATCGGTCTTCAGACACATTTCTGATTACAGACCTGTTTGCCGCGTATCACACACATCTTGTTAAGTTGAACCGTTTTTGTTCTCATGTCTCAACGCAAACAGTTCATCCAAGTGAACCACATGCCGTATATCGCACACATCTTTGATCTGGCTGACCGTTTATTTTGTGTTGCCTAATCACAAACAGTTCATCCGAGTGAACAGTATGCTGTGTATCGCACACGCTTCCATCTGGCTGCCCGTTTCTTTTGTTCCTCCTCATCGCAAACAGTTCATTGAACTGAACCGTATATATGCCCTTCATCGCACACGCAACTAAAACCTGAATTGTGTTTGATGCATCCATCATCGCAAACGTTTACACATTTCTGACGGTTTTCATACAGCACCGTTTGCGATTATGGCATCACACACAGTTTCTCGAAGGGTCTCTGATCATAGTGTCGCGTTAGCAGCATCCTGCAGTAGTGCTAGTGCATCCGTTGCATGGCAATCCCTACTCACTCACATTGATATCTATTGATGGGCATCTCCATAGCCCGTTGATATGCCTAGTTGATGTGAGACTATCTTCCTCCTTTTTGTCTTCTCCACATCCACCATATTCTATTCCACCTATACTGCTATGTCCATGGCTCACGCTCATGTATTGCGTGAAGATTGAAAAAGCTTGAGAATATCAAAAGTATGAAACAATTACTTGGCTTGTCATCGGGGTTGTGCATGATTTAAATATTTTGTGTGATGAAGATAGAGCATAGCCAGACTATATGATTTTGTAGGGATAGCTTTCTTTGGCCATGTTATTTTGAGAAGACATGATTGCTTTGTTCATATGCTTGAAGTATTACTATTTTTATGTCAATATTAAACTTTTGTTTTGAATCTTATGGATCTAAATATTCTTTCCACAATAAAGAAAATTACATGGATAAATATGTTAGGTAGCAGTCCACATCAAAACTTCTGTTTTTATCATTTACCTACTCGACACTAGAAAAAAAAAGACACATCCATGACATTTTGGGCCGAACGAAAAAAATTTCTGTCATACATATGACACTTCTATGACGATAATTGTGACAAAACCCGGTATCATCATAGATGTGGTGGGCTCCTACTTCTATGACAAAAAATCATGATAGAAAATGGGCTTTTCGTCCTGGGCGGGCCGGAGACGCAACTGCATGACATTCTTTGGGCCGTCCATGACGGAAAAAACCGTGGTAGAAGCAAGGGGGAGGAAAATTTCAGGGAGTTCTCGGTTACGGTGGGAGGTCGGGGGCCGAGCGATGCACGTTTCTCTCATACACGTACGCGCGTGTGTGCGAGGCATTGGCTCTAACTGAACCCGAGCAAGGCGTTGGGCTCTAACTGAACCCGAGCGATTGCACTGCAGGCTACGTGTTACTGAAGCCGAGCGATCGATCGATGGCTATTAACTAAACGCGATCGAGTGATTCCTTCACTACTGCTGCTAACTCGCCGATCGATGCTGCCTCTGGGATGAACAGTGAGCGTTGGGGGGGGGTTGGATGAACAGTGAGCAGTGGCGTTGCCTCTGGATGAACATGACCCCGTGGTGTGGAGGGCTGGATGAACAATAGACGGTGGAGGGGTGCCCGTGGAGGGGTGGTTGAACAGGACCCCGTGGTGTGGAGGGCTGGATGAACAGTAGACGATGGAGGGGTGGTTGAATAGTAGCCGGTGGAGTAGCGCGCAGTGGAGGCAGGATGAACAGGAGCCCATGGAGGCTGGAGGAGGTCGACGGTGGAGATGAACAGTATCCCGTGGAGTCCCGTTTTGCGGTATGCCACACCCCTCCCGATGAACAGGACCCCCGTTTCGACCGTAGGAGGTCCATTTCGTTCGTTTTGCGGTACGCCACACCCCTCCCGATCAACAGGACCCCCGTTTCGACCGTAGGAGGTCCATTTCCTCCGTTTTGCGGTACGCCACACCCCTCCCGATCAACAAGACCCCCGTTTCGACCGTAGGAGGTCCGTTTCCTCCATTTTGCGGTATGCCAGACCCCTCCCGATGAACATGATCCCGTTTCGAACGTGGCCGGTTGAACACAAGGCTGTTTCCTCTGTTCTGCGGTACGCCAGGCCTCGTTTCCACTGCCTATTCCGTCCAAGCCCTCCCGATGAACACGACCACGCATTCCGTCCCGACCCAGCCGGCTGGCTCCCACGCGTTCCGTTGCCTCCCGATGAACACGACGCATTCCGTTGCCTCCCCATGAACACGACGCATTCCGTTGCCTCCCCATGAACACGACAACGACACTGTTTCTCCGTTCCAACCCAGCCATGTACACGAGCCCTGGCCGTACGCATGCATGAGTAGGCGTTTGAGACCCCGCCTGTATGTACACATACGTGGCCGTATTTTCTTTCTTGCACCCTGGTCGCTGTACGTACGTGTACACGCTACGTGCGCACCTCTACGATGACACGTGCGCGTCTCTACTATGACATGTGCGCGCCTCTACATCAACCAGTATGTACGTACACGTTCGTGAACAAAATGACAACGCTATGTACGCTTCGACCAGGTGGGTCCCGACTGTCAGGCACTTCCTTGCGTGCGAAGATGTAGCTGGTGGGTCCCAGCAGTCAGGGCGGCGAATCGTTTATTTTCGGACGCACTTCCTTGCGTGCGAAGGTGTAGCTGGTGGGTCCCAGTAGTCAGGGGAAAACAGTTTTTTCGCGAAATATGGTGGCCCATCCGGTGGGTCCCCGCTGTCAGGTGGAGGAATAATTATTTTGCACGTAATAAGGAGGCACTTCCTTGCTGCGGCCGTGGACCCAGCTGTCAGCCTCTCCACATACAGTCCACGTCCGATGGAAGCCGTTCCTTGACCACGTTGACCACGCCGCGCCGAGAGCACCAGGGCAGTGGACGACAGCGAGGCCTAGGAAGGGGACGACGCGGAGCCGGGGAAGATGCGGTAGTGGATGCCCACGCGTAGAGGAGTATGAGGGTTCACTGGTTTGCTGCGGTGTGAGGCTGCCATCGCCGCAGAATAACAGGGGGTGTGGGTGAGTAGAGGGATGGCCTGGCCAGCGGTGGGAGTAGTAGGGGCGGCGAGGCCTCCGCCGCATCACAGCCTGCCACGGGAGGCAGGAGCACGAGGCACGACCGGCGCTGGTTTGGGCGGCTGGAGCAAGAAGATCAGAGGTTGAAGAAGCACTACGGTCGTTGGATGGACATCGTACGGTCACTGGAGCTAGAATTGTGCATATTGACTAAGTTGACAAAGCCCTCCGTCCCCATCAACTTAGTAGGAACACAAGTCAGCCTGCCACTATACTGGGTCCCAGCTAACAGGGGGAGTATTCATTTTTTTGTGCGTAACAAGGAGGCACTTCCTTGCGTGCGAAGATATAGCTGGTGGGTCCGAGCTGTCAGCGGCGATAACATTTTTTTCCCGAAATACAGAGGCCCTTTCTGTGGGTCCCTGATGTCAGGTGGAGGAATCATTATTTTGCGCGTAATAAGGAGGCATTTCCTTGCGTGCGGCCGTGGACCCAGCTGTTGGCCTCTCCACGTACAGTCCACTTCAGATGCATGTCGGTCATTGACCACGTTGACCAGGCCGCGCTGAGAGCACCTGGGCGGTGGATGACGGCGAGTCCTAGGAAGGGAACGACACGGAGGTAGGGAAGACTCGGCAGTTGTTTCCCACACGGAGGGGAGTACGACTGTACGAGGGTTTACTGGTTCGTCTGCCGTCGCCGGAGAATAACAGCAAGTGTGGGTGAGTAGAGGGATGGCTAGGCCAGCGATGGGAGTACGGTGGGGCGGTGAGGCCTGTGCGGCAGCACAGCTAGCCGCGGGGAGGAGGGAGCAAGCAGTCCCGCCGGCGCTTGTTTGAGTGGCTGGAGCAGGAAGAGAAGAGATTGAAGAAGCACGACGGTCGTTTGATGGACATCCAACAGTCACTGCTTGTGTGTCAACCTTTTATTTAGGAAAGCCTCAAATCTGTGGAAAACATCATACAACCCATCTGCTATTATTTCTAATAATTTACAGCCCATTTGCTAATTCTTAAGGTTTTTTTGGAGCCCATATTCTTTTTGTTAGCATTACAGCCCATATTGTGGCCACGGTTAAAAAATTATACAAAATTTTGCATATTTTGGTGCGGTCCGAACTGTTTTTAATCCCGAAATTTCGACTCACATTCAAACTGATTTTAAAAATAAATGTATATCAATATAACATCCAGCAAATTCTCCACGCATAAAAATTAATGTAATTTAAAATCTCGAAATGAAAAAAATATATTTTAAACTAATTGCCAGTTTGATGTGTTTTAAAAATGTACGGCCCATTTCTCATTACTGATGGGCCATTTTCTCGGCCAGCCGAATGAAAGCTCTCCTCGCCTTGAAAGATTTGCAGCCCAATAGGCCTAACAAAGCGACTTACTTGGCAAATCACAAAAAAACAGGGTTGTGGCCGTGGACCTAGCTGTCAGCCTCTCCACGTACAGTACTCTTCCGATGGAAGTCGTTCCTTGACCATGTTGACCACGCCGCGCGGAGAGCACCACGGAGGTGGATGACGGCGAGGCCTAGGAAGGGGACGACGCGGAGCCAGGGAAGACGCGGCAGTGGAAGCCCGCGCGGAGAGGAGTACGAGGGTTCACTGGTTCGGCTGTGGTGTAAGGCTGCCGTTGCCGCAGGGCCTGGCCAGCGGTGGGAATAGTAGGGGCGGTGAGACCTCCGTGGCAGCACAGCCGGCCACGGGAGGCAGGAGCATGCAGCATGACTGGCGCTGCTTTGGGCGGCTGGAGCAAGAAGACCAGAGGTTGAAGAAGCACTACGGCCGTTGGATGGACATCGTACGGTCACTGGAGCTAGAATCATTCATATTGAGTAAGCTGACAAAGCCCTCCGTCCCCGTAAACTTAGTAGGCCCACAAGTCAGCCTCCCACAATGGTGGGTCCCAACTAGCAGGGGGTAATCATTTTTGTGTGCGTAATAAGGAGGCATTTCCTCGCGTGCGAAGATATAACTGGTGGGTCCGACATGTCAGCGGGGGGAACTTTTTTTCGCGAAATAAAGAGGCCCTTCCGGTGGGTCCCAGCTGCCAGGTGGAGGAATCATTATTTTGCGCGTACAGTCCACGGCCGATGGATGTCGTTCGTTGACCACGTTGACCAGGCCGCGCCGAGAGCACCATGGCGGTGGACAACGGCGAGGCCTAGGAAGGGAACGACACGGCGCCAGGGAAGACTCGACAATGGTTGCCCACGCGGTGGGGAGTACGAGGGTTTACTGGTCCGGCTGCCGTCACCGAAAAATAACAGGAGGTGTGGGTGAGTAGAGGAATGGCCTGACCAGCAATGAAGTAGGGTGGGGCGGTGCGGCCTGTGCGGCAGCACAACCGTCCACTGGAGGCGGGAGCAGGCAGTCCCACCGGAGCTGGTTTGGGCGGCTGGAGCAAGAAGATTAGATATTGAAGAAGCAGCACGGCCGTTGGATTAACATCCAATGGTCACTGCTGCTAGAATCGTTTGTGGACTAAGTTGACAAATCCAAAGTACACGTCAACCTAGTAGACCCACAAGTCAGCCTCCAAATCTGTCACAAACAGCAAACAACCCAAAATTTCTAGCCAGATTCAAACTAATTTTAAATCTAAATATACCTTAATTTAAATTCAATGAAATTTTACCTGCACAAAAACAATGAAATTTAAAATATCAAAATCCGAAAGAAAACAGTATTTTGGAACTAATTGCCTGTTTGCTGTATTTTTTCATTTTACAGCCCATTTATTATTACTTATAGCCTATTTCTTATTACTTATAGCCCATTTTCTGGGCAAAATGCATCCCTCCTCGTCTTGAAAGATTTCCGGCCTAGCAGGGCATAGAAAAGCAAGTAGGCCTACGTTGGTTATTCTACAAAAAACAAAATAACTGGCTAGCCATTTTCAAAAAGGAAAAAAACAAACCGGGCTGGTCATGTGTTGAACAAATGAAATAAAAGCCTGGGCTAGATGGGCCATGGGTCCCGCACAACCCAGTTGATAGCCTTCTCCGTCCCGAAAAAACAAAATTACTGCGCGCTGCTAGGTCCCTACTGTCATCCTCACCATGTACAGTCATCTCCTTATTCCTCTCGGTTGTTGACCATGTTGACAACACCGGAGGGCGGCGCCGCAGCGAGCGAACCAAGGCGGAGGACGATGGTGAGGCCTCGGACGGGAACGAACAGGAGCCGGGGAAGATCATAGCCATCCGTGGGAGGCGGGAGCAGGCGGTCCCGTCAGCGCTGGTTTGGCTTTGGCGGCTCGAGGAAGAAGAAACTGAAGAAACGCGACAGACGTTGAATGTCAATCCAACGGTCAGGGTTGGCACAATCGTTTGATGACTAAGCGGACACCAAGTAGCATACTTTTTTATATATAGAAAGAAAATCAAAGACTTGGGAAGGCGTACAGAACAAGCTAGTGTACCAGTAAAGAGACGTTGCCGAGTTTTAGAAAAAAGAAAGACGTGCTCCTGTAGCTGGTTCGAATCCAAACCTAGACTATGACTATATATGGTGCTATGCTACTCTGCAAGTAATGAAACTGACATATCCAATGTTCGCTTCTCCTCTTCTCTACTTACTCTGCCTAGCATCAGAAGCTCTGGCTGCATCAAACATGTCCGCTGGCTGCTCGTCCACCTGCTCTTCAGCAGGCAACAACCAGATATGCGCCAAGTCACCACCCGTACCATTGCCTGTGGGTCTCATCACACCCCCGCCGGCACGCACATCGTAGCCGATTGCTCATCGCAACCCGCTGCCGTTGGTGTGGTTCCACTGCTACAAATCACGCAGAGTCATCCATGGCGTCTCAACCATAATCAGCAACCCTGGCCGAGTCTTCTACAAATGCCCGAATCATGGGGTAATAATATGTTTAAGTGTTGTTCTGCTGCTTTCAGTTGCTAATTTTTTTAATAGTTTGGTTGATGATCTTCCAATTTGATACGTGTAGAAAAGGGAAGATTCGTGTGATTTGTATTTGTGGGAAGTTGCTGATGTGGGGGAATGCAAGTACGCTGATTATTTGGTTAGTCGAGGAATCCCAATACCAACAGGTTGGGGTGTTGGACAAGTAACTGAAGGAACGATAGAAGAGGAAGATGCAGAGAAGAAGGTTAAAGATGCAGTTCCTCTGATCATGGCCAAGCAACAGCTGCTGAACAGCCTTGACAGCAATGAGGATATGAAAAAGCTTGTGAAGATAATGGGCAAAATCGATGTGCTCTGTAGGATGATTGTCTCTTTATTTGCAGTGTATGTAGCACTCGTGATGTATTCAGTGGCTACGACATGAGCACTTTGCAAAACTAGTAATGAATGAAACCTGTGTAGCAGGCTGGGCGTAGTGCTGTGAACATCTAATGATTTCTATTAACGGAAATCAAGGGGTATCCCCTTTTGCTCATATAAATAAATAGCAAAGGCCCTGTCAGGTCAGCTTTGTTCTCATTCGAAGACGTCGAGCAAATTGTAGTCCAACAGCAAACTATGTCATCAAATTCAAGTTTCACAGCCAAATATGAGTACAACTAAACAACAATGTCATCATGTTTTAGTTGTCATACAATCACCAAACACAAATCAGCACACATAACAAGTGATGTTCTCACAGCAAATTACTAAACAACATGTTCATCAGGTTTCAGTTGTCATAGCAAACACAATTTCACATAGTAGATAAAAAAACGTCTTCTGACAGGCAAATACGACAAAAGCAATGTAATCATCATCCGCAGCAGCAGCGTCAACATCTTCGCCATGTGTATTAGTTTGAATCGAAATTCCCCACGGTGTCATCTTCATCTTTGTCCTCAACATCCTCGAATGTTGGCTTCTTCTTGATCAACTCTTGTATGTCCACAGCACGATAGGCAATCTTTTCACTGGCGTCATTGCCGTGATGGTTCTCAAAGATATTAGGAACATCTGTGTTATCTTGTACATCAGGAGCAGTGTAAGCATCATCTTGTTGTGCAACTTCATTAAACGAATTCCTCTGCTCAAACCTTTGCAATACTCTCCAGTCATCGCTACGTGCAAATGTGTCTTCCAAGAAAAATATATGTGTTGCTTGATTTGCCAAAATAAAAGGCTCGTTGGTTTGGCAAGCTTGGAAAAAATGTGTGGCAAAGTTTGGCAATGCAAGGCCTAGACCCAAACAGGATAAGTACATACATACTAGGAGTACTAGTGTTAAAAAATAAAGGCGGGGTTTTCCTTCGCAGGATTTAATCAATACAAATCCTCGTTTCACGTGTCAATTAATGTGTATTTTTTTCTCCAAAGACCAAAGAGCTAACCATGTCACTCCTCATCGCTTGATTAATGCAGCGCCATGCAAACCAACCTTCTCACTTCTGCATGCATGCATGTCATCTCTCTCTCCCATGTCCATCTCTCTGCATGCATGCGCCTCTTGCTCTCTCTCCTGTTTCTTCATGCAAGCAACTCTCTCTGCCTTGGGAAGATGCGAAGCACATGGGAAAGAGAGATGGGATTACTACAGGCACGCATGCGGTGGAAAGGGATGGAGGGCCCGGTTGGAAAGAGCAGCGAAAAAATGCCAATGCGCGGAGCATTGCGGGGAAAATGAAATTTTCTTAGACGCAGACAAAAAAGGACCGGAGGGAGTACTACTAGGAGTACTAGTGCGTTGAGATGGTTTCTCAAAGAAGACGATGGAGAAGCGGGGTCAGCGAAGAGTGAAATGATGGTTGCTTCGTCCGTGCTTTTGTGATTTGACGCCTCACTGCTTTGTGATTTGTGATAGAAGGGACAGGGGAGTAGACTCTGTGCTCTATACTGTACTACATGCGTCCAAGCATGGGAGAAAGAGGAGAGACGTTGCATTTTTCTATTCCTTCAATCAATCAATCAGGGAGCTTCGGTTCCATCTTTTTGGCTTTGGCAATACCATCCACAATGGTTCCCATGATGCCAAAAGCTATTTTCACATTTGGCTACACATTGTGGATGCCCTTAACTGTACCACTTGGTTTTGCTCCTGTGTGCTATCTATACAAATCTCAATTATATTGATCTAAAAAATTATAGAATCAAGATTAGTAAAAAGGAGGTGATTTTGCCGCGCAGATGGCGGGGGAGGTTTCTTACTTGAGAATTGCTACATCCACGTAATGGTTTACGTAAAGTTACGAACTAATGTGATGTGGGACTATTTGATTGGATTAAAGGAGAGGATTAGGCCCACCCCACCTGAAAATCAGGGGGGCATATATAGATTAGATGGAAAGTATACGTAGCAGCTACGTAGCCCTTTGTAAGTCTAGGATTAGGCTTCTTATTTTCAGAGGACGTTGTCCTCACGGTTTGCTAACATGCGGTCCCATGTGTCAGTGCTTTACCAAGCCGATCCACGTCCCACATGAGGTAGAACAACGGCAGAAGCAACATGTGGTTAAGTTGAAGAAGATGAGGGAGAAGCGGATTCAGCAACGAGTGAAATGATGGTTGCTTCGTCCCTCCAACTTAACTGCGGGAAAGCTGCAGCTTTGTGATTTGACGCCTCATTGCTCATTACTACGCCGGCGCCATGACTGGGGTGCTTCACCCCAGATGCTCTGCACTGTATTCCGGTATGGCACGTGGACCCGGTAGCTTGATGTCCCATATGTCGGCGAAAGGGACTAGAAGATTTATGAAAGCGAGCGCTCCACTCTTACGACGGAGGAGTAGACGACACGACGGCCCAGTGAACTGTCACTTGTACTGTATAGTACTATAGTTTTGCTGTTTCGCATGATCCATCGATACAAACCCGATTAAACAGGAAAGGGTGGGATTTTTCCCGCGCGGTAGATGATACTGGCCATACATTTCAAAGGCAATTTTAATGTATGCAAACTAAATAATTATAAGTAACAATATGATATCTAGTAAAACTAAAAACACATATGATTTATTGTGTTGTGTAGTAGTAGTGCTGTATTGCATAGTTGTTAGATGTAACATGCGAGAACGTGTAGAGATGTAGTTTTGGAGGGCCTACAGAGAGAAAAACGTAATACGGTCACCGAACTTCAGAATAAGCTGATTACGGTCACTATATATGTTTTGCAGTGATTATACGGTCACTTGCTCACAGTTCAGCATCGGATTGCACTCTGTTGACCGGCCAAATAAACCACCTGTCAGTTCGCATTGGCAAAAGGTCAGAGAAACACAAATTTACACAGGCACGACAAGGCTCCAACCCGTGCGCGGGAATCACCTGGTTGTGTATGTGTCTGTCAGGGCCTGATGTGTGCGCATGCACGTGTAGGTTGAGCACTTGAGCATGAGAGTGTGTGTTGGTCGTGTGGTGTACTGGTGTGTGCATGCATGCGTGCGTGCGTGCGTGTGAGTGTTGCGTGTGTGTGTGGCTGGGTGTGTATGTGTGAGTGTTGCGTGCGTGCGTGGGTGCATGTGTTGCGTGGATGCACTTCTTGTAAATGTGTGCGTGTGTGTATAATCACCACACCAGCTCCCATGTGTTAAAACAGACGGCTCAGCATACCAATACAAGGCCACCTTGTCCGCTGTGCCCGCGTTCATGACTTTGAACCACCGTCCAAATATTTTTTTGTCGTTTGTTTTCATTCTTACTAGCAAGATGCCCGTGCGTTGCACGTAACATCAAGATGCATTTGTATGACTTGTTTATCTTGTGAGAGAAAAGGATGAACGAGGGAAGGCCTTATTTGCAAATGTGGAGAGGTGTGTGGGTACCTTTTTGCAAAATTGCCATAGTTTCTTTCCTATCTGTCAGATATAAATCGGACGACCTATATTGCAGGATGGCAGGCACACCATCATCACCAACTCTGTTTTTTATAAGAGTGTATTTTATTTATTTTATAAGAGTGTAGATGTAGAGTAGATACAAGTCAACAGGTGGGCACAATGGTAGTGAGATAATGTGATGCAACACTAGAGGTGCCACGTGGAGCGTTTAACTGGTCAACTAGTCATGTCATGAGCAAATACAGAGTTGTACGGTGAGCCCGTGACTGTATAATAACCACTAAATGTAAATGGTGACCGTAATGAGTGGATTCTGAAGTCCAATGTACGTATCGTGCTTTTGCTTCAAATACAATGATCGTCATTGCATATATCGCGAGAGAAAGATGAAACATGAGTGAATTTTCTGGGGGCTTACTTTCTGGGGGCTTACTTTTAGAGGACCTGGAGATAGTTTTGTGTGCATATGTGAAAGGGGCGTATAGGGGGTATGCGATGGAGAGAGAGATGCTCTTCGTTTCTCTTTATTATGACTAACTTTGTATATAGTATAAAAATATACAAATTCACAATGCGGAATAAATATC
The DNA here is from genome assembly GCF_003073215.2 of Triticum urartu. Classification (NCBI taxonomy): domain Eukaryota; kingdom Viridiplantae; phylum Streptophyta; class Magnoliopsida; order Poales; family Poaceae; genus Triticum; species Triticum urartu. Next base: position 286,231,703 of record NC_053022.1, read on the forward strand.
ATTGTGGGCACCATGCAATGCAAATTAGCGTTCGTACTCCTCCATATAACTTTGTAATGTTGTATATATGTAGAAACTCTAAAATAATTTTTTGGCCACACCTTATTCAAAAGGAATGTTGTATGCGAAATAAACGTGAAGAGAGGGCTTTTTAGATCAATGGGGTACGTGATGTAACATGTGTGAATGTGTAGTTGATGCATTTGGCGGGGCCTAGAGAGGTATGTGTGTGTATTACGTATTCGAGAGAGGCATGGATAGAGGGGCCGACGAGGGGGGCGTGGGAGAGATAGCACGAGAAATGAGAGTGGTCTAGAGAGAGAGAGAGGCTAATATGACGTCACGACAAGAGATTCCATTCCCTTGAGTGTGTATATGCAAGGGGGAAGGGAATAGAGGCACCAGGAGAAATTTTCTGTGTGTGTGGTGTTTGTGTTGGTATGTGTGGGTGTGAGAAGATAATGAGACGTGGGGGCAGAGGGTGTGTCACCGCGTGAGGTCCAGTGGGTCGAGGTGAGGCCCTTCGTTCGGTTCCGTCCTGCGCCACATTGGTCGGCCCGTGACGCATTTAGGAAGACCCATGGATGACTAGTCATACAAGACAAAGATAGCAAAATTGTGAAGGACTTTGTGTCCACTGACAAAGCCGGCTAGGATTTGTAACCCTAGGTTCTCGGACTAAGGTAACCCCTTTATCTCTTACTGTTCATCCAACCTAACTTTAAGGGGCATCCTACAGAATGCTCTGCTAGAATCATACTCGTCGATTAGGAAGAGAGGTGTGAGACAATGCATGAGAGACAGGCGTAAAGATAATGTGCGTACATGAGACACGTAGTCAGGTCCATGTATATAGAAAGGGTCGATGAGGATTGTGCGTGTGTATGTTTGCGAGAGGAAGAGTGCTGATGATAAATGTTAGTGGAAACAGTTCACTACAAAAAAATAACTTCCGTGATGATACGTGTTTTTCATAGTAGGTCGCGTTTTTTGTCATGCATGTACATCCATGACAAATTTATGACAGAATCAAGATAGTCATACATGTGTTGTCATAGAAGTGTTCCATGACATTACCAAAATTATCATCATGGAAGTGTCCACTTCCATGATGATAAATCGCGCGTCACAGAAGTGCTTTCGTCAAGGGTGACCGACACGTGGCATCCACCATAACGGAACGCCGTTAAGCTATCGGGTTGGGTTTTGGATCTGATAACCCGTTAACAGCACTGACCAATGGGGATTTTCCACGTGTAAAATCATCATTGGCTAGAGGAAACACGTGTCGGCTCATCATTGGGATAGATGTCATCCACTCATTGGACAAGAGGCACCTATGATAGGTCGACACGTGGCACGGCCCAACAGTGGCCCATTCCAGTGGAAAAGGCCGGCCCAGTAAAAATTAGCAGGCCGGCCCATATAAGGCCTACTTATGTCAGGTCCATTTAAGCCCACGACCCATACGAGATGTGCCAATTCAGCCCGTTAAAGATTTGACACCATTGGAGCCCATCGTCAGTTCGAGCCCGTTAACAGCCCGCTATATATTTGGGCTCAATATCGGCCCGATGAGATTTCGGCCTGTTAACGGCCCATTTAATGGATGGGCCAATTTTCAGGATGTACATCTTTCGGCCTTTTAGCGACCCATTTAAATGTTGGGCTAATTTCTGGCCTGGTGTGTCTTTCAGCCTGTTGACGGCCCATAAATCTGATGGGCCATTTGTAGTCGGACCTCAGTTTCAGCCTTTTAGTGGCCCATTTAAGTGTTGGGCCAATTTCTGGCCGGGTTGCACTTTCAGCCTGTTGACGGCCCATAAATCAGTTGGGCCAATTGTAGTCGGTCCTGAGTTTTGGCCTTTTAGCGACCCATTTAAGTGTTGGGCCAATTCCCGGCCATGTGTGCCTTTCGGCCTGTTAACGGACCATAAATGAGTTGGGCCATTTGTAGTCGGACCTTAGTTTTGGCCTCTTAACGGCCCATGCCCTTCATGGTCCAATACCAGCCGGTTTCTCTTTCGGCCTGCTAAAGGCCCACAACACAGTTGGGCCATTTACAATACGACCTGACTTTCGGCCTCTTAGCAGCCCATGCTCTTCATGGTCCAATACAAGCCCGCTGTCTCTTTCGGCCTGCTAAAGGCCTACAGTATAGTTGGGCCATATGTAGCCCAAACTTAGTAACGTCCTGTTAACGGCCCGTGAAATAAATTTGGGCCACCTGTTGCCCGCTTCGATGTCGGCCTGTTAACGACCCGGGAGGTAAGAAGGCCGACCATTAACTTTCGGCCTAGTAACGGCCCATTAACTTAATGGGCCCACTAAAGTTCGTTCATGTCTTTAGGCCAAATTAGATAATTTGAGCCCATTACGACGAGCAAAGGTACGGCATACAGGGAATAACGTTGCACATCCAGAATATATTACAGGAAATTACATCCACTTGGCAATCAAAGATTGATGCCAGTGCAAATAAATGAGCAGAACCTAACCATCTACAACGTCACAATCTACAACCTCAGCACAGATGACGCCCATAAGCATGTGGGCAAGTTCTTGCTGCTTTGCCACACTGTCTCTGAAAACATTGATCAGTTGTTGTGTCGCACGACTCTGCACCTCTGATTCATCCACCATTTCCATCATTCCTTCAACCATTAATTGGTTCACAAACATACATTTATTCCGTCGCATTCGAGACAGAGGATACTGAACAGATTCAGATGGCGATTTTGGCAAGCTTGTATTATTGATAGTGGAGAGTGTCTTGACCACTGCATCATAACATAAATTAGGACGGGAACCGAACAGATTAATCATGAGTTATTGCCATATTACCCGGCCTAGATTTACTGGAAAGAAACAATGGGGTTGCCTTGCTGTTTTCAGAGTTTGTCTTCTTATCTTCAGTAGCCTGCACAAAATTAACACACTAGCATTGCTATCATTGGCCAAGTCAGATAATAGGAAAGCAACATTGACACAACGAACATTTGGGAAACTAGCCTACACAAAATTAACACAATATGGCATAGCTATCATCAGCCAGGTAAGGTAATACGAAAGCAACATTGACACAATGAATGAATGGGGAACTAGAGAAGCAATACAATTCAGTAATGTGTGTGATATGAGATAGCACATTCATACAACTCAGTACGCAAAACTACCAGGCAGTTTCCTTACAAAAATCAACATTGGCGCCTTTAACATTTTTCTACAACTAATTTTAGATCAGATAAAGGTTAGATTCAGGCCGATTAACAAAATACATGCTGATGTAAAAATATAGTGATATACAACAGGTACTTACATCAGCACTGGAGCACAGAGAATTGCCGCAAGATATTTTCCTTGAATACGATCCCAATGGAGGAAGTCTTGTATCGTTTAACCTTATTTTCTAAAAGAGAGACGGGTAAGAAACATGTAGAAAATATGACCAGGATGCTATAAAATTTCATGATGCGAGGATACGCACACGCTTCTTAGAATGGAGTTGACATTCTTTTGCTGGACTGGAGCGGACTAGTTCTTTGGCCACTGGAATCTGCTTATTATCAGTGGGAGTTGGGTTTCTCTGTGCTGGAGCATTATCTATTAAAAATAAAGTTGGTTTATTATCTCCTGGTGTTTGGATCTTTTAGAAAGACCTAGTTTGTAACCCTTTAGATTCTAACATAGCCATCTTCCCCTTGCATGCCTTATATAGAAGAATGGTGATTCAGTTATAAAACATGCTATAGCAGAGATGGAATAGGTACTGAAGAATAGAAAGGCATGACATATTGACATGTATTCACTCCATCCGGAAATAAATGGATGGGTCTAGGCGTATTTTAGTTCTAGATACATCAAGTTTTATCCATTTCTGTGACATTTAATCCGGACGGAGGGAGTATGATGTAAGAGCTAGGGATACGACAGGACAGCACAGTAAAAAACACTGAAAACCCCACTGCAGAACCAAAGTATTCAAGCCCACTGATATGAGATAGTACACTCATGCAGCTCAGGATGCAAAACTACCAGGCAGTTTTCCTTGCAAAAATCAACATTGTGGCCTTTAATCATACATTTTGCTACAACTAAATTTAGATCAGATAAAGGTTGGATTCACGCCGATTAACAAAATACATGCTGATGTAAAAATATAGTGATATACAACAGCTACTTACATCTACATTGGAGCACAGAGAATTCCTGCAAGAATCTTTCCTCATAAACGATACCATTGCAGAAAATCTTCTATTTGTTAAGCTTATTTTCTAAAAGAGAGATGGGTAAGAAACATGTAGAAAATATGATCAGCATGCTATAAAATTTCATGATGCAAGGATACGCACACGCTTCTAAGAATTGAGTTGACATATTTTTGCTGGACTGGAGCGGACTAGTTCTTTGGCCACTGGAATCTGCTTATTATGAGTAGGAATTGGGTTTCTTTGTGCCGGAGCAGTATCTATAAAAACTGGAGTTGGTTTATTATCTCCTGGTGTTTGGATCCTTTGCAAAGGCCTTGTTTGTAACCCTTCAGATTCTAACATAGTCGTCTTCCCCTTGCATGCCTTGTATAGAAGAATGGTGCTTTAATTATAAAACATGCGGCAGCAGAGCGATGGAATAGGTACTGAAGAATAGAAAGGCATGACATATTGACATGTATTCCCTCCATCCGGAAAAAAATGGATGGGTCTAGGCGTATTTTAGTTATAGATACATCCTTTTTTATCCATTTCGGGAACATCTAATCTGAACGGAGGGGGTATGGTGTAAGAGCTAGGGATACGATAGGACAACACAGCAAAAAAACACTAGTTGAATGTAAAACTGTATGCTAGCGGAATACGTACAGAAATAACTAAGGCAACATACACGTGTATGATTGGGAAAATAAGATGGCATTGCAACAGAGCACTAGAACAGCACTTCAATGTAAAAAACATGGTATGGTAGATAGATGAAGTACATACTGATGAATAACAATGCATAAGATATTCAGAAGCATGATGTCCAAATTAAGCAGATGGCATTGCGATAGAGTAGAATGACAGTACTTGAATTTGAAAACATGTTATTATGAATGGAATAGGTACTGAAAATTAGGAAGGCATGACATATTTACATGCATGATCAGCATGCTAAGCACATGGCATTGCAACAGAGTAGATACACTCCAGGACATTATATGCATGTTGTACCCATATCACAGGCCAAATTAGAGCAAGGACCTTGTGGGGTGAAGAGGATTCATCATCTTTCTGCAAGTCTTCTGAAGAACTTCCTTTACATGTTCCATCATATTGGGTATCATTGACATCAAGTTTATTGGCCTTTACATTGCTCCGTGAGGTTCTTGTGGATATATCAGTGTGTGCAATTATATCTGACATGCATGGAAGACAAATAGTAGTTAGATTTATGTAATGAGTGCCTGTAGGAGACGACATAAATAGTAGGACTGGGGTTAACTAGCAGCAACAGGTCTCATAAACTAAAGGGAGAACACAGATGAAAGCTACGGAATATGTATCGTTTGTACTCGAGATTAACTAGATGGCACACAAAAGTATTAAAGAACAACATAGGAAATACTAGAAGTGGTATAATACTATAATCACCAGCCTGTGGGATAGCATTGCCTGATGGATGATGACTATGGAATAGTGTTACCTAAAGAACAAGTATCTTAGCTGAACTATGGAACAACGTTAACTCCTGAACAAGACCCGTAAGAGATCAGCATGAATATACAATGAAATTTGATGATCTATTTTCCATGCTTAGATGAATAACAAAGCCAAAAATGTTGCACACAAGTAAGATGAGGGTACAACCTATCTGGCTGCCATCCGTAGGAGTTAGCATCATGTGCTAACTTGTCGATGGCCCTGCAGTTGTTGTGGCTGTGCATGTCGGGCACGCGCATTCGATGCAGGGAACTGTTGAGTGGGGACTATAGCTCCCTTCTTGTGTATGCTTCCCTTGTTGGAGCAGCTGCGGTGAGTCAGAAGACGGTGTGTCTGAAGATGCAGATAACACATAATGTTAAGAACGACATATCTCTTTGATCTGAAGAAATACACTAAGAGATCAACAGCAAGGTACGAGAGTGGTCACACGTCTGTTGACTGAAGACTAAATTGGGGTCACACGATTTTATTTTATTTTGGTACTGTCCGATCTATGCCGGATGGCTGGCCGTCTTGTGCCTCCCGGCTGACACTGTTTGGAATCTTCCCCGAAGAGCTAGGGACCAACGGCAGAGCAGCCTGCCTCTGCCGTCCGTGGCCCCGGCCAAAACCCCGCTCCCCGCCCCACCGCACTGCCATGGTTGCGCCGCCCCCGGGCCAATCCACAAAGACTCCCCGTCATCCAGATCCGGCGGCGGCAGTACCTTCAACCCACGCATCTCTAAAAGATAGCCATCTAAGCACTGCTTCCGCGGCGAACTTTGTGGCCCCGCACCCTTACGTTAGACACCAGCCAACCGGCAGCCTAGGAGCTCCGCCACCTCGAGGGGTGCTGCTTCCCATTGCAAATTGATTGGCCCAAATAAAAATTCAGACAACTGACGCTTAAATAAAGTGATTTGAGATGAGGGTGCGACCTATCTGGCGGCATGGTGAAGTAGGCAGGTCCAGCTACCGAGTCGGTGAGGCCGGCGCGGTTGCGGTGGCGATCGGCGGCAGGGAAAGAGCGATGTCGTGACGGTCGACAGCTACGCCGAAGCAGCGCCAGGACTCTGGACGGATCCGAAGTTGGAGCCGCTCCGACGCCGTGAACAACGGCGGGGGTGAATCGGCTCCGGTACGGTTCACGCGGCCGTCGTCAATGCAGCACCAGCTGCACGGAGTAAGAGGCACATGGCCCAGTGCACGACGGCAAATGGACAGCGTCTCCGGCATTAGGGAGGAGGGCGGCTATGAAATTGGTGCGGTGGGGGCGCCATGGAGGTGGGGCTGAGGTTTCGCGGCTCGGGAGAAGGGAGCTTCCCGGGGAGAAGGTGATTTGGCGCCCACGAGGTATGAATGGGGCGGGCGGGGGAAATTGGGAGGGGAGTGGAACCATGTCTTACGGACGCATTAGTCTGAAATGTGAGTGGGAGTTACAGTTCTACCCTTGCCTATAGGCTTCTCGGCTTGGGTCTGTGTACTAAGGATCGGGAATAGTAGAGTAACTTTGCTTCTCTGGGCGGGAGCGATTTCGGGTGAGGAGGGCGTGTTTTGAACTATAGTGGGCGCGAGCGATTTCGGGCGAGGAGAGCGTGTTTTGAAATAGTGGGCGCGAGCTATTTCAGGCGAGGAGAGCGTGTTTTGCCGACCATGGTTTATGAATTATTCGGCACATGTCATTTTGGCCGAGGAGAAGGCGTGCTTGGATGAAGTTACGAACCTACCCTCGATGTACAATGGCCAATTGATGCGTGTCCCACATAGGACGGTAATTTCGCGTCTCCCATTTATTTGCTTGGGCGAATTCCACCGAGCAGAGAGGATGTTTAACGGTTCGTTCAAATTTTGGGAGAACGAGCATCCACGTCTACCTTACCAAGTCGATTTGGATCAAATTTTGAAATATTAGCTTGCCAATTCTTTTTTAGATGGAGAGATGATGCTCGGGAGTAATGTGGTTTTACATGCTCGTTGCTAGCGGTTTACTATATGACAAATAGTTGACCCACTCAAAAACGCGAGTCAAACCCAAAATGAAATATCTCGATTCAATGAAATAGCTCGTTCAGTAGGTCAAAATAGTGAACTAAATCCAAAATTGAACACCTCAATTGAGTAGCATGTTGTACAGTATTACAGTACTCCATGAACATGTTGAAAGTCAAACTAATGAACTTGTTTGATATACACATATATCTGTTCATGTGTGGATTGCAGACAACATGTTCTCCAATTTAAATATTTGGATGCAAGTTTATATCGAAACATGGTTTATATCAGTCTTTGATGCATAAAATGCGACCTCCCCCTCTCCCGGACTCATGTTCTCTCTCTCTCTCTCTCTCGCCGACAATCTTCAATTCTGTCGCACGCATCCGACACAAAAACCTTGTTCGTCCCTTCCCTTTCTCTCCATCTCTCTCTCTCTCTTTGTGTGTGTGGGGGGGGGGTCTTTCTAGTTCGCATGCATATATACACCATCTATAGGTCTCTCTCGCACACTATGTATGATACTCTAGCTAGTCCAAGCTAGATATCTTGGGTGCACTCATTGTACACACACAGATTCCTTCGCTCTTTGCCTGTAACTCTCTCACGCACCACTATGTCGTCTCGGAGCTCTTCCCCCCTCTCTCAAGCATACATGTGGGTCACACATACACATGCATATCTCACTCGCACTCGATGGGCCCATCTAAAACTCTATCTCTCCCCCTCGTTCTCTCTCCATCTCACACGCGCACACACACAATCTCATGCCCAGCTAGCCAAGTATGATGGTATCACACTCAATTGTAGGCACACGCAGTCCCCCCTATATGTATATGACTAGCTAATCTTAGTCTCCATCACAAACATGTGCATGGTCTATCTCGATTTCTCTCGGGGCATCTTTCTATCACGCACGCACTCCCTCGATCTACCACCCATATAGTCCCCTCACGATCTCGACGGGATCTCTCTATCACAAACACACCCTCTCTCCCTCCCCATGCGTCCATGCCATCCATGTGTCCCTCTCAACCTTTGTTCCTTGTTGGCCACACCTCTATTGGACATGTGCTACAGGGGTGTCTCTCTCCGTTGCAAACAATCACACACTAGCTATCTTCGTGTATCTCCTCACCTCGCTTTTCCATCTCGGAGATGCATGCGTGATATGTTCGCATAAGAAACGAAAAACCACACACTCTCTCTAATTTATCGGTTGTTGTCACTTTCTCTTTCACACGCATACTATTTTTGCACACTTACTCATTCTCCTTCATACGCACTTGATCTGTCTCGACTGAGGCACTCTCCTCGGTCCATAGCATATAGATTTATTGAAAAGTCAAACATCACAAAGTTTGACCATGTACGTGGAGAAAAAGAATTACATCTAGTACAGCAAACATATACCATTAGATTCACCATGAGATGTAGTATTGTATGATGTATCTTTGGTATTGTAGATATAAATAACATTTGCGTAAACCCGATCAAAGTTTCCAAAGTTTGACTTCTAAAACATTTACATGCACTGCATTATCGAGCGGATGGAATATCTCTTTCTCCCTCTTAGCTATCTGACGCACCACTCAGCCTTATCGGGGCTCCTCAATCTCTCTCAAACTTTATTGGTCAGTTTGGTTCGTGACCTGACCCTCATGCCTTGGTGGCCAGTACTGCCTGGTGTGGACGTGAGATGTAAAATATTTCTGCCTGGCCAGGCTTGTGTGGTGCTGAAGCGTTTGGTTCATGCATGGGCCAGGCAAAGCATCAACGTCCCATCAATCAATCTATGCATCAATTATTTAATGCTAATATCCATCCATGTTGCTGTTAGCCTCGTGGCCACACGACCAGGCACGACCAGGCGTTCAAAATCGGTCGCTTGGGCCAGGCTACTTGCAGTGTCTGGAGTTCAGCCACTCTAATTAAAGTGCAAGGGAACCCACGCCAGGCGGGCTTTCTTTTTCACATGGTAGCAACCAAAAAAGCGTGCAAGAAATCCAGCCACAACCGCAGGCCAGGCAAAAGATGCTCAGGACGCAAGCCAAACTAGCCTTATATCTCCCTGGTTCACACATACACATGTCTCGCTCACGCTATACATATAGACCCATCCAACACTCTCCGCCCTTGTTCTCTCTCCATGTGACACGCACCCCCCTAAGTACCATAATCCCTCAATCCATCATAGGCGCAAGCACTCCCCTCCCTCCTAAGTATGATTATCTCTTACTAGCCAACAGGAACACACATATTGTCTCCTTCCATCCATACATCTATCTCGATATCTCTCGGGGCATCTTCTATCGCACACACACCTTGTCACTCGATCTCCCACCCATGTAGTCTCATCACGATCTCCAGGGGATCTCTCTATGAAAAACATACACTCTCTCCTCCTCATGTCTGCATTTTCTCCGTACGTCTCTCTCGACCTCTCTCCCTTGTTTGTCAGACCCCTCTTGGCCACGTGCTAGGGGTCTTGCTCTCTCGGTTCCAAACAACCACACACTATCTCCTCACCTTGCCTCCGTTGTCGAAGATGCATGTGTGATATGTTTGCATAAGACACGCATGCTTTTTCTCTACTTTTATCGTGTGTTGTCCATGTCTCTTTCACACACGCACACACACTTTTTTCACTCTCTCTCTCTCTCTTGTTAGGGACTCTATCACGTCCATAAGCATATGGATGTTTTGAAAAGTCAAACCTCAAAAACGTTTGACCAGGTATATGTGGAGAAAAACATTTACATCTGGAACGATCATTAGATTCATCACAACATGTACTTACTTCATACTATCATTTATCTTTGGTATTGTAGATATAAGTAATTTATTTATAAACTTGGTCAAAGTTTCAAAAGTTTGACTTAAAAAAATGTTGGAACTACATTACCGAACGGAGGGAGTAGCTCTTTCTCTCTCTCTCTCTACTATCTCTCACAGGCCTCCCCTCTCACTCGAACTCTCTATATCGACGGATTATACGCTCCCTGTGTCAGTGTATAGCTCCATATATTGTTTAGTTGACCGGTCAACCAATCCACATGCTGCCTTCTCAGCTCGTGTTCTGTATCTTTGTGTGCTAGCCCATGTGGTAGTGGGTGAAAATAAGTAAACTAGAGTCCCATCTAACATGCGGTGAAGTAAACAAAGTTGAAACCACTCGGGGTAGCACCCCGCACGCTAGTAAATTGAGGGCGCATTAAGGACAAACTTCTTGCGCGCGAAGGACGCACACGCGCACAATTCACCACTGCGTGTCGGCAAGCATAGAAGGACGCACTCGCGCACACCCAGCACACAACACACACCAGCACACGTGTACACCGGCGTCGCCACCGGTTGAGATGGACGGCGAGGCAGCCAACAAGCGGAGGCGGCTTGAGCCAAAACCGCATCCGGCGAGCTTGGACTTCATCAGCAGCCTCCCCGACGACACGCTGCTTGTCATCATCGGCCTCCTCCCCACCAAATCTGTCGTGCGGACCGCCCTGCTCTCCCGGCGGTGGCGCCCCCTCTGGCACTGCGTCCCCCTCAACCTCACCATCGACAGCTGCCTCTGCGATGGGGATTGCAAACGCATGGCCGCAGTCTCCAAGATCCTTTCATCGCACCCTGGGCTAGCCAAACGCCTTGACATCCGCATGTTCAGTACCAACTGCAAGGTCCAACCCAAGTTCCATGAGTGGTTCTTATCCCCCGCCCTAGATCAGCTCGAGGAGCTCAGCTTTGAAGCTGGACGATGTCGCTCTCTGCCGCTGTCCGCGCTCCGCCTCACGCCAATGCTGCGCCGCGCCAGCTTCAGCTCCTGCTATCTTCCCCAGATTGATGCCGCACCCGCTCTTCTTCTCCCTCAACTCAAGCAGCTCGACCTCTTCGACGTTTTCATCTCGAACAAGGCTATGGAGCACCTGGTCCATAGTTGTACTGCGCTCGAGTACCTTCATCTTGAGCAGATCCACAGGTTCATTAGCCTCCACATCGCCTCGACGAATCTCCGATGGATTTATGTGTCTTGCTGGCCCCGCAACAAGACATCAATTGGGAAGAGATCACTCCAGCTGTTCCACGTTATGGTCATTGAGAATGCGCCTTTCCTTGAGAGATTGCTTGTATCGGATCTAGAAGGTCCAACAAAAATCAAGGTCATTGACGCGCCGAAATTGACAGTGTTGGTGTACTCGTCTGCCAAATTCTCCTGGTTTACTCTTCCAATTTTGTAGTATCAAAATTTGACCATAGATTTAACTGACAAAATGTTAATGCATGTCACTAAGAACTATATCGTTGGATTCATATTTGAACATAATTTCAAATGGTGTAAGTTTTAGTGACATGCATTGGCATTTTCTTAGGTAAATCTATGGTCAAAATTTTATACTAAATACGAGGTAGTATTACAAAAGTGGGCTATGTAGGCCAAAACATGTGCCAAATTCACTTGTGATGCATTTGGCATCGATGCCCCTCCATTGCTCACCTGGTGTCCCAATCTGGATCACCTACTTTGCTCCGGTGCCAAATTAACTCACGCAATGAAAAAACACTACGTGGGAGAGAGAGAGGACTGAGGCAATAAAAAACACTTGTTTGGGAGAGTGGGAGGCTGGTGTAGTTGGTTTGATTGATTTGTTTATACATTTGGGTCTGTGTGCACAGCGGTGCCAACTCTCTCACATCGCGAGAGCGGTGCCAAAATCTTTTGATTTGACATCGATGCGTGTTATGTGGCATACTTTTGTGAAATATGGCATCGGCCACATAGTGGAAGGCAACAAATGCCCAAGCTCTTCACGTGCTCCTAGTTAAATGAGAGGAAACATAGAGAGAGAGAGAGAGTGAAAAAATATCACTAGCCAGCCAACCCTATCGTATGAGTGAATGATATTGGTACCTCTTGATGACACGACAATCTTATGCAGCCAACTGCTCTAATATGTTCTCTTCTTTTGCAGATAAAAAAATACCTGAAAGTGAAAAATGTGCTGCACTATAACAATCTCATCGAATGCCTTGATCTCCATCTTACAGAAATTGATTTGATCGACTACCGACGCAGCACATCTGAGATTAAATTGGCCAGGTTATTTGTTCTGGAGGCAAGTGTGCTCAAGGTAATGAGGTTTGGCGTTCTCTAGCGCAACAATGAATGGCGTGCTGATCACCGCAAGCGTCTAAGCCTAAATGACAAAGTCTCCACAGAAGCTGAATTTTTTTTTTTGAAACATCAAGTGGCCAGAGACTCGAAAACTTATTTTCCCATTAGTGACTTTTCAGGGCGGTGGATTTTAGTTTGTACGATAATGCTGCATCCACCTAAAGTAATGAAAGTTCTTACGTAAACTTCCTAGTAATTCCCTCTTCGTAGGTGCAGCATTACTCCTAACATTTGTAATATCAGTTTGAAACTTGTAATATTGCCGTGTCCTATTCCTACGTTTTCAAAATCCTGCGAATCAAACAGGCCCTGAGTTGGTGATGATGTTGTGCCTCCCATCTTTCACCAATAGCCGTGGATCTAGATCTGACGCATATAAACCAAGCTTCTCCATTTTTGCAAAAAGATGCCCGCACTTGTTCCCTATTTACAAACAACTCCTTGTCTCTCACAATCAGCCTCATCTCCTCCCCACCACATCTAGGAGTAGAAGGCCGTGGAAAAATCTGGCGCGATGGCCACTGCCGGAGCCGTCCACCCCCAATCTTGGTGTTCTGTGCAATGCACAGGCATCTACGCACGGGAAATTATGTCGAACAGGGCTAGTTGTAAGCAGGCTAGCTCTACAGCCATGATGATAGTGACTGCAGACGGTGAGGCTGACTATGGTATGTCGAACATGGCGCCTATACTCAGGTGTCATCTCCGGCGCAGGGACTTGTCACTTCACTGTGAGGAGCAGCATGTAATAATTTGACCAACGGGTAGTACAGTGCTAGTACTCCTACTACTACATTGGTAGTACTACTACTAGTACTAGTAGCACCACCGTATGGATCTAGGAGTACTATCACGTCCATCTAGATTTTATTATTTGACTAGCAATATCTAGTAATGCATGTCGCCAAAAATGCACTACACCCTCTGTAAATAAATACATGGTGTTTTATTCCTATCAGCGAGAGAACTTAATGTTTTTTTGCTACTCCTAACTAGAGTAGTAATAGGATTACATGCAATGAACTAAACACTGCATGTCATGTTTGGTAGTCTCAAGTCATTGAAAGCATGCACGGCCCACATCTCTCATTGGTTGATATGTCACGAAATAAGAAACAAGGAGGGAGTTAATGCATCGTGCCTAAGTATTTTGGGATTATTTGGTTTTTGTAAGGTGACTTACACAACATTTTTGTTTACATGCATTAATATTTTATTAGTTAAATCAAAGGTCAAAACTTGGCGCAAAATGCAAAGGGGACCAATAAACCAGTAAACATCAAACTTCTCTCGTTTGGCTCCAACTAGAGGTCCGGTGAGATGACTATACTGCACCAGCATGGAGGGGGACGCAGCTTCACTGACTTACGGCAACTACCTTTGGGTGTATGACACGTGGCCCTAGGGGGTGTCTGGCCCACCTATCATATAGCCAAAGGCAGGTGCAGTAGATGGCCGAGGAGTAGTACGAAATCCTACGCACCTACGCACGCTAACCAAGGGCTGAGTGATCACTCGAATCGCAAGATCGGTTGACTAGAAGCTACGCTAGACCCATGGAGGCGATGAGCGCGAGCATCAGCCGGCTGTGCCAGATGGTCCACGATGCCGGCCTGTGGCCCGGCACCGAGGAACGTCTCCAGGTAGTATTGCTTGAGGCCGCCAGGGCGAGGGGCCGCTTGGATGACATCTTCATCTCCTTGTTCGACGAGGTCCTCGTCGGTTCCTCGACAAGTTAACCGTCGTCAAGAAGCTTGTGGACGACTTTGACATAAGCCTCCAGCCGACGCGCCTAGGCTCTGCGATGCCCACCACCCTCAATGGCCACTATGGTAACAACCTCTTCGACGCACTGGTGGCGTCGCGCCGGAGAATGTCCACCTCGAGGTCGCGCTCGCCACGCAGCGCCTGGCGCAGCAAGACACCATCGACATAATCACCCACGTCTACGCACAAATCGTCCACAAGGACTACTACCTGCAAGAGGAAGACGATAGGACGTTGGCCTTCTTGGGGCGCAGGGCAACCTTGGACGACACTGTTCAGAAGCACATTGAGCTCGCCGCCAACGAAGCTGCTCCTCACACGTCGGTTGGTGACCCGGCACACTAGGGCGTGAGGATGTCGTTGAACATCGATTGATCTGTATGTATTTTTATCTTTCCGTCAAATCCATGTAGTAGTATATGATACTACAGTAATTATCTTACCTTTCGCATCAACTTCATA
The DNA here is from genome assembly GCF_003073215.2 of Triticum urartu. Taxonomy (NCBI): domain Eukaryota; kingdom Viridiplantae; phylum Streptophyta; class Magnoliopsida; order Poales; family Poaceae; genus Triticum; species Triticum urartu. The sequence goes on from NC_053022.1 coordinate 286,246,772, forward strand.
ATTTTCGTACGTACTCCATGCATGAACGGCACCAGAACCAAACTTCTCATTAATCTAGGCAAAATCGTTATTTTCTATCTATCGGTCGCGCCATGGAGCAGAACCAAATTTTACAAGTTACGAGTTCAAAAGGAAAAGCCTGCCATGTTCGCGTCGCACCCCCACACGGTTGGTCCGGCACGCCGCTCAAGCGGGAATGCGTGCGGTGTTGCATTTTCACTTACAAGTGGGACCGTAGTTGAGCAAACCGACAATCGGCAAACCCCAACCCCGCCCATCGCGCGATGGCTGAGAAAACAGGAGGGAGAAGAGATGGCTGTAGCATGGACTCCAAGAAAATTAGTGTCGGATGGGACTCGTGTGGGTGGCGTGTGACGTACTACTAGACGTGAATGCTAGTTATGGCCCATGCCACCCCACTATATCGAGCCTATATCGAGGTACGTAGAACAAATTTCCCGCAGTCCGTGCTCAGCCCTCCTCTATCTCTCTTCTCAGCCAGCCAGCGGACGTGCGGAGCCCATCGTCTGTTTGCTCACATGCGGCCCCACATGTCAGTGAAAACGCAAGAGGACCCACTGAACCTGCACATCTTTCACCTCGACGTGCTCGTGATGAAAAACAAATCCAATAAAGATCTTCGGTGGCCGCTTTTGGAGTTACTCAAGAGTAGTAAGATTCTATTTATAGTTTAACCCAAGATGCACATCGCGTGGCTTCAACTACCACTCTATTTTCTTTCATGACACGACCTGGATGCTGGATGTCCCACGTGTCGGCAAAAGGAGGAAGAACCCGGCCAAATCTTCGGTTCTGCTCTCGGATTAGACTAGTTGTGCTAACTTAAAAAATTTATTGTGTACTCCCTCCATTCCAAAATACTTGACTTCCATTTGTCCAAAAATGGATGTACCTATATACTAAGACATGTCTAGATACATATATATTTTGACAAATAGAAGGCATGTATTGTGCAACGGAGGGAGTAGAATGGATGCAAGTTTTTGTATTGGGAAGAAGAGTACATCCATATATTGATAGATCACAATTTAGTAGATGTTCTATCACTTTTAGTTAGCACAGAGGCTAGAGATGAGATTAGTGCACTTGTTGATACTCCTACTAGAATAGAGGCTAGACATGAGACTAGATGCGAGGAAGCAACGTCTACTTCTTTACACTCGAAGAAGAAAGAAGCATGCAAGATGGAGCCTCCGCAGATCAACAATGAATGCATCGAGAAGGCACTAATCCAACTTACAGGAGTAGTAAAATGTATTCTTGTGGTTCTTGTTTTCTTTGGTCTTGCTTTTCTAGTCAAAATTATCGTTGGAGTTCGTGCAAAACAGAGGTGCGTTTGGGGTCGTGCGTTGGAATTGTCCTTACAAGTGGGACCGCAGTTAAGGAAACCGACTATCGGCAAACCCCCACCTCGCCCGCCGCGCGATGGCTGAAGTTAGAGAAACGACGAGGTTGAAGAGATTGCTCTAGCACGGACCCCAAGAAATAATATGGTGTCAGATGGATGTCGTGGTGGTGGCGTGTGCCGTACTCCTAGACGTGAATGCTTGTTCTAGCCCATGCCACCCTACTACTCGTACTACTTACTCCTACTATATAGTACTAGTATCGAGGATTCAAGGTGCTGGTTACGTACAGTGAAGACATTAACATATGGCTATAGTAAAAACACCCGCCCGAGACGCGAAGCATGTGAAGCTAGTACAAATAGTGTACTACTATTGTTGATTGGCCTCATCCAATAACCTCTTGCAATGCACGTACAATTATGTATTTGGAAAATATTTTTTTTGCCTCGTCGCACCACTCACTCAGAGAAGCGACTCGAAAGCCATTCATAAATTTAGTAAGTTTATCACAGGCATATCATTTTATTGCATACAACGGGTCATCAACCCACATCAACAACGAGGATACAATATAAATACTAAATTTTTCACCACACAACAAATAACAAGCAATGAAATGAACTTCAACTCAACCATTCCTCGGCGTTGGAAATGCTTGCTTTGAACCACAAGTGATTCTCTGGGATGGGCCATCGATTGTCGATCTGGAAACCAACGCGGGACTGATCATCCAGGCTGAAGTGGCCTACTATATCGCTACCAGGGTAGGGAACCACACAAATGTCCGAGGTATAGACACAGTTGCTTCTCATAAATGGAACTGTTAACATTGTGTCAACAGCAGTTGGATCGCCTTTCACCATCATCGGATAGTTTTGTCCAAGGAAGAGCGAGTTTTCTCCAAGACTATCAATTCTGTACCAGGGAGAAGGAGTTGGCGCTAGCACACTAGTATCCATCCCGAATACCATGCAACGGGTGTTGGAATAGGTTCGGAGAGTGCGACCATGGGAGACACCTACTTCGTTAGCAGTAACATCATCAGTGGGCTGTATACACACAAGAAGAGGTGATCCATCGGAATTAGTTGGCAGGCGCCACAGAGCATATGGGCGCTGCTCATCCTCATGCTCGTGATCATCACCATCGTCATCTCCCCCTTGGTTATAAAATTTTTCAAGTATAGGTGGTGGGATGTACACAGGACCTTGGAAACACAAGAAGAAGGCTAATTAGTAAAGGGAAACTTGCTAACCCGCATGCATGTGGATGAAACAATTATAATTACGGTGGAAGACAAACATACCGAAACTATGAGGATGCCATGCAAAAACAGTGCCACGAGTGATGGCAGCAAACACGAGGCCCTCGTATTGAATTGCATCACAGTACTCATCCGTGTACAGAAACTGATTTTTGAGCAATATCCATCGAGTGAAACCATTAAGGACGGCAACAAGCTTGTCGAAGATAGCAACAACATCATAGTTGCTGTAATTCCAAGAGTGGTTGGGAACTCGACAAATCGCTATCTTCCGTAGAATACAGTCACCATGATCGTATTTGAACATGCATACATTACCAGTGTGCTCAACCTCTGGGCAGTGTGCTGAGATTTTTGGAAGTGGAACCCGGTGACTAGTGTACACATTCACAAGTTCCCACTCGCAGTTGGACCCAATGTAAACAACCCAATCTCCATTTGCACCCGCCCAAGCCTTGCCCTCAAGCGATGGCATCTTAACATCATACGTATCATTATAAAGCGACATCAACTTGCACAGGGCGAGGCCTCCGTCATGTTGGCGCCAGTCATCATCAGGGTCACGGCGAAGAAGATAGGGGAGATCAAACCGGTCCTTGACTCTTGGGTTCTTCGTAATGATGTTATTAGTTGAGTCGAGAATGGGCTTGAACGAACCTGCCATGCTAGCTGAGGTGATGACGTCACACCGATCAATGAGTTCCTCCACCACGTTATCTTTTAGATCGGGGCAAGAATGACGGGGTCGTTTCCGGCCTGTTCCCTCCATGGAGAAGATGATCGAACTATGGCAGAAGAAAGGGTGAAGGGCTGAAGGAAAATGGAGGAGGGGGAGAAAGAGCGTGCGACAGCAGTTCCAAATCGATGGGGAAAGGCGAAGAGTCGGTGGACGGTTGTGAGTTTGCCACGGTTCACGAAGAGGCGCCCCGGCCTACATGTCCGTTCGGAAATACTCCTACTACTCGCTGTCGTCTCACTGATATGTTCGAACGGGACCACATGTCAACGAAACATGGTGTGTAATTTCTCGTGCAAAATGCGATCTAGCTGTGTTAGCCCGAGGTGCCGCATTAGTTATTGACCTTTATTTTTTTAATGGCGTGCCGATCAGTTTTGAAGCACGACTAACTGGTACTGTACGCAGAGAAAATATAAACTACTCTACCACTACTCCACCTCCAGTACTAGTAGTATAAAAAAGATATATAGGCTGGAGCTTGAGCACTTTCTTGCTAAGGGCTGCCCACTTGCTTCTCGAACTACCACCCTCTCTCCAGATCTAAAAAAGATGGCCCCTCTCTCCCTCCTCACCGGTGGTCACATATCCGCCGGGGAAGAAAAGGACATGCAGTGTTGACGCACTCGTCGTCGGCGAGCGAGGTCACGCACTGACGACAAGGCCGTCCTCTCAGACCTAGCGCCCGCGCGGGATGGCCTCCGTCCCCAAGCTCGCTGCCGTACTGTGTGCGGAGGACGACGACCACGAGCGAAGCCACTTCCCGCCGACCCTCAGGTATGATACCTCTTTTCGAACCATAACCTTGTTCTATTGCCCCATCTGCCACGTCGTTGCATGTGGATCTTTTTCCACTCCACCATCTTCCCAATTTGCTATCCTCTGCTCTGCTGGCCACACAGACGAAAACTATAATTTGCACTATTAAAGGAAACCCTACTTCATGCAGACTAATCCATGTCTGGGTTGAATAAGGAATGGAAGGGGGACTGTACTGTCCAAGAGAGTAGGCATCGAACCCGCATCTAGGTTGAAAAGGGGGAAATCAGTAGCTAAGGAACGAGTCTCGTGTCTCTTGGTTGAAGAAGGGTAGAAAGGCATGACAACGCAATAGAGAATGACCGGGTTGATCGGTTTGTTGTCCTCGCATAGGAAAAAGGTGGCTAAAGAGAGCAAAAATGGGACGTAATCCACATATGCTGCCTGGATATTTGTTGCTCTGGGCAACCATACCTCCCTCACCACTCTGCGTCCGTGGAGGTACATCGTACTGATGCGCCCACTGTCTGAATGGGCCTCCCATGCTCTTATTGCCACTTTTTTTGCTGTTAGTATAACGCCAGCAGTCAAGTCAAGCAATGCCACTGCTAAAGTGATGCCACATTTAACTAATGCCACTCTCAGTCTAATGCCACCGATAAATTTAAGCAATGCCATTTAATGTCACTAGATTATTTCAGGGTTAGCTATGGATTGTGGATGTATTAAAGATTTTTCAGCTAAGGCATTCTAATGCTGTTGCACAGCCAGTATACCAACGATGAAACTTGTTACTACCTTCAGATTTTTGCACTATTAATGCTTATAGATTACATACCTCACTTTCATGAGATAAGTTAATTTTTTGTACAGTGTCACCAAAATGCCAAGGCGCTGATGTCATTTTATTTTGGTTAAACTGCACAGACAATTATGAAGACAAGAGGAAAGGTCAAGAGTGGGCACCTCCTCCTCCGGCTGTTCTCTTGATTTGTTCGATCAAGTTTTTATGTTTGATCGATTATCAAGATTGGGATAGCAATTTTTAAGGTCCCCCCGAGTTCGAAATGATATTTACCTTGGAGGTACATGGTTTGCAATTTTTTTATACTATCATTAGTTAATAATGCTAGTTACCTTCAGACTTTTGTATTTGGTTTAATGCTCATGCAGAGCTAGTATACCAATGCTGAAACTTGTTCCCTTTACATTTTGTATTGTTAATTCTTATACAAACCTTCCAGTGTTAGAGTTTATTGAAATTTGTTCAGTAAAACCATTGTACTGTACCCAGTAATAAACTAACTACTCTACTGTTGCACTAGCCACTGGATTAGTGTATATTTGTAGTATTCGAATGGTGTTGCATTAGCGTATGGACATAAATAAAGTGTGGCAAGCTTTCCCAGATATGTTCTCAAGAAAACTACTACCTGTTTTTTCTAAATACTAGATGTTTGGGTACTTTAAATTGAACCACGAAAATGTCTTATATTAAGGAACAAAGGGTGTAGAGTTCAGTCAAATTATCCCGGTAAAGCTAGTCACACCTTTGTTAAAATTAATGTTCATTATGTTATCGGAGGAGGTCTGTATTTTTGTCTCTAATGCCTGTCGACTACATACCTAACATCATGATGTAATGTTAAGTCATTTCCTTTTGTACAGTGCCACTGAATTGTCAAGGCGGTGATGGCATTTTATTTTAGTAGAACTGCACAAAATTTGCTTAAAAGAAGAGGAAAGGTCGGGAATGGCTCAGTTTTTCAGAAAAAACTATGTATGCCTTCCTGACATCAGCCGCTGTTGCTTTATTTATTCCTTCAAACAGGTGGTTAGAAACAGTCTTGCTACCTTTTCCCATTATGAAATTGGAATGCTTATATTTGTGAGTTTATGCTTCAACTAGTGCCACTTTTAGAGTAATCACACTTTCAATATCTATGCAAACAGGGATGCTCGATTTTAGTGGAACTGCACAAAAAGTCCAACTAGTTCAACATTAGGAGCATGTTTTTTTTCAAACCTTTATATCCAATTGGTGGCACTATGAGCTGTTCATTACGAAGGTACATGGTTTGCTACTATCTTGCTACTCTTTTTGTACTGTCATTAGATAGTAATACTAGTGGTTTGCATGTGAATTTATTGGCAGGGTGGACCTACATTGGAGGTGCAGGACAGGATTCAATGATTGGATGCTCAATTTGGGTTGTATTGATTTCACCTCTTCCATCACTGCGAACATGGATATCCTTGGTCTGATGAAGAATAGGCGCTATATTTCAGCTCTGAACCAGCAAATCAATTCAGTATGAAATTGTCCAGGGCAAAACATAACTGTATCAGATTGTCCAGTGCAGAACATGACAAATGCTAAGCGGAAGAGACATGTTTAAACCGAAAATACAAGGTGTGGTATATGTTTACTAGCTGCTTGATATTTGTGCAGACAGAGATGTCTGCCCGTTGCTATTTGGCAAACAAACAAAGTGTCCGCAATTTTGGTTGAACTGCACAAGAGAATAGTATAGTCACTGCATGCAGTGCCATTTGAAAATAGACACGGAAAGATTGGATAATCACTTCATGGACTGCAGAAAAGTAGTACTGTACTATTTATTGGCCAACACTAGGTGCTTCATTGCTTTGGTCTGATTATACAATGGGAACCATTTTGCCTAAGTTAAAGTTTGTATTCCGAAAATAGTCTCGCGGTGTGATCGAGAGAAGAGCAAATCATATTGCAGTGGATGTTCCTCCATCATGTGTGGTTCATTCTCATGGTTCCAGCTGTTAATGAAACCACTTACGTTTGCAAGAGGAATTGTAGACTTCACAAACAAATTTGTCTTTCAGTCTGTACTGAATGTTGGCCAAGAGAAGCATCCATGTTAGTAGGAAGAACAGATGTTTTTTCTAGATCTCTGCTTTTGGAGCTACATATTTGTATATGATCTGTGAATCATTGAGATGCATTAACATGTTGATCTTATGTATGGAATCATACTAGTTAGTTTTAGTTGTGATGCAAGATCCGAAGTGGCTGATCTTTGCTTTTCGAGCTACATATTTGTATATGATCTGTGAATCATTGAGATGCATTAACAGTTACTTATTTCTGTTCGCTCAGTGTTTACAAGTTACTGATCGATCACTAGCTAGCCTACAAATGCGCTCCTGGCAGTTTTATTTGCGACACAAGATGCGAAGTGGTAGTTTTTTGAATAAAAATGCCTACCTCTGAAGAAACTGACAGGCTACACTATCGATCCTACACGGATAAAAATGCCTACCTCTGAAGAAACTGACAAGCTACACTATCGATCCTACACGGATAAATAGCGGATCACGCACGTACTACCTCCTTTCCAGTTTGCAGGGCTCAATTCAAGAAACGACCTACTCGATCCTACACGAATAAATAGGGGATCACGCACGTACTAGTACCTCCTTTCCGGTTTGCAGGGCTTAATTCAAACCTCTCACCAACCAAGGTACTCCCTCCGTCCGAGATTTATTAGTCCCGTGAGCAAAGCAACAAGACCAAGGCATGTCAATAATTAACGGCATGCAGAAGTTTAAGCCTAATTAATTCCAGTGATTTAAGTGGCTGCATGCGTGCCCTCAGCTGCGACTCGTTGCATGCTGCTTCGCGTACTGCTGCGAGCGATTCTGAGTGCCTGCATGCAGCCGGCCGTAATTAAGGCAGCTAACTGATGCGAAAAAAGATACGCTTTAAATCTGTGGAATCATTATTGACAAGGAGGGAGATGATTCGAGTGCACTCGTTTGACCGCCATGCCGGCGTGCGACCCAGACGGGACGGGACGGCACAGTCATAATTCCAGTTTCTCTAGTTTTCCACGGCAAGCTGGCGCGCTAAGCCATTATGCATTGAATTCCGATGACCGTCGCTCTACCTTCCGCCTATAAGTACTGTTTCCCGGCCTTCTCAGGTGCCACCGTGACCCAACTTGCCATATCCTCATAAGCCCCCACCGGCCCGACATCGCTCACCACGTCCGCCATGCCCCCGCCCGTCCGCAGTAGGCGACGCCGGAGGCGGTCACCGCCGGAACTAGTGTTCGGGTTTTCACCGGAAGGCAGACGGAGGGAGGAGGCATTCTATCTGTCTTTAGATGGCAATGCGGAGATCGAGGAGTTGTTGGAGCGCGACCGCATGGCGGAGGAGAAGGAGTTGTTGGAGCGCGACCGCCTGGCGGAGGAGCAGCGTATCACCGATTTGCGCCGCCAGTGGGACATGGAGCAGCAGCGCACCGACGCTGTGAGTCGCGAGCAGAGCGCCCGCAACTGGGCCGACTACGTGGAGGCTGGCGCCCGGCAAATAGCCCTGGAGGCTGTCGTGCACGCACGCGTTCGCGACACCGATTTTTACTACCAGCTCGTCAAGTGGGTTTCCCGCTTGGAAGCCGAAGCTTCGGTGGACCACGCCGGCATGGAAAGGGCCAACGCGCGTGAGCAACGCACCCTATCGCACCTCTGGCAAGTCCGAGGCAAGGCGGAGGACGCCGGTGCCGGCGTTTAGCATGGACAGCAGATGGCGGCCGGCATCATCTAGTTAGCTAAGAGTAAGTTAGTACTTGTACGCTACTAGAGTGTTAGTGGGAGTAGATAGTTAACTTGGCTATGATGGTTCTCAACGTGGAAGTTCAGTACTCTATATGTGGATCAGACCTGTTACTTTGCTCTGAATGTTGAACTTTCCGTTTGAACGTATGGAATGGGCTGTTATTTTTTAAAATGGGTTGTATTTGTCCTCCACGGTTTAGAGGCTGACTTGTGGGCCTAGCAAGTTGACGCGTACACAATTAGGAGATGATTGTACGTGGAGAGGATGATAGCAGGGACCTGCCAATGTCATGGCAGTACGCAAGCAAGTGCCTCCTTATTTCAAGCCAATAAAAAATGGCTCCTCCTAGTGGATTTCTGACATCTGGGTCCCATGCCATTGTCAACGTAGTCAATAAACGAGAATATTGCACAACGAGCGGCTGACACCAGGGACCCAGCAGCTCGCCCAGTTACTTTTGTTTTGGGTTAATTTGATAAATGCCACTCCAAATCTGGTGTATCCGAGAAATGCCACCGGAATTTCCAAACTTTGAAAAATGCCATTTCATGCCATTTCTAGTGGCATTTTTCGAAGTCTGGAGTGGCGTTTTTCAAAGTTTTCAAACTGCAGTGGCGTTTTTCAAAGTTTGCAAAAATTGCGGTGGCATTTTTCAAAGTTTGGAAATTGCAGTGGAATTTTTATGAATCGCCATAATTGGAGTGGCATTTATCTAATTTGTTTTTTGAGACGGAAGCAGGGTGTCAACTGGGCTGTGCGGGACACTCTGGCCTGTCTAGACAGCCTTTTCTTTTATGTTTACCACACACTAGCCTAGTAGTTTTTTTTTCTTTCTGAAAATGGCTAGCCCAGTTCTTTTGTGATTTGTCAAGTAAGTCGCTTTATCAGGCCTGTTGGGCTGCAAATCTTTCAAGACGAGGAGAGCTTCATTCGGCTGGCCGAGAAAATGGCCTATCAGTAATGAGAAATGGGCTGTACATTTTTAAAACACATCAAACCGGCAATTATTTTCAAATATCTTTTTTTTCATTTCGGGATTTTAAATTGCATTGATTTTTATGCATGGACAATTTATTGGATTTTATATTGATATACATTTATTTTTAAAACCAGTCTGAATGTGACTCAAAATTTCAGGATTAAAAACAGTTCAGACCGCACCGACATATGCAAAATTTCGTATAATTTTTTAACCGTGGCCACAATATGGGCTGTAATGCTAACATAAAGAATATGGGCTCCAAAAAAGCCGTAAGAATTAGCAAATGGGCTATAAATTATTTGAAATAATGGCAGATGGAATGTATGCTCTTTTCCACAGATTTGAGGCTTTCCACAGATGGACTGTATACTGTTGGATGTCCATCGAACGGCCGTCGTGCTTCTTCAATCTCTGCTCTTCCTGCTCCACCCGCTCAAACAAGCGCCGGCGGGACTGCCTGCTCCCTCCTCCCCGCGGCCGGCTGTGCTGCCGCGCAGGCCTCACCGCCCCACCGTACAACCATCGCTGGCCTAGTCATCCCTCTACTCACCCACACCTGATGTTATTCTCTGGCAACGGCAGACGAACTAGTAAACCCTCGTACAGTCGTACTCCCGTCCGCGTGGGAAACAAAAACAATGGCCGAGTCTTCCCTGCACTGTGTCGTTCCCTTCCTAGGCCTCGCCGTCGTACACCGCCCTGGTGCTCTTGGCGTGGCGTGGTCAGCGTGGTCAACGACCGACATGCATCTGAAGTGGACTGTACGTGGAGAGGCTGACAGCTGGGTCCACGGCCGCATGCAAGGAAATGCCTCCTTATTACGTGCAAAATAATGATTTCCTCCACCTGACATCTGGGACCAACCGAAGTGGCCTCTGTATTTCGCGAAAAAAACATTACCGCCGCTGACAGCTCGGACCCACCAGCTATATCTTCGCACGCAAGGAAGTGCCTCCTTATTACGCACAAAAAATGAATACTCCCCCTGCTAGCTGGGACCCAGTATAGTGGGCCTACTAAGTTGACGGGGACGAAGAGCTTTGTCAACTTAGTCAATATGCACGATTCTAGCTCGACTGACCGTACGATGTCCATCCAACGGCCGTAGTGCTTCTTCAACCTCTGGTCTTCTTGCTCCAGCCTCCCAAACCAGCGCCGGTCGTGCCTCGTGCTCCTGCCTCCCGTGGTCGGCTGCGATGCGGCGGAGGCCTCACCGCCCCCTACTACTCCCACCACTAGCCAGGCCATCCCTCTACTCACCCACACCCCCTGTTATTCTGCGGCGACGGCAACCTCACACCGCAGTGAACTAGTGAACCCTCGTACTCCTCTATGCGTGGACATCCACTGCCGCGTCTTCCCCGTCTCCGTGTCGTTCCCTTCCTAGGCCTCGCCGTCGTCCACCGCCCTGGTGCTCTCGGCGTGGCGTGGTCAACGTGGTCAAGGAACGGCTTCCATCGGACGTGGACTGTACGTGGAGAGGCTGACAGCTGGGTCCACGGCCGCAGCAAGGAAGTGCCTCCTTATTACATGCAAAATAATTATTCCTCCACCTGACAGCGGGGACCCACCGGACGGGCCACCGTATTTCACGAAAAAACGTTTGCCCCTGACTGCTGGGACCCACCAGCTACATCTTTGCATGCAAGGAAGTGCCTGACAGTCGGAACCCACCTGGTCGAAGCATACGTACCGTTGTCATTCTGGTCGCGAACGTGTACGTACATATATACTGGTGAATGTAGAGGCGCGCACGTGTCGTAGTAGAGGCGTGCACGTAGCATGTACACGTACGTACAGCGGTCAGGGTGCAAGAAAGAAAATACGGCCATGTATGTGTACATACGGGCGGGGTCTCGAATGCCTACTCGCGCATACGTACGGCCAGGGCTGTTGTACATGGCTGGGTCGGAACGGAGAAACAGCGTCGTCGCCGTGTTCATGGGGAGGCAACGGAAAGCGTCGTGTTCATGGGGAGGCAACGGAATGCGTCGTGTTCATCAGGAGGGCTTGGACGGAACAGGCGATGGAAACGAGGCCTGGCGTACCGCAGAACGGAGGAAACGGCCTTGTGTTCGACCGGCGACGTTTGAAACGGGATCCTGTTGATTGGGAGGGGTCTGGCGTACCGCAAAACGGAGGAAACAGACCTCCTATGGTCGAAACGGGGGTCCTATTCATTGGGAGGGGTGTGGCGCACCGTAAAACGGAGGAAACGGACTTGTGTTGGAGCGCTACGGTCGAAACGGGAGTCCTGTTCATCGGGAGGGGGGTGGCGTACCGCAAAACGGGACTCCACGGGATACTGTTCATCTCCACCGTCGACCCCCTCCAGCATCCACGAGCTACTGTTCATCCACCGTCGACCTCCTCCAGCCTCCACCTGCGACTGTTCATCCACGGGCTCCTGTTCATCCAGCCTCCACCGCGCGCTACTCCACCGGCTACTGTTCAACCAGCCCTCTCCACGGGCTCCTGTTCAACCACCCCTCCACGGGCTACTGTTCATCCTGCCCTCCATTGTCTAATGTTCATCCTGCCCTCCACCGTATACTGTTCATCCTGCCCTCCACGGGGTGGTCCTGTTCATCCAGCCGTCCACAGGGTCCTGTTCATCTAGCCCCAACCGGCTCGATCGATCGGGGTCCTGTTCATCCAGAGGCAACACCACGGGGTCCTGTTCATCCACCCCCACCGGGAACTGTTCATCCACCCCCCCTCCCGCAACGCTCACTGTTCATCCAGAGGCAGCATCGATCGGCTTCAGTTAGCAACAGTAGCGAAGGAATCGCTCGATCGGGTCCAGTTAACAGCCATCGATCGATCGCTCGGGTTCAGTAACCCGTAGCCTGCAGTGCAATCGCTCGGGTTCAGTTAGAGCCCAACACCTCGCTCGGGTTCAGTTAGAGCCAACGCCTCGCACACACACGCATACGTCTACGACAGAAGCGCGCATCGCTCGGCCCCCGACCTCCCACCGTAACCGGGAACTCCCCGAAATTTTCCTCCCCCTCGCTTCTACCACGGTTTTTTCCGTCATGGACGTCCCAAAGAATGTCATGCAGCTACATCTCGGACCCGCCAGGATGAAAAGCCCATTTTCTGTCATGATTTTATGTCATAGAAGTAGGAGCCCACCACATCTATGATGATACCGGGTTTTGTCACAATTATCGTCATAGAAGTGTCATATGTATGACAGAAAAAATTTCGTTCAGCCCAAAATGTCACGGATGTGTCTTTTTTGTAGTGGTTTTAAATGGTTTCGAGAGGGAGGGAGGGTTATATCTAGAGCATGTGTGCGAGAAAGACACCTCGGGAGAGAGTGTGTGAGCATGCGTGAGAGACCACCGATGGAGAGTGAAACTACACGTAAAAGACTGCTCTACACATTGATTAAAGATATAAATTGTATCCAAATATTAGGATGGGATCATGATATTTGCAATTCACGTAAGGAGCGGTCATTGATCCATCAGACATCTAGATTCTATCAAATTTGAGCATGTCTATGTTATTATTCGACACAATTGATCCACATAGTTAGTATTTTGAACTCCAGACAATGCATCGCTTTAGCAATCGAATATAAACGTGAGTATAGTTCATGTTGTGTGTGTAAAGCACATTATACATACGAAAGATACACAATGGACATTATAAATAGCTACCTATGAACTAGCATACATTTGAATTCAACTTAAGGTGGTTTAAAAAATCGAATTCAACATGAAGTCCATTCAATTATTTGAATTTGATATCATGGCATTTGTAAACCATACCTAAATTATGGGGGCACCAATATTTGCTCTGATTTTGTACATAATAGCCTATGTAGTCGTGTACAAAATAGATTCAAATTTAGCTCCTCCATTCCAAAATAATCGTAGTTATAGGATTTTCAAGTGTCAAAATTTCAAAAAGAAGCGGATAATTTAATGAGGTTTTCAAACATGCAAGGTCAAATATAACGTTGTATATTTAGGTCAATCCTAATAGTTTAAGAGCACTCTAAACGTGAATGCTTATGTTTCAAAATTTCGAACGAAGCACCAAAAGAACCTCTACTCGCCCGAAACCGCGTGAAACCAATGTTTGGTAGTACAAGGAAATTACTTTTCTAATAACTCCGACCCGTGAAACTTACCGGCCCGACGTCCAAAGGTCTAAACCGGGGTAGGTTTGTAGCTTCATCTAGACGCCACGCAACTGCATCCGAAAAACATTCATACACAATGGCCGCCTAAACACACATGCGCGCGGCCGAAATCGCTCCCGCCCACTATTTGGGACACCTGGGATTACCATCCTACCCCCGACCCGCAGTAGGTTCAAAATTTAAGAGGGGGGCAAAGTTTGTACTTTCCCCAAATTTCAAACAAGCGCGTCCCATCTTCTGTTCAAAAAAGCCAAAAACAAGCGTGTCCCAGACCGAAACATGGTTCCCCCCACCCGTCTGATTCCCCATTCATACTCCGTGGGCGCGAAAACTACCTCTCCACCAGCCGTGAAACCCCGGCGTCCTTCGTCCGCCACCCCATCCCACCCATCAACCGCCGCCCTCATCCATCACGCCGGAGCCGATACCCCGACGTCGTCGTCCACCGCAACCTCAACCACAACGCCCTCCACGGCTAGTTGTTGAAGCCGAGGCCTAGCCGTCCGTACCCGAGCCAGTTCAACCACGCCGTCCTGCGCCTCACCGCTGCCTCTCCAACTTCGCCACCCTCCACCGCACCGGAGCTGTTCCTGCTACGCCGTCCTTCGCTGCCTCGGATCTGCTTCCCCTCCGCCGACATACGGCCATGGCAACACAGTCAACAATTTGGCCATGGGTTCGTCCAAGCCTGCACCCTCCAGAACATCGGTTTCCCGGGTAAAAAGAAGAAGCTTGGCGCGACATGTGGAGGTGACCACACCGGCAACCGAAAAAGGTACTCATCTTCCCTTATTCGTGAAAATCTTATGTCTCTGCTTGCACGATATTCATCCCACAGAAGACACTAGTTGACCGCCTCTTCTTGATACTAGATGTTCCTAGTAACTCGCGATGCACAAGGTTTCTCCTCATATACTATTTCACCTTAGCTAGAGGTTCATCGCCCCTGAATTTCAATTTCTGGCCAGTTGATTCCCAATTAACGGAAGCATTCCCCGGTGTAACAGGCGCTAGTATGCCTATTACGCCGGGGAAGCAGCGCCTTGGTGTTTATTTTAGGGGCGTGTGCGGCATAGAGCTACTGGCGCCCGATCTGGAGGTCGGCTGGGAATAAAGGGATGGCCTAGGGGCGCTGCGAAGCACGGCGGTGGTGTGAGGTCGATGGGAGGGCGGGGCGGCGGAGGCAGGGGTCTGGGCCGGTGGTCACTGGCGGTTTGAGAAAGATCATCAACAGTGACTGGCGGGAGGTAGACGAAGGCCATCTACCCGTTCCTTATAGATCAGACGGTTCATTAAAAAAATTGACTGACCTATTTATTTTCAGTCGACTGTTATCTTAGATATGACCACATGTGATGGTGTGCTGGAGGAGTACCTGCATTTCCTGTGCTCATATATTACAAAATCATATGGAGTAGAATCTAATTTTGTTTGCCATGCAATGTTGTAGAGCTATCATATGTCTCCTGTCATTTATTTTTCAGCCACCTGCTATCTGCTACTTTTACAGTGCACTAGTTCTGCACACACTTCACCCTTACTCTCACTATTGTGTTTTTATGCAAGGGTATTTCAGACTCTGCTGCCATGAGAGAAGCCAAAAAGAAAAGAGAGAAGTCGCTCCAGCTTCGTATGCGGGTAGGCAAGACACGTTACAGCGCTATAAAGGGTATAGTGTTAGCAGATGGAGACAGTAAACGTAGCTCTGGAGTTGATGACCTCGCTCGCAATGAACCACCATCCTAGGTGCTTGCTTTAACTTCGCGGTGTCATATGTGGTTGCATGTTCCATATGGTGTCTAGCTTGTATTCGAAAGGCCGAAGTCGGTAAGATAAGGAAATTTTTTTACATGAACCACCATCCCGTGAGCACCAGAAGACAAATAGCTAGTCAGGGCACTGGCCGAGCCAGTGACAAGCCCAGCAAAGATAGGCATCACCTGGAAGCCAACTAAAAAGCTGCGATGGTGGCGAAGCAGCCCGCCTCCCACCAGGCTCTCAGGTCCTAGATGATCATGCTCACCACTCCAGCCGGATGTCTAGCTTGTATTGCTTCCAATTTGGTTAAATTGCATCTGCTTAGCTTACACATTATACCTTTGAATATGGCATGCCTTTCTGTTTTTGGTACATACTAGTGCATCTGTGTATTAACCATGTTCTTACATCAAACTAATGTTCTTGTGTATCCCTCATGAATCACTTATGACGAGGCAGGCAGGCAAGGGGACTACTCCTCATTTAAAGAATGCAGCGTCAGCCTCCCGACATGATTCTCAAGAAACAGAAATGCTAGATGAAGATAGTGAACGTAGCTCTGTAGTTGATTACAGCATTTCCCCTACACTAGCATCGCAGGTGCTTGCTCTAACTTGGCAGCGTGATATGTGGTTGCATGTTGCATATGGTGTCTAGATTGTAATTCTTCCAATCTGGTTAAACTGCATGTGCTAGTCTGCTTAGCTTATACATTATACCTATTAATGTGACATGCCTTCCTGTATTTAGTACATAGTACATCTGTCTATTAAGCATGTCCTTACATAAAACTATTGTTTTTTTGTATCCCGCATCAATCAACATGACGAGACACCTTTAGTATATGCAGTGCGATATTAGTTGCATCTTTCATATGATTTATAGCATGCGCTGCTTCTAATTTGTTGAAATTCCATTTATGATGGGACGCTTTTAACTTGGCAGAGTCATATTGGTTGCATCTTTCATGTGGTGTCTAGCTTGCATTGCTTCTTATTTGATGGAATGGTTTCTGCTTAGTTTACACAAACAGTTTTGAACATGCCATGCCGTCCTGTTTTTCGTACATATTCCATCCTGGTATCATGTGTTTGCCTTACATCAAAGTAGTGATTGTCAGTATCATGCATGAATGAGTTCTGAAGAGAGAATTTTATTGCTTTTTCTTGTCGGTTTTACTTGACAATTCAAAATCAATAAAGCGGAAGGAAGTTAGCAAGGCAGCGGATAAAGGTGCTCCTTCCGAACGGAGGGCCTCTACAGTTTCTACTCCCCCACACCCCCAAGATGATTTCCAAGACAACACATGCATAGACACTCAACAAAGTTGTGTTTATGATGAGCACGTCTCCCCTAGTGCAGCATCACCGGTGCTCCCTCTAAATTGGCACTGTTATATGTGGTTGCATGTTATGTGTGATATCTAGCTTGTATTGCTTCTAATTTTGTTGAATTCCATCTGCTTACTTTACACATTATACTTGAATAAGACACGTGTTCCTGTTTCTAGAACATACAATATCTGTCTATCACACCATGTTCTTACACCAAATTACTATTGTTGTGTAACCTGCAACAATCACTTATCATAACACACGTTTGACTTCGGAGTGTGATATAGGTTACATCTCACATTCTTTTCTAGCTTGTACTACTAATTTGTTGAAATGGCACTTATGACGAGGCAGTTTTAACTTGGTAGAGTGATATTCGTTGCATCTTTCATATGGTGTCTAGCTTTCATTGCTTCTAATTTGTTGAAATGCCTTCTCCTTAGTTTACACATCATAAGCTGTGAATATGCAATGCTGTGAATATGCAATGGCACTAATGACGAGAGACCTCTAACATGGTAGTGTGATGTTGTTTGCATCTTTTATATGATTTATTTCTTGTACTGCTTCACATTTGTTTAAACGCCATTTATGATGAGACACTGTTAACTTGGCAGAGTGATATTTGTAGCATCTTTCATATGGTGTCTACCTTCCATTGCATTGCTTCTAATTTGGTGAAATGTCTTCTTCTTAGTTTACACATCATAGTTCTGGTTATCTCTTCCGTCCTGTTTTTCATACATATTACATCCTCCTATCATGTGGTTGTCTAACATCAAAGTTTAGTTCGTCTGCATCACGCATCAATTTGTTCTGAAGAACTAAATTGTTATTCGTTTTTCTTGTCGGCTTGACTTAACATGGCACAAAGAAAGAGGAAGAAACACAGAATGGCAGGGAATCAGAAGCGGATGAATCCTGCAAATTCTACTGGTACTGATGGTGCAATAGAAGGTCAAAGTCCAACGGAAAATTCTACAAACACGGCATCCCATGCTACACGAGTTGCAAAAAAGCCAAACAGAAACAAATAGCTGCCACCAAACAAGCAGAGACAGCCCTAGTTCTTGCAACACCTACCACAGTACTACCAGCTGCACGACTTACTCGTGCGTCAACTGAGCTAGCAGCACGTTCCCAAGCTCCCTTGCCACTTGACACTACTTCCCAAGCACTCTTGACACAAGACGAGTTGGCAATATCAGATGAACCTTGTGAGCTTCAATAGCAAGAAGGTACTTGCTGGAGTCAAGTTACAGTTGCATGCTTCTTTATATGTAGTCTCATAGTTTGATGTACACTAACACTTCCTATGTTCGTTGTCGGACTAGCACCTAGGCGCAAGAGGAAACAAACATCAGGGATAATGCTCAATAGGTTAACTAAATCTAGAGGAGAAAGAATGGAGATCCATTTTGAGGCAGGTTTAAAAAGGCCACGTGATACTACAGAGTCAGCCAAGTTAGTATCAGAGGCAGCGGTTGCCGTTAGGTGTCATGTACGTATCCTCCCAACATGGATTCAGTACATGAATGACAAAGACGAAACCCAATTCAACACCTTCATCGACCATTTATCTGTAGGTATGGTTATGTATGGAAACTAGTAATATCGTCTTGCTCTGCCCCATACTTTCTAGGTTGCTGATAATACAAGACTCCCATAATTTTCAACAGATGAGGTTCAAGTTGGATAGCCAAGATGATGCAACCAGACAAGATTGCACCCCTATTTTCAAGTCTGCTTTGCGACAGTATCGGTATAACTTGAGGAAAACTCACTTTGAAGGTAAGGCTAACAGTGAACTTTCCCAAACATCTCCAGTGGAAAATATATCGGATGAAGACTGGAGGGGCCTTGTTAAACACTGGTCTGATCCAAAGTATCAGGTACATTATATATATGTGATCAGATCACATGTTGAAGTCCCATTTACGCATGTGTCACACAAATCTATCTTCTTGTAGGTGAACTGTTCAAAGAACAAGGCCAACCATACGAAAGTGAAATTCCAACAGA
This sequence comes from Triticum urartu, assembly GCF_003073215.2. Taxonomy (NCBI): domain Eukaryota; kingdom Viridiplantae; phylum Streptophyta; class Magnoliopsida; order Poales; family Poaceae; genus Triticum; species Triticum urartu. The sequence continues at coordinate 286,265,750 of NC_053022.1, forward strand.
CGACAGGATCTCGTAGCTATATTGCACACTGCGAGGCTCTCGTAATTAGCTGTTGTTTCACTCTTTTCGCTGTACCATATTATCAGATCTATATTGACTTGTTCGAAATGCAGAGGAAAGCCCGCAAGGACCAAAAAGTACCTGAACCAAATGCTATGGAAATCTTCAAGGACTGTCACACCACCAAGAAGAAGGGCATGAGTACACCAGTCAAAGCCTTTGTTGTAAGTCCTTAGTCCTCATGCCTTTTAACTACTACTTACTCTGACTTGTGCCTTGAACTTCATGGTTTGCAGCCAATGTCTATTACTCTTTTCAATTTTATACACAATTGTCTTAGCGTATCATTGCACCTTACAAGGTTTAAAAGAGAGGAGTGATGTTCCTTTGATCTTGACCCGTAATCTAGTTCCATGATGGACTTGCCCTCACAATGTTACAATTGCTTGTTTGTCTGTTCTTAGTTGTTTTGTGATATGAATGATGTCATACTATGCTTACCGCATTATAAACTTTGTCTCTTTATCCTTAGCCCTCAATACAATGTGAAGAAATAGACAATACATTAGCGATGGTACATGGTCATATGTTTGGAACCTGGTTTTATTATGTACTTTGCAATGAAATACAACTAATATTTTACATGGGTTCACCAGAATAAGTTCTGTATATAGACCAAAGCTATTTTGTTTGGTTTTGCTGCCTCCTTAATATCTTCTATTCTAGTACTACTAATGTAAAACCTCAACTTTTCAGCGAGCTATAGAAAAAATGGTGGAACCGCCACCTTCTAAAGGTGGCGAGGCAACTATGACCGCAATGTCAACTCTTGCTGCAGTGGGTCAGTACCTGTCCACTAACAGTGTCAAAAGCACGTTCCTGCGTAATACTGGGTTGGTTGTTAAGGAAATATCGTCCAAACTACCTCATGATCAAGATATACAAGCTCAAAGCAATGTTGTATCTGCACTCCAGACACAAGTCCATTCCCTAACAGAGACCCTTTGTGATCAAGGAGAAACATTGCTCCATGTCGTCAAGATATGCATGGTTTTCAAACCAGACTATCAGACATTTGCTATGTTGTTCAGGAGCCTAGGGGAAATGAAGGCGAGGGTTATGGTGCTCCATCGGACAATACAGCATGAAAACGTAACAGTCAGGTCAAATGAACAGAGCTTCTGAACTTCTGGTGGTGCATTTATTTGCTAGACTGTTAAGTTTTATGCCAACCTTCCTTTTGTTATATAGTTGTAATTTGTTTTGGTGTGATACAAAATTTATTCTTAACGTGCAGCCACCGGCTGAAGAAAACAGCAAGCCATTTTTGTATAGTGTAGGGTGTTCCCTATATTTGCACTGGTGGCGATCTTTGATGCCGAGTGGATGTAATCTGTGCAATCGCCTTAATAGCCTAGCGTTAGTTTTGGCCTTATTTATTTCCTAGTCTTCTTTTTTCCCTTGTTTGCTAGTGGCCGCAACTACCATGGGCCATATACAGGTCGTAGGATCCATGGGTCTCCTACGTGTCGTCGATAAATGGGTCTGTAATCGGTGGGCCTCGAGCCGTCGGATAAATGGGTCTACAAGGGCCGTAATCGGGCGTAATTGGTATCGGCCCAGCACGGTAACAGGCTGTTAACAGGCCGTAGGACAGCAAAGGCTTAATTCTGTCACAGGCATAACGGGTCGTTAATGGGCCAGAATATAGGACGGGCTGGAAACGGCGCAACGGGTTAACAGGCCAGAAACGGGCCGACTCTTGCCATGGGCCCAATTTGGCCCATTAGGGTAACATGCCAGTAACGGGCCGACTCTTGCCATTGGCCGAATTTGGCCCATTAGGGGAACAGGCCAGTAATGGGCCGACTCTTTCCATGGGCCGAATTTGGCCCATTAGGGGAACATGCCAGTAACGGGCCGGAAGTAATCGAGGGCCGAAAAGGAGCCCAAGAACGTATGGGCCGTCAATAGGCCGAAAGCTAACACAGGCTGGAAACGGTCCATGTAAATCACGGGCCGTTAACGGGTATAAATAAAATTACTGTTCATTATGGGCTAGAGTCACCGTGGGCCTGTAAAGGGCCGAAAGATACGAAGGCCTCATATGGGCCGAAAGACGTCGTGGGCCATACATGGGCCAAAAGTGAAATGGGCTGGTGTTATATTCGACGGCCCACATGACGTTGTTGGGCCGATTTCCTTTAGGGCCTAACGGGCCATGAGTTAACAGGCCATAAAATGGGCTATTTGCGAAGAGACCGTTAACATGCTCTTCATGGGCCAGCCCGTTAACTTTTGACCAAGTCAAACGGGTCGGCTTTGTAAGCTAAATGGGCCAGTGGTGGGCTGTGGCATGTGTCGACATAATAGGCGCCTATCTGACCCACTGACGAGCTGACACGTGTTTCGTCCGGCCAATAAGAATTTTACACGTGGAAATTTCCCATTGGTCGGGGCTGTTAACGGGTTATCGGATCCAAAACCCGACCCGATAGCTTAACGGCGTTCCGTTACGGTGGATGCCACGTGTCGGTAACCCTTGAAGAAAGCACTTCTGTGACGCGCGATTTATCGTCATGGAAGTGGACACTTCCGTGATGATAATTTTGGTAATGTCATGGAACACTTCTATGACAGCACAGGTATGACTATCTTGATTCTGTCATAAAATCGTCATGGATGTACATGCATGACAAAAACACGACCTACTGTGACAAACACGTATCATCACGGAAGTGTATTTTTCTTGTAGTGCGAGGACGAGCAGGAATTAAGCTTGGGGATGCTTGATACGTCTCCAACGTATCTATAATTTTTGATTGTTCCATGCTATTATATTATCCATCTTGGATGTTTTATATGCATTTATATGCTACTTTATATGATTTTGGGGACTAACCTATTAACCTAGAGCCTAGTGCCAGTTTCCGTTTTTTTCCTTCTTTTTGAGTTTTATAGAAAAGGAATACCAAATGGAGTCCAATTGACGTGCCAATTTTTGATGATTTTTTATGGACCAAAAGAAGCCCTCGGAGTAAAATAGTTGGGCCAGAAGAGTCCCGATCCATCCACGAGGGTGGAGGGCGCGCCCTACCCCCCTGGGCACCCCCTACCTCGTGGATGACTCGGAGACCCCCCTGACATGAGACCGACGCCAAAAATTCCTATAAATACATAAACCCCTGAAAAGAAACCTAGATCGGGAGTTCCGCCGCCGCAAGCCTCTGTAGCCACCAAAAACCAATAAGGACCCTGTTCCGGCACCCTGCCGGAGGGGGGAATCATCACCGGTGGCCATCTTCATCATCCCGACGCTCTCCATGACGAGGAGGGAGTAGTTCACCCTCGGGGCTGAGGGTATGTACCAGTAGCTATATTTTTGATCTCTCTCTCGTGTTCTTGATTTGGCACGATCTTGATGTATCGCGAGCTTTGCTATTATAGTGGGATCTTATGATACTTCTCCCCCTCTATCTCTTGTAATGGATTGAGTTTTCCCTTTGAAGTTATCTTATCGGATTGAGTCTTTAAGGATTGGAGAACACTTGATGTATGTCTTGCGTGGGATACCTGTGGTGACAATGGGGTATTCTATTGATTCACTTGATGTATGTTTTGGTGATCAACTTGCAGGTTCCGTGACCTGGGGAATCTATGCATAGGGGTTGGCACACGTTTTCGTCTTGACTCTTCGGTGGAAACTTTGGGGCACTCTTTGAAGTTCTTTGTGTTGGTTGAATAGATGAATCTGAGATTGTGTGATGCATATCGTATAAACATACCCGCGGATACTTGAGGTGACATTGGAGTATCTAGGTGACATTAGGGTTTTGGTTGATTTGTGTCTTAAGGTGTTATTTTACTATGAACTCTAGGGTTGTTTGTGACACTTATAGGAATAGCCCAATGGATTGATCGGAAAGAATAACTTTGAGGTGGTTTTGTACCCTACAATAATATCTTCATTTGTTCTCCGCTATTAGTGACTTTGGAGTGACTCTTTGTTGCATGTTGAGGGATATTTATATGATCTAATTATGTTTTCCTTGTTGAGAGAACTTTCACTAGTGAAAGTATGAACCCTAGGCCTTGTTTCGAAGCATTGCAATACCTTTGTGCTCACTTTTATCATCAGTTACCTTGCTGTTTTTATATTTTCAGATTACAAAAACCTATATCTACCATCCATACTGCACTTGTATCACCATCTCTTCACCAAACTAGTGCACCTATACAATTTACCATTGTATTGGGTGTGTTGGGGACACAAGAGACTCTTTGCTATTTGGTTGCAGGGTTGTTTGAGAGAGACCATCTTCATCCTACGCCTCCCACGGATTGATAAACCTTAGGTAATCCACTTGAGGGAAATTTGCTACTGTCCTATAAACCTTTGCACTTGGAGGCCCAACAACGTCTACAAGAAGAAGGTTGTGTAGTAGACGTCAGACCCCGGGTGCCCGGGCATGCAACCACGGGGTGGGCAAAGCCCCTGGACGCCCCGGGTGCCTGGCCCCTCTCCTCCCAAGCGACGCCCTGGGTGCCCGTCCTCCCTGTTCCAGCCGCCAGCCCCCGCCTGGATGCCCGGGCCTTGGACCCCCGGGTGCCCGGCCTCGCCCCTCCAGCCACCAGCAGCCGCCTCGGGTGCCTGAGCATGGGACCCCCGGGTGCCCGGTCCACCTCCAGCCGGCTCGAAGGATCCCTAACCGATCCGGGTGCCCGGACCTCTTTTCCCTGGGTGCTTGGACCCCGCCGTTATGCCTGCATGCATTTTGGGTTAAAATGACCCTTGTACCCCCGTTTTCATCTTATTTCCTCCCTATCCTATATGAACTCTTCCCCTAGCTCATTTGAGAGGTTAGCAAAGATTTAATAGACACTAGAGAGCTTTGCTCCTTGTATCCCCTCCTCTTGGAGATCAAACCCCCACTTTGGGAAGAATCCATGTGGATTATCAAGGCCTCTTCTTGGAGAAGATCAACATCAAGACCTCATCTCTTTGGAGTGGGAAGAACTTTACCCTAGTGCTATTTCCCTTGAATTGTTCTTGTATATATGCTTGTGGATCTCATGTATGCTACTCTAGTGGATGTGTTATTTGGGTTTGTTTGAGTGATTTCCCTTGTGTTCTTGTGTTGTTCTTAACTTTCCCCCCTCTAAGTGTGAAAAGATACCCTCTAGGGTTTCACCCTACAACAATTACCCTGCAGGGGTGTAATTCTTCACACACGCTCTCACCACTAATACGTCCATTTTGCATCATGCTTTTATATCGATATTTATTGCATTATGGGCTGTTATTTCACATTATGTCACAATACTTATGGCTATTCTCTCTTATTTTACAAGGTTTACATAAGGAGGGAGAATGCCGGCAGATGGAATTCTGGGCTGGAAAAGGAGCAAATATTAGAGATCTATTCTGCACAACTCCAAAAGTCCTGAAACTCCACGGAACACCTTATAATAAATAATGAAAAATCCTCGTCAAAGATGAAGACCAGGGGGCCCACACCTGCTCACGAGGGTGGGGGCGCCCCCCTAGGGCGCGCCCCCCCTACCTCGTGGGCCCCCTGGTGGCTCTCCGATGACCATCTTCTCCTATATGAAGTCTTTCGTCGAAAAAAATAAAGAGGCAACCTTTCGGGACGAAACTCCGCCGCCACGCGGCGGAACCTTGGAGGATCCAATCTAGAGCTTCGGCAGAGCTGTTCTGCTGGGGAAACTTCCCTCCCAGAGGGGGAAATCATCGCCATCGTCATCACCAACGCTCCTCTCATTGGGAGAGGGAAATCTCCATCAACGTCTTCACCAGCACCATCTCATCTCCAAACCCTAGTTCATCACTTGTATCCAATTCTTGTCTCCAAGTCCGGGATTGGTGCTAGTAGGTTGCTAGTAGTGTTAATTACTCCTTGTAGTTGATGCTAGTTGGTTGAATTGGTGGAAGATCATATGTTCAGATCCTATATGCATATTAATACCCCTCTAATTATGAACATGTTTATGCTTTGTGAGTAGTTACGTTTGTTCCTCGGGACAAGGGGGAAGTCTTGCTATTAGTAGTCATGTGAATTTGGTATTCGTTCGATATTTTGATGAGATGTATGTTGTCTAGCCTATAGTGGTGTTATGTGAACGTCGACTACATAACACTTCACCATTATTTGGGCCTAGAGGAAGGCATTGGGAAGTAATAAGTAGATGATGGGTTGCTAGAGTGACAGAAGCTTAAACCCTAGTTTATGCGTTGCTTCGTAACGGGCTGATTTGGATCCATATGTTTCATGCTATGGTTAGGTTTACCTTAATACTTTTGTTGTAGTTGCGGATGCTTGCAATAGAGGTTAATCATAAGTGGGATGCTTGTTCAAGTAAGAACAACACCCAAGCACCGGTCCACCCACATATCAAATTATCAAAGTACCGAACGCGAATCATATGAACGTGATGAAAACTAGCTTGACGATATTCCCATGTGTCCTCATGAGCGATTTTCCTTATATAAGAGTCTGTCCAGGCTTGTCCTTTGCTACAAAAAGGATTGGGCCACCTTGCTGCACTTTATTTACTTTCGTTACTTGTTGCTCGTTACAAATTATCTTATCACAAAACTATTTGTTACCACTTATTTCAGTACTTGCAGAGAATACCTTGCTGAAAACCGCTTGTCATTTCCTTCTGCTCCTCGTTGGGTTCGACACTCTTACTTATCGAAAGGACTACGATAGATCCCCTATACTTGTGGGTCATCAATAATCTTTTCTGGTGCCGTTGCTGGGGAGTGAAGCACCTTTGGTAGGTGGAATTTGGTAAGGAAAAATTTATATAGTGTGCTGAAATTTATTGTCACTTGTTACTATGGAAAGTAATCCTCTGAGGGGCTTGTTCGGGGTATCTTCACCCCGACCTGTAGAGCAAAGATTTGCTCCTCAACCTGCTGAAAATGAAAATGCTTGCTTTGAAATTCCTTTGGGTATGGTAGAAAAACTGCTAGCTAATCCTTTTTTAGGAGATGGAACAAAACATCCTGATGAGCATCTAATATATGTGGATGAAGTTTGTGGATTATTTAAGCTTGCAGGTGTACCCGGAGATGTTGTTAAGAAGAAGGTCTTCCCTTTATCTTTGAAGGGATATGCATCGACATGGTATAGGCTATGTGATGATATGAAGTATTATCCTATGCATCTTGTTCATCGTGATCGCAATTATATATATATAAT